>NW_027175920.1:7404840-7842340 GCF_023055335.1 Clinocottus analis | reverse complement strand
GGCTGAACTTTACCTTTCATCCCTCCTCCATTGGTCCCACCAGTAGCGGCACCATAGCCTTTAATAAAGATAAGATTGAATAAGTTAGAATAAGCTACTTGCATTTATAAGACTTAGCTCTATTTACACTTACAATATCAACTGAGTGTAACTTGGGGAAGAAGTATTTCTAAGATCAGATCAATCCGTCGTGCAGATTTATGTAATGCTAACATTTGGTAATCACAAACCTCGGCCTTTTGTGGGGTACCCGCCATGTCCATTTTGTGCTCCCATTGCCTGACCCACACCTGAGGGAAAAATAGTTCATGAAAACATATTCTCAGAAACAGAGGAAGTCATTGCTGAAGTAATTGGCTTTGAGTTTACCTTTTGAAGGCATCAGCATTCGTCCTACACCTCCACCATACTGAGGTTTATTTCCTAGAATAATCACGACATGACAGCTGTCAAAAGCTTCGGCTTGTGCAGAAATCCCACAAATGCAATACTTTTCATGTTTATTAGGGACATAAAGTATACAGAGTCTGTTGATTTACCATGAGGTTGTGGCCCCTGTCCGTTGGATACTCCAAATGCAGCGCCATGACCTTGAACACAGAACACTGAATGTTAAGCATTGATTTTGCCATATAAAAAAGTATATTGTTTTGTTAAAGATTTTTGTTTAATAGTCATTCATTTATTTTTATTCCTTTGTTATTCTTTTCTTTTAGGCTTTCACTATTCCTTGAAGGGACATGCTGTCATGCAACTGGCTTTTGCCGTTTTTAATTTAATGTATGTGTGCAGTGGCGTCTTTATGATGCAAATATTACATCAGTCTGCTTAGCCTTTTTTTAATCTTATTTTTGTATATTGGGTGTTTGCTCGAGAGGAAGTGAAACAAAAGGTTAAGCCCCCATCCCCACCGATCTTCTTATGTTCCCTAAAATAGTTTTAAAAAGCTGAATCAAGTGTCTTGGTGAGTCAGCAGTCGGATGAACATTTTTGGGAAGTAGCAAGACTCAACAGAAGTCAAAGGAGTGACTGTGGACACGCAGTAAAACCATTCTTTCCCTCCTCACAGAGGGATGTCAAATGTAGACTGCAGCTGCCAATGAAGCCAAGCTGCCTTTGATTTCACGAACGGAAACCGCTGGTGAAGAGAAAAGAATGTATAGTTGCTTTGCATCATCACAAGAAAAGTTGGTAGAGGGGCGAGGACACAAAAGAGTTATTCTGCGAGCGTTGCTAAGATTAGTTTAACAGGATCCGCTGGAATTTAAAAGACATTGGTCTCATCTATTTTTTTGTATCTCTACAGGACTCGACAGGTTGAACGGTTTCCTGCACAACACTAGAGCAGACATTGTGGCAGGTTTTTAAAGGATGCTAAAAAATAAAAAAGTAAACATACTTTGAAAAGAGGAGTGTAGTCATTTCACTTTAATGATTTCTGCTTAAATAATTCCACTACGATGTTAAAGTATTTACCGACCGGAAATAATTAAATTGGAACAAAACAGGAAAAGTCTCACAATGGTTGAACCTCCTAACATGAAAGATATATGGAACAACTTGAACAGATTGAACAATTCTCCCATCTCTCCTGCTGCTGGTGAGCTGAAGCCACAACTCAAATAGCAAAGTAAATGTGAGGCTGCAACTGTGATAACATGTGTAGGTGTGTGGGTTTGTGTTAATGTATGAACAGAAATAATTATGCTAAATCATGCAAATGTCACCTGAGATGCATCCAAACACACCCCAACCCCTCGTTTCTTCTATATTTTTAGATTCAGCGTTTGCATTTTTCTTATTATATATTAATTTTCACAAATCCCTTGTTGCTTGTACAACTTGATGAAGAAACAATAAATAGTACTTTTTTTCTTTTTTTTACTCCAAAACTAATGAAATTAACTGCTTTTCTAGTTGTGAGAGGAAAACATTTCAGGGATACATATTCTGTATATTTGGTTTATTTTCTGACAAACTTCTTATTGCTTTGCATCTAAAGCAGCAAGAGGGGAAATCATGTCACACAGTTAATGTAGTTTTACAAGGGGATACATGTGACACTTGAATTATACAGTGGTAGAGAGCAGTTCATCAAAGCCAGATAACAGACATAATCATCATCCTTAGCAATATGTCAGCTTGTTTCACCTCTCTACGACAGAGGACAGTAACTCTACACAGAACATATGTAATTAACCCGTAATAAACTATTCAAACGTATTTCTTTTGGAAATATTCTAGTCACGGTGGCTGAAGGGTTTGAATGACTTAATTATCCAATTAAGATACTAACTCTCCAAATTTATTGCATTACTGCTTACAAACACCTTCACACAAGGTTAACAGTTTTGAAGTCATAAAAGCAGTTCTCGTGTTTAACTTACAAAAGACCTATTATCACTTAACTCACCCCTCGTGTGCGCTGCCTGCACCAGCCAAAGAACCGCTGCGCTCTGAAGCAGTAGGTGTCCTAGCATTGTGGACCTGGAGAGAAACAAAAAGCCTAAAATGTGTTTGACCCAGCAGGAGAAAGAGGAGTAGAGCAGGAGAACCGGACTGGGCAAGGTACCCTGATGGAGAGGGTCTGATATACACTCTGGTCTGAGGCGCCCCTCCTTCTGCGTACAGATGCTCCTGTTCTCCACGGCCCCTTCCACTTCTTGAGACACCCACCGCGTACACACACACAAACTAAATAATTGGGTACTTAAAGTAAATTCACACTTAAGGGAGACAGAGAAGCAAAGAGTTAGTTTTGTGAATTGACTTTGACGTCATTTCAAGATAGAGGAGCGAGTTTAAAGATGGAAACAGAGTGATCTTCAACTTCCACTCTCTTCTTTCAGTCCATGTCTCTATGATCACACACAGTTGGGAAGAGTCCCTTGCATATTTAAAGAAAAGTGTAAAAAGAGACCGCTAATGGCCGGTCTAATCCATCCAGTAATGTGATGTACTGTCCAGAGTTTGTAATGTTTGACTGTATTCGACAATTTAATCTATTTTGAAATGAAGGAATTGGCCGACATTTTCTAATATCATGCAATGCTGCAAAGCATAAATTGATCCCCTAGAAACAGTTGGCTTTAAAAATGTGTGAATGATATGTAAAGTCAAGTCAGATACAGCAAGCAGAAGATGACAGTCTCAAACACACCATAATGTAAGAACCCAAAAAAGTTCAACTTTGAAAAGGCAGCAGTTTGTCCAGTGTTTAGTTTTTAATTTTTTTGAAAGGCACTTTTACATTTCATTTAATTTTTTCTGTAAACTTCAAAAACAAATTGTGCACAAAGCTCAACATCAGTTTATTTGTATATAGGAGGAGACAGTTTAAAGATGATGGACACCGAGTGAGCTTCGACTTCCACTCTCGCTTCTTTTAGTCCATAAGGTCTCCATGGTCACACACAGTTGGGAAGAGACCCTTGCATATTTAAAGAAAAGCAAGTAAAAAGAGAAATATCTCACCTTTCACATAGATTCCTCACTTAAAGTCCAAATCCTCTTATGGGGTCAAGGAGAGGTTAACATCTCACCTCCCAGCTCGCCCAGACCTCTCACATACTTGGCTTCAACAAAGTCATTCACCGTCTCTGACCCATCTGTCTAACTTCTCACCACCTGGTAACGAATCCGTCTTTCAACTCCTCTGATCGTTAAGCTTCTCATCTCCTTTGGAAATATGCAAGTTGTCATGGTTTCAACTCATGCAGCATTTGTGGATGTGCCGTCATGCAGATCGTCTCACAGGGAGTTAACTGGCAGCCGAAGGGATAAGTGGTGTAATAATTGCAGATGTTTGATTTGACATGCATGTTAAAATAATGACAGCGTCTTGCCAAATAATCAAAGTGTGCACAATCTGACAATTCCTTTGTACAGCCACCCCATCGAGGGGATGGGGTGGCCTGATGGACTTCTGATTTCCTCTAGCGCCACCACAAGGTTTGCATTTGTAGTCGCTATGAAATTTTACATTCATGACATCAGCAAATTTAATCAGTTCATGTTATAAGAAGCTAATGCTGCAGCTGGCTTCCCACTGCTCCTACAGTGGGGTTTGGTTTAAGGTGGTGGTCAGGATGTTAGTCACTCTGTGTACGGAAAAATAAAAAAACCTAAGGGCCTTGAGACCACAGTGAAACCACTGTTCAACGAGGATTCTCTGACTACACACAGCCATGTCCGCAATGTGTATTCCTGCACAGATGTATGCAGCTGTTAGAGGCAGGCTGGCCAGTAAGGCTCTGACTCAATTGGCAGAGTCCACCAAATACTGAGTGTTTAGTGCTGGCTGGCATTGGAAATACAACTTCATGAGACAAACTCGCTTACAAGATTCTGCAAAGGAACCCAGAAGGACAGCTGTGAGCACAGTGAGAGGTCTGAGCAAAAAAAAATAAAAAAAAATAGTCTAGAGTATTTAACGAGATTGTCCAGGGGTTATTCATTTGCAGACTGGGGTCTGTTTTTGATTCAATGTAACATGAACAGAGATATCAAAACATGCTTTCTCTGTAAACTATAAATTTAATCCTGATATAAAAGAATGCATAAATGGACAGCAGAAGGTTGAATAAAAGATCTCAAAAACACCATCTTAAATAAGATGTTATCATATTCCAACCAATTATATTTTGTCCTACCTGCTTCACACAACTTTTACCAATAATTTCATTTCTTCATCGAAGTTGCATCTTCTAATTATTCACTACTAGTTTTGGCACTAAACTGTGCTTGTATTGCAAATCCTCGCTCAGTGACACCGATGAGTTGTGCTCTGTATAGTGATATCTGTTCAGGACATTTCTTGGTCACATCAAGTCCTGCTGCCAGTGTCTCCCTGTAGGAATGTCACACACTGGCGTTTCAGCACAGAACTTTTAGACTTATTGGTTTAGTTCAAACTGCTCTTCAGCAAATAAAAACATAAAATCTGAATAACTGATACTTTTGTTTCCAGTCACAGAATAATGACCCAGCAATGGCCTGCATGGATGCTGCCTTTGTAGGACTCTAAATGTTTAAGAAAATGTGACTGGAATACAAAAATTAATACAAACACCATTGCTCTATCAGTAATAATCATAATCTTTTTATGACCTTATTAAGTCCTAGTAAGCAAGTATTACAGAGGTAACCATGTGCAACCTCCTGTATCTGGCTTCTGAAACATCAGTTCAAGTTTTGTTTGTATGCAAATCCTTTGTAGAATTGTAAATAAGTGGAATAAAACATTTTTATGGCACGTTTCACTGAAGAATGAGCAAACTGTGTCAGTTCTGAGTCAAACCAGACTCGTAGAATCTGATGTCCAGGACTTCCAACTGTGCAAAACACACGGAGCAGATCATGGCCAACATGCCAAGACACATTTTCTGCAGATTTGAGCAAACTGTTGAGCAATTTTAAAGATTTTTTTCTTTTTATTTGTGTTGCAAGTGCTCTACAAGGGTGCAATATAAATCATTAGTTTCCAAATGAAGATAATAAATAAGAATTACATCAAATACATCATATTTAGTAATGCTACACATGTATACACAATGCATGTCTTTTTTTACAACAAAAAACAACCAAAATTGCATGGCTTATGTTGGATTAAACCAACTTCCCTAATGGTTATTATTACAATAATGAACATATAGGTTCAGCTGTACAATCATAAATTACTATACAATCCTCAACCTGGTCACCAATATCTGATCCAAAACATTAATCTCAGTAAGTGAAACCTCACATTTCTGGTGCAGATTATAACTGGGGTTAGACAGACTACACAAGTAACTCGGCGCAATCTACTGGTTAATGTAACCAACTCAGTATTTAGCAATCTCATGGAATGACGGCAACACTTGTTTTGGAAGGTTAAAACAAAAAACAATTATTTTGTGTTTTCAGAATAACTTGCACCGACATTACCTGCTGGAGACCAATGGGAGGAACGTAAAAAGATCAGATAAAGAAATTTAAAAAAAAGGGAAACAGTTTGAGTGTGCAAAAATGTGAGGGGAGGAGGGAGAAAAAAAAAACTGACAGAATTTTGTAAATAACATTCTTCTGTTATTAATGAACATCGAGTAGCTCGTGTCAGGGCGGGGCTTCTGCTCCTTTACTAGTGTTCATCACAAGCTGGTCATTAGTTAAACGTCTCATTAGCTTACATCCAGCTTAAGATGGAACAGCCACAAATCCAGTTGCAGACCTAAATAAAAGATATTTGCAATGCTATTTGAGTCTACACCAACCAAATGCATATATCATTTGGAAACAGTGTAAAAATGTCTTCTGGCATCCAACCAAGTAAAAAGTACTTACTCCATGTTGCTTTTCAGCTGATGCACAGTGCGCTTGTCCAGGTAACGGCAGAAGAGAGTGAGTAGGTTTGAAGGCAGGAGGAGCGGCTCCACCAGTGAACACTGGGACAGCTGTCCCGCCACCTGGAATATTGTGTCCGTCCTAAAAAGACAACATACAATCTTGACAATTGCGTTTCTAAGGATGTTGAAATTATCTCCATTAAACTTAAAATCCTTACCAGGTTTCAAAGTCGCCGATGCTGGGCTCTAACGGGAGACCTGAGGACAGCAGCTTCTCTCCTTGGGACAGGAGAGCGTACAGCAGGGACAGTCCAAACTAAGAGCAAAAGAGATCGACAGATCACAAAAGTTTCACGGAAAAGACATAAATAGAAGCCAAAGGACAACAGAAAGCACAGACCTTGTTCTGACACGCCAGAGTGAGGGACTCAAATGCCGTTAAAGACTCAGATGTCAGATTTTTGAGCACAACGATTAGCTGACTGAACGTCAAGCCGGCAATCACATTTCGAAGAGGCGGATAGAGCACTGGAAGGGCCTAAAGAAAAGATGCTTAGTCATGCAATAAATGGATTCGAAAGAATATTTGTTATCTGTATAAACCTTTCAGCATATTGTAAAGCAAGTGATCCAAGAGAAAACTAAACTGGCACTGTCTTTCATTTCCTTTAACAATGAAAGGTGAGCATGAAAATTAATTCATGACCTTTTGAATGCTGTGTAGCAAAACTACATGAATTCTAAGGCACATTCAACCACATCTCAGTCAGCTGAGCTACGTAGAACATACTCCCACCTCTTCTGGATCTCTGCCCATCAACGTAGGAAGGTTAGAGGTCACAATGCTTAAGATCTTCAGTGCAGTTTCATGTTTCAGAAACGGAAGCAAACGGGCAAGTAGCTTTTTGCCTTTTGAGACTAGCAGGAAAGGAAGAAACTCCACGCCTGAATCTCTACAACAAAACATTTGAGAATAGTCAGCAGCCATCAAATGTTTTCCCCGTTTTTTTTTAAAATTTATTTTGGGTGTGCAAAACTCACAGGTGATTGTGATGTTGCAGTTGGGAGTAGATATGCTCCACTTTTCCCTGGGATTTCGCCATCAATCTGGTTACTTCCGCTTCAGACAAAACAGAACTTTTCATCCTCTCCGTTTCCTCGACCTCCAACAGAACCACGAACAACTGCAGGGCCGATCAAGTGTGAGTGAGTGTTCATGAGGGTAAATAAAATGCATCTTATCAAGTAATCAGCAGGTACCTTTTCTATTTTGCTGAAGATCTCTAACCGCTGTTGTCTGATGTCTTGTTGTTCCTGTAATGTGGAAAAAGTCTCTGAATCAGTAAAGGCAGTTCAAAACAACTCAAAGATGCCAGAACATTGTCAGAAAAACAGTCACCTCAAGTGGACCCTGAGTTTGGACTGCATGAACTGCACTGATGGCTCGGCGAGGAGAGTAACACGTGGACACAGCAACTTGACCCAGAGAGCCTTCAATGTGCACCACTGGAAGAGCAAAGCCAGGTTGAAAACAGTCTCAGCAAATCAAATGGCAATGTATGTAATGTATTATAAAGGCATGAAAATATGAAGAGAAAAAAACCTGGCGCATAGACGTCAGTTTTTGTGATGTAAGGCGTGGTAAGCTTGGGTGGCTCCCGCTTGCTCCTGATGCCCAGCTCTTCCTCTGCCAGCTTCGCTTCTATTCGTCGATAGTACTCCTATGAGAAAGTTTCAATACACTGGCCATGAAAAGCTCGGGCTTTGTTATTGAGCGACGGTTGGTTACTTGACCTTAAAGCCATGATGTACAATGAAGACACAGGATCAAAGATGTTTCACCTGGTAGTAGTAGTCCTCATGGTATGGATTCTCACTTTGGAGCTGGATCATCTGCAGCCTGGTGATCCACTCCTTCTCTTTGCTTGTCATGAGATTACAATAAGGATCCCAGTCCTCTGATTTTCTACAAACAGGTCATATGGGGTTAAATAAATAATTAGCCTTTTCCTATTTCATAACAGACCGACTGTGAGAAAGAAAAAAAAAACACATTCTCTATTCAGGTAGACATTACTCCTCTACATAGGTAGTTGTTGCTTCTTTATGAATGTTCAAAATGCTAAATACAGCTCTTTTAAGAGATGTAGCACCAACCTTTGGAATATGCGTTGTTTTTGACTAAGAAGTCGTTTGTGTTGGGGGTGGAGCTGGGTGACGGGACCGGGGTTCCTGCGGTCAGACAACATCACATGTACACATTAGTGTAAAAACACACGTTAAATTTTGTTTATTAATCGTTTTGTCTCGTCTTTATTTAATAAGTTTCTATCCATCTTCATTGTTAACTTTACTTTTTAGCAGCTGATAGAGCTAACATCAATCTGAAGCCATTCCCGTTCATATCAAAGCAGGTTATGTTTAGGCCTCTAGTTTAACATAAAAGATCTAATTTTGGGATGTACAGCTGCATTTGTATCTTTGTACAGCTACCGTTGCTTTAACTTCACCTTTTGAATACAAATACTAATATTGGGATTGTATGAAATCTATGAATTTCAGGTGAATGGTAAGTTTTGTATACTCATAAGGGATCAACAAGAGTGTGTAGACAACTATACGTAATACTATATGAATATACTCGATAATATACTACAAATATTCCAGGGCACAAAAACAAACACTCTTGTACTGCATACAAGATTATGACACCTGAAATGCTGCATCGGATTAGACGATGGGCTGTAAAAGGGGGACGGTCTTGGTGAATTGGCACCAAAGCGAAGGTGCATCATCTTTGGAGTCAGAGGCTGAGGAGTGGAGGGGCAAGGCCCGTTTGTAGGAAAAATGAAGCCCCCTGTCTGAGCACAAAATAATGTCACAAGTCATACACGAGTGGATTTCCTTAGCTCCTGGTGAATGCATTTAATGTACCAGAGTAGCTTTAATTAATTATGGTATACACCTGATTGTAATGTTGCCGTGGGGTTAACGGTTGACGTGAGAAGGCGGGTGATCCTGGTAACATGGACGCATGCACCTGCAAGAAAAAGCCAAGATTTAGTTATCCAACAGTCAGCAAAAACCCAAAAGGTCATACTAGAAACAATTATCCTATCAAATAAATCCTCCACCTGAGAGGGCCCTCTTCGGTCAAAATGTCTTCTGAAGTAGGATCCTCTGGTTTCCCCTCTCCTGCCCCTGAAGGATGAGACAGGATATGCCAGATCCAGGAAGTTGGAAGTCGGGCGTAGACCACCTCCTCCTTTGTGACCATCAATCACACACACTATAGCACTGTCCTACAAAACAGAATAAAATAACATAACTGTAACCCATTGTCGTACAGATTGTAACATGTGTTGTTCGGGATCCTAACCTGAAGTATTGATCCTGAGATTCTTGGAGTCTTTCTGAAAGAGGGCGACATGTACTGAAGGGGAAGAAGAAAAAAAAAACATTAAACGGCGAAAAGAAACATGAGCAAAGTATGACAAAAAGGTTGTTGCTTACATCATCTTCTAAGGTCTTCTGGTACACGGTATTCCCAAGGTCCACTATGGCACTGTCAAGAGTCTTATAAAGCAGAAACAGATCAAAATGAAGACAAGCTGCTTTGAGGTGGCTGTCAAATCAAAGAACCAATAGAGTAAATATATTAAGTTAAATTAACAAAAGAGTAATATGTATAAAGTGTATTGAAAGTCATGCTGACACCAGTCCAAAATAGACCAGCAATAAAGGGTTAAAAAAAAAAATTCTACCAAAATAAAAAAGTAAATTCTAACATATGTTTCAAAACAAAAATATTGTTGGAAATAAGATCTAATACTAACTCCAATGTCTAAAAAGCTAAAAAAAAAAAAAAAGAAAAAAAAAAGATTTTGAGCATGATAATGAAACTACATTTCACTGTACATATATATTGAAAGTAATATTGCCAGATGTTGAAAAAAGTAATCTTGCACATTATATTATTGGTCTCCTAATTCCTCTGCATCACCTTGAGGCTTGGTCGGCCCTCCACCATCCTCATCACAGCTGGGTCTTCAAACATCCGGCCCCTGCCCAGCCCACCTCTCAGCCCCCGAACTCTGCCACGCTGCCCTGGGGGAGCCCGGGGAAGATACTGAGGACTCTGTCTGGGAGGAAAGCGGGGCGGCGGGGTGCTTTCTGATGCTGTGACGCTCTCACGGGGTGATGGTTTGGGATCTGGGGGAGGTGGAGGTGTTGGTGGAGGCGGTTTTTCAAACTCAACCAGACCGCTGCTGGGCTCTTCTTTGGTTTCCTCTGCATCGAGCTCTATAACAGATACATGTAGAAAACCGTATGAGGGAAGCTTTCATCCTTTAATACTGTACCATGTATATTCTTTGGCATGAATAAAAATTAACACGTGATTCAGGCGCAGTAATATTAATTATCAGCTGGAATTATTCAACTGGAATAATATTTAGGCATACTTTTTGTAGACAGTGATTTGAAATGTATGGTTAAGAGTTTTTAAAATGTATATATAAAAAGCAAAAAAAACATTGGATACTGATTGTACATTCTCCTACAGCATTTAACTGGATTCAAGTGACATTTGCAGGCATGTGATTAATGTGAGAATAAGGTGTCCAAACAGGTCATCAATACACCTGTTGGGGGAGCTGACAGGACTCTTGCCCCATCGAAGGACAAAAAGGTTTTTATATACATTTTACTTAGTGATCCAGCCAGGAAATGATGGAAAGGTCTGGGTAGCTGTACATCTATACACACCTATTCCAAACGTCTCCTCGTTGAAGACATTTATCGCCTCGTCGTCCTCGGCCATGGCCTGCAGAAGCCCACAATCCATATCCGTGTCTTCCTCTTCATCACTCCAGGCATCTCCATTCTCAGGCCACTGAGGCTGAGACTCGTTTTCAGCCACCTGAGACATTGAAACATAGCTATAAAGACTATAAAGAAGCCAAAGAGCAGAAACCTTTACAAACAATACAGTCCACTTCTGTGTAGAAAAAGAAAATCAATATATCCCACTTATATCTAAATAAATACACAAGGTTCTCACAGCCATTGTTTTAATATCACTCGATGACATTATAACACACAGGCATAAGCGACCCCTGCTCTTCATAGGTACACAGATGAATGAATACCTGAATAGCGTGTTAGCACGCTGATTAGCGTCACGCAGCTCTCGCAATAAAACAATATTGACACAATAATAAGCAGCCAAATAATACTTACTTCTTGCGGTTTTGTATCACTCATTGTGTATTTTGGTTTGGTTTATTTTTTTTACACTTGACGCCGGCGGGTCTCGAAGACTTTCTTTCTCCTGCAGGTTTACCTGCTTTCTCTTGTGCTGCTCATTAACCGTTAAGTGAACTCACCTGTGAGGCGACGTGCACACGTCAACCCGCTGCACGTAGCAGTCAGCGCGACTCCACTGATTACATTAATCTTTTGTTTCTTTTGTTTTTAATATGTTCAAGAGTTTATACTTGGTCTACATTTCCTTTCCTTTTTAAAAACCTGGATAAATCTAGGACGCTAGTATTGATTTTCAAATAGTGACGCTCGAGCGCTCCGCAGTGAGCCAACACTGACATCTAGCGGTCAAACTTTATATATTTATTTCATTATTTTCTGCAACGTCCACATTTGTAGGCTCCATATTAATCTCTACACGACACATATACAATGCAATACTGTCAGATATATCTCATGGCATAAGTGGATGAAGAAGGGTTTATGGTCAGTTTAATGAATGGATACTACTACTGTGTAAATGTCAAATGGAAAAAACGTAATACAACATAAATTAAATCACCCTAGACAAATGGGATCCATCTTAATGGCTATCTATCACATGTATTGCTTCCTACTAATTGACTATTGACATTTTATTTTGCATCTATCAAATCAACCTTGCAACTTTATTACAGCTTTTACAAAGGATGCTTTCATCCACAACTGTAAAATATAATGGTATTTTAGAATGGATGGATGAAAATGTATAAAAATAATGTTATAAAACAATTTGTAGCTAACTTTGTGTCATGAATCCAATATAATAAATTAACACACAAAAACCCTCCCCCTCTGCATTTTTATTTATTTACATGAACTTTTTAAACTTAGTTTTATTTCTTCACTTAATATATGTTTGCTAAATCTGATGTCTTTGTTCTATGTTCTTAACAGACAATATTCAGATGTTTATGCATTTAGGTTCATGCAAGTATTGAAATCTCCTTAAGGTTGCTTGGTAAAATCTTCTCACAGTTGACACTTTGATTCATTCACCGATGAAACAGCATAACAATTGTGTTCTCCTTTATTTAATTCTTTGGAATTGTTTTTGGCAAATTGCATAGAGCAATAGTGAAGGTATAATGCAAAATATATGCCATTAAACATATGAGAGCGTACACAAATTCATACAGCATATAGCAGTCAGCATACAATATAGAAACGCAATTGCAGTGGCACTTAAACTTTTGCAATAAAAAGCAAATATATTAAAGGGGATTTTTTTGCACAAGTCCTTCATTGAAACAATACCTTTGCTCTAAATATACTGTTTCTTTTCTACCTTTGGCAAAAATAATTCAATTTTTAATATTCAATTTGAATCAATACAGTATGCATACATGACAAAATCATTTGGCAACTTCTTTGTAATCGTCTAACCAATGGTAGAGTTGTATTTTACACTGCAAGTCAAAATGCATTCCACGTTTAGGTGAAATAAACTAAAATTAATTGGGTTGGATGATTCTCTGTTTTTATTCTTCTTGCCCTATCAACTCTAGAACTCTTAAACCAAGAAAGAGACCAGCTCCACCCTCATTCCCACAATAAAAAAACAAACAAATTGAGAACTCAGAGTCAGACAGCTTCTTCACTTGGCAACCCAGAGGAAGAGGGGGAGGCAAAGTCCTGTTGTTTTGCTCAACCAAAGAGTTTTATGAAGCAGGGGTGGCAGTAGGGCTTGTTCTCCTGCTCCTTGAAGCAGCCTTTGCTCAGGGGCTTGAGGCAGAAATGACACACGAGGTGGTGGGGGTGGAATTTGGCCCCCATGGCGGTGACGCAGCGGCCCAAGATGGGCTGCTTGCAGGCCTGACACATGCTGCCACGGGACTGGTGGTAGTGGGCCTCGCACAGCGGCTGACCATCGTTTTCGAAGAAGCTGCCGTTGACGAAGGGGCTGTAGCACTCCTGAAGAAAAGAGAGAGAGAGACGCAGTGAGATTCAGGCACAGGGAAGAGCCCTGACTCGCGGAACTGTAATTAGACAGTTGCCTTGGGAATGACATAATCCAAACTTATTTTTAGTTTTTCAAAGTCCGGCTCACACAGTTACACACACACGACCATCACAACCACAGTCCGATCTGTTCGTCACTGAGAAGCTTTACTGAAGCAGTTGTCAGTTAAGTACCTTACTCAAGGGATGATATTAAAACGTTGGTGTGAAAAATGTCCCATTTCTCTCGCAAAGATTTTAAAAGACGGACATATTTCTATTACATAACGGTTCAAAGATCTTTGTGAATTTAATTTCCCTATATTGGCAAATGGACTTTATAAAGCGCCTTTCTAATCTTCTGTCTACTCAAAGCTCTTTACACCCATTCACACACACACATGCGTATTACTAATGGCCATACAAGGTGCCAACTTACCCATTATGATTTACTATAATCATTCATGCACACTCACACAGTCTTTGGGAGCTATTTGGGGTTTAATATATTGAAGGACAGTTCAACATTCGGACAGAAGAAGTATGGGATTGAACCATCAATCTTTCATGGACGACCGGCTCCAGCTCCTGAAACACAGCCGCACCAATAAGGTCCGGTGCCCAGCAATGTAATTATTTAATAGTAATTGATGCGATTCCTTTAATTGTGTTCCTAATTCCAACTTCAATGTGTGTAGTCATAGACTGTAACTCCTCTTTATGTCACTATAAACCGGCTAAATTGTCCTAAATATGGCCCAGACAGTCTTCATCATGACCTCAGGATTAATGTAAAGGTACCCTTTTTTGTTTTTATATCTAGTATTGCAATGTAGTTTTTAATGAGTGGGTCCCCGTTTTTTTTTTGTCTCATGCAAAACGTATGAGGGTCCACTGATCAAAAGTTGGCGTGAACACGCCAAGAAACTCCAGCAATGTGCCAACAACAACAGGAAAGACCTTGATCAAGTAAACATTGATGTAAACAACACTAGTTTTGAAACGCTGAAAAAAAAAATCAGCTTTGCAAATGTTTAATGAGTAAGTTAATACATTCAACACATTTGTAAAACTTGAAGGATACAGACTGAATGCAAACATAACTTTGATCATTGACCCGGCCCTCAAACAGAGAAACACTCACCCTACACACGAAGCACTGGGGGTGCCAGAGAGAGTTGAGAGCTGAGATGTAGTTTTCCAGGATGGGCTGGCTGCAGCCTTGACAGCGGGAAGCAAACAGAGTCAAAAAGCACTGCTGGCAGTATTGCTGCCCCTCACGGTCATGGAAACCTGCAAAAGATATCGTCAGAGTTTGACTCAGTTCAAGAAGTCTCTTTGATAAATGTCCGATTAACTAGATGATGCTCGGAAAAGAAAAACCACTGTGTGAAACGTTTCCATATGGCTCTGGTCTGTGGAACATTCATTTGTTTTAAGTGGTTTAAGGTTTCGCTGACGTGAGTTTTTAAAGGCTGACGGTATTTTTTTATTATTGTCTCAAAGCTTGTTTTGCTTAACATTTAGCCATTTTCAGGCCAAAGATGTAGTATTTCCCCTGAACCCTGAATCCTTGGCAGGGTAATACCGCCTTTACAAAAGAACATTAATTCTCCATTGAAAACCACACAAATTCAATGTGTTTAGGGGGTTAGCAGTTTAAAGCAATGTTACTGAGCCCACATCAATTATACAGCAAATCCATGCAAACAGATTTGTAGCTATTACAAACTCTGGGACAGGTCATCACCTTAAAATGAAGGTCATGCAGTGGTTTTTAGGGCAGTTTGTACGTGCAACCTCACTGAAAGTTCATTGTTAAGAGATGAAGTGCGTTGAACCCAGACAGGAAGCAGTGTGTGCCACCCATTACCTTCCTCTCCAAACGCCCGGCTGCACTTAACACAGCAGAAACACTCTGGGTGCCAGTTTTTATCCAGAGCGGTGACCATTTTCTGAATGACAAGGAGAATGACAAGTTAAATGGCTTCAGGCGGGTAGAGGTATTGAGCTGATCATGTTAAGTGGAGCATGCACACAACCGAGTCACTCACATTTAAAATGGGCTTGTTGCACTGCGCACAGTGAGGGGAGAAGAGGGTGAAGTAGTCCGACTCGCAGTACGGCCGTCCGTCCTTCTCAAAGAAGTTGCGACTGCCTAACTCTGTCTCGCACTCAGTGCACACAAAGTGCTCTGGATGCCAAACCTTCCCAAGAGCCGTGACCACCTGCAAGAGGACACAGCCAAAGCATGGTTAATGATCACCATCATTGACTGCAAACAAAGTCCTGTTCAAACTATTGAATGTTAATATAACTGAGTTGTCAGAAGCTTAATGCAGTTTTGTGCATGTCTATATAGACTTATTCTGATTACTCACCTGTCCTACAACCGGCTTTTGACAAGCCGAACAGTTTCCTTTGGAGGATGTTTGAACTCCTTGTCGGCTCAGGTCCGACTGAAGCAGCCCCAGCATGCTGTCCAATGAGCCGCCGGAAGAGGCCTGTGGTGGGGGGGTGGGCTGCGGTGGTGCTGTTACCACTGGATTGACAGGCACAGCTGGCTGGAGAAGATAAATAAAAATGATGGATGACACATGTGTCTTTGGAATTTGAATTCTCCAGGAGTTTGTTAATTTAGATTTGGTTTGAAATGAATTGCCATAAGACGCTGACTGTAAAGCTTTTAAACATCCAGAGGTGAGGCTGTCTGAGGCACAGTGACCAAAGATGTCACGTGTTCAGGAAAAGAGAAAGAGCATTAAATTCTGTGCATGAGCGGCCAAATATATAATATGTTAAATGAGAAATTTGAGAAATTGTGCAGTGAAGGTTTGTGCTTTCTGAAACACTGAGTCAGAACAACAATTCATAAAGCAGTTGTTGAAATATTTCATAACAATTTTATATAAAGCGGTAAACCGGGTAAGTATCAACATTTTGTAACTTACTGCAAATCAAAACTGCGTTATAACAGCAAAGAGTATCCCATGGAGAAATGTTCCTTTTTAAAACTCACTGTTCCCGTGACCTCATGCTCACACTTGTTTATACCTCACAGCTGAACTGTACACTGAACCTAAACAAACTTTTGCTCACATGCTAGCAGACAGACTCCCTGAAAAGAAGAATGACTGGATTATGTACCATACCAAATGCAGCTCTGTAACTCTGACTTTCAACAATCTGACGATATTTTTGAGGCTGGAAAATATCTCCACCGAGACTAATTTACAACCTCAGGCTCTATCTGGTGACCGATTTATACCAGGACAGGAGGCATGTGCTGCGGCCAGGCCGCACAGTAATAGTGAAGTCATCATAAAGTCAAGTGAACGACTTCATGAAACCGCTATGAATCAGCGGGAGCTGTGTTATAGCCTGGAACAGCTGGGGAATGACGGGAGAAAAAAAACAGCACGCTCTTGCGGTGACTTTCTGAGCACAATTTGATTTACTCACAAAAGAAAATGTATTTTGGTAATTGTTGTGCTGTTGTGTGGACTCTTACTGTGCTCTGGACTCTGAAGTCGGACAAAGAAGCCATCAGTTTGTCCAGTTCCAGTGTGGCTGATGTTGCTGAAGGCTTCGCGGAGCTAGGATAAAAAAAAATCGTTCTTGTTTGAATTAACCCACAAATACACAATTTCATCCGATTTTACTTGGCAACATTGTTGACAAAATATTGATTGCTGTTAGTATGCAACTAAATCAACTGAGAAAACATGTAAAACCTGCATGAAACAGATCTCCTTTGGAAGCTAATCAAGATGTTACCTCACTCCTTAACTTGTTGGAAACTAAAACAGGACCATGGATAACTTTAGGCAAAACAGTACCTCTCGTTAAATGTTGCAAACATAATTCACAAGTATGCAATATATTTAGTTGAAGTAATTATAGGTGATTGGTAACATTTTAATTGCCTCTCATGGGCTCTCAACATGGCAGTGGCCAAGCCGGTAGCTTGCAGCTAACAGTGCAAACAACAGCAATAGTGTTGACAGCGCTAACAGAGTTAACCTGAGGGGAACCTGAAGGTGGGTGCTACTCTTCTGGAACAGTTGGGATGGCATTTTTTTTAGCTGTAACCGTCATCTGAGAGCAGTGCAAAGCGGAGATCATAAGCTAACTAGCAAGGCATACTCATTTGCACTAACAATAAACTAAAAGCACACACGGCGACCTGTCAACAAAGCAAAGAGACGCTCTGATGACAACAAGCGCAACTTTATTCTCTTCTCAGGTTGACAATATTATTTTACACGTATTTAGTTGTTTGCTGCTGTATAGATTCTTGCTCTGTATCCCGTATATTGCACCTATAAGATACACGAAAGTTCAACATTTATTAGTTTGCGTTCATTGGAACTAAATTGAATGGATTTGGTACCTGGAGGAGCTCGGGGCCTTATCCTTGATCTTCTCCCTCTCATCTTTCTTAGAAGAAGGGAACTGGGCCAGGATCTCATCTGATGACAAAAACAAGGTCATATATAGAAAAACATTCAACTCAGAGTTCTAATCAGAGCTCAAGGACAAAGAACACACACACTAACCTGTGATGTTAAACTGGGTGGCGTTCAGTTCCTGTAACAGATGGTCCAGTTCACTCAGACCTCCTCCCAGCAGCGAGGAGGAGGAGAAGGCCGGCGGAGGATCTGTGGTTCGTGGAGAGCGCGGTTTACACACTGTGCTGTAAGAAAGACAAAGTAGGCGGTGTCCCAAATTAACACAGATCATGAAACATCCTGTCACTCCTGTGGACAGGTTCTTCACGGTCACATGTCATGACTCATAGGTGACTCCTGAACTTTGTCCATTCGGAAATGACTCTTGTCGCAGCAGAATACTCTCATCTGAAAAATCTGAAGAACTTATATTTACAGAAATCTTCAATCTGATCATCAGAGTGTATTGCCACTTTGTCACACTGATTCCTTTTTAAAATAATATATTCTTGATTACACCCTGTAAAACTAAGGGAATTACCTGTATAATTTGTCTGGGTTGGAGTTTTGGGAAGATTTCATTGCAGCAGAAACCGTCTGAGAAACAAACCAGAAGGGAAAAATCAGAGTGGAAGTAGAATCTGTAGCGAAATATTTCAGTGAATATCTCCTCAGTCGCTCGTGGTCTACCTGCTGTGGGGTGTAGGCGGGCGGCGGCGGCCGCGTTTGGGTGGACTCTTTGGGATCAGGGTCATCATTTTGTGGAGGTTCAGAGGTGAGCAGGACAGGACACCGAGCCAGAGGAGAACCGGTGTTCTCCAGATCAGCAAGGAGGGCATCTGCGAGGGAGGGAAAAGAAACTAATCCAACAGCATGAACATGATGAAAGTCTGGTTAGATTTACAAATCCATTTAGCTTCAGATGGGTTTGTGATGAAAATGAAAGACACTCAACTACCCCATAATATCTCTCTTTATCATTACGAATGCCAATGATAGTGTTATCAGTTTGTTTATACAGCTTTAAAGGGAAATATAATAGAAAGATATGAATTAAGAAATGGATTTTTTATTTTTTTTAAACAGCACAAGTGGTGACAAAAACACACTGGATGTGAGACAGATTATTTGAAGTTACAATGAAACATGCAGATGTTCGACAGATTATTAAGTTAATGGCGTCCGGGCATCACAATAAAACATGCAAACGCATGCACAGGCAGTTACGTACCAAACACAACAATACGCGGACTGAGAGGGTAGTTAGGTGGCTCAGGCACTCCTAAGGAGAGACAGACAGCCTGTGTGACCAATAATACAGCAGCAGCATGTCAGGCCACACATCAGACATGACGTGGAGGACAATGAGCGTCCTCAGACACTTATCAGTCCGAGGGACAGACAGTCAAGATGTTTGCACAACCCAGAGATAATCCATCGGCACAGTGAAGTTATTAGAGCGCACACAAACATATCCATGACATGCCAGTATTGAAAGGAAGCAGAGGAGGAAGAGTGTTTAGCAACTGATATCCAAATCCACCCCACCCCATCTCACTCACTCGTTTACTGGAAGTGGAAGTTGACCATAAACTAAACTTACTCAAGGATTAGCCGCTGCATTTAGTCCATGTACGTGCAACTGAAGGCCAAAGTTTGTCAAAAAGAAAAGTGATTTAATTTCACTGTTTTTACTGTTTGTTTTTTTCTCTTATCTCTACGGCCAATATCTCCATCACTTGGCAACTCACACTAAAACAATCTAGTTTTATAAATAACATTACAGGTAAGAGGAATAAAATGCACTTAATGGACATCCTTCATGTTAAAATGTGTTAATGTGTAATACATGTAAGAGGACCCTGTATCATTGTATTTGGGAGTGAAGGAAAATACAAGTGAAACATGATCTTTTTGGTGCAACAGCTGTTTGCATACTTTATAAATACAAGACCAGGAGTTGTTGATGTTTAGGTTTGGTTTAATTTCTTCAGTATGTTTGCACACTACCAGTTGAAGAAGTTGAATGATTCAATCATTTAATTCAATATGTTTTCAAATCTTGTTTAACCTGTCTGCTTGCTTGTACAAGTATTCACACACTGCCAACTGCATGTTGTAGTGTTCACACTGACTCATGTTGCGTAGTTGGCTTATCACAGCCGGCATTAAATCAGTTATTAATATACAATAAATATACATTTTATAGCAATGGCAGAAGTACACTGTGTGGACAAGTACTTTTCAGTAAGATTCAGGCATAAAACCAGGTACCTCAAATGACACACGTGGTAACAGTTAGAGCTGTTTTAATAAAGTGCAGTCCCTTGTTAAAAAGCTGTAACCGTGTGCTGAAGACCTCATCACTCCGTACACACCAGTTCACTTTGCTTTGGTTTGTTTTGGTAACGGCATATTAAAATGTAGTTGTAGATGACGTCCCGAATGAGCCTTTGGGAGCTCACCGTATAGAGCGCGTGCTTCACCGGGTTCAAGTAAATCACTTATCTGTCTGTCTCACCATTAAATAAAGCAGGCCCACAAAATATTTAGAAGAAAAATGGACACATTTCTCTGAACCTCAGGTTCTGTTAGCTTTTAGACTGATATCATGAATGCTTGAGCCAACCAATTAAACATCTTCGGTGATCAGTTATGTGACGCGGTGAACATGACCAGTTTAACCCACATTAGTTTAACCCGCATTAGTTCATCCCTGAGGCCACCCCTGCCACAGATGAGTCACACTTCTGGTACGACCATGTGGTGAGAAACTTGTGCATATACTACTGGCCCTCGCTGCTGTGTGTGCGTCTCTCTCACACGCACACTTTAACAGACTGATCTGCTCATATAAGGAGCTGAACTTCTCTCAATGGGAATTGTGACCATATTTAGAGCTGCCTGTCGACTTGTTTGTCTTGGCCAACAGCCTCTCTAACAAGTGGTCTCGCTCACAGAAAAGCCTCGCCGGATTCAAAACCTAAATGTACAACATTATTAGACAACAGCATAAACAGAGTGTCTCGAACATGGCCACCGCCTGACTAACGCTCAGCCAGTCGCCCAGTAACTCGGGTTTCTCTCCGTGTGCAATCTGATCCAGATGTGGCCAGATGTGCTTGGTTACATCTATCCATTCCTTCCAGAATTGCTTGTAAAGCATAAATCCCCTAATTCTGAAGTGGATAAAAGTTTCTGAGAAAGCCAATGAGCAGCTAAGGCAAAAAGAGCCTCTCTATTTTCATTGAACTCTGTGGTTGTTTTTTGTTTTTTTTTAAAAATAGCAGCTTGGCCCTGGGCTATTTCAGGGCCTTCCCGACACACAAAGAGTGAGCTTCTCAAAATGTTGTTTTGAGAAAAGAGAAGAAGTCTTCCTCCGATGTCTTCATCAATAGAAAAAGACAGAACCAGTCATGCTCCCAGACGCCGGTCACAGCCCTCTTTGATGTTTTCAAAATGGAATTCTCTGTTGAGCATTATGTGGCTTTTCTCCATCCCCGACTTGTTAATATGAATGGATGGGAAAGCCCGCCGTGGATCCCTTTTAATCTAATTTACAAAGAATTTATTGAATTTGCAGGGCACAAAGCACTCAATGGCGGCCGGGAAGAGTAATGTAGTAGCAGTTCTAGTGGTACCTGTGTGAGTGTGTGTGCGTTTGTGGCCGGTTTGCTTGAAAAGGTAAACACAATTCTACAAAAAAAAAAACACTTTTTAAATCTCAGAGGACAATGGAGGGAGAATTAATGTGAGCAGGATAACATCATAAGATAAGGAGGAAAATGTATGCAATGTTTTGACAGAGAAGTTAATATATAATATTTATATTTAAGGATGTTTTATAGCTTTTTCCTGCTTTCACATACAATGGGAGCCAATAAAATCCCCTTTTCATCACAACCCACTACATGTCCTCCTGGACGGAAAAGGAAATTCTACTCCACTGGGATTGCCCTCTGTTTGGGCCACAGACTGGGAGGTTTGGGCACACCACCCATTCCCAAAGATCCCCAGAAGATACCTCAACGTGTAGCAGAAGAACAGCAGCAACACTTACCCAAATCGTCCATGATGTGATTTCAGCCGAGTGTTTTCCTCTTTGTGTGACACAATACGGACGCGGACAGCATTCATAAGTAGTGATGGAAGCCTATCAAAGCCCGCAAGATAGACCAGTCTCAGCGCTATTGTCTGCGTCGGTCCTGAATAACTTCTGAGACACCGTTATCCGCCAAGAGAGGAGGAGGAAGAAGAGGAGGAGGAGGAGGAGAAGGAGGAGGGCGTCCCGTTTCTTTTTTCCTACACGACTCTCTTCCTGTGTAATGCCGAGCAGGACCTCAGACTGGAAGAAGGCGTAGTTAAATAAATGTGGTTACAAACCCCGCATTCCCCGGACACGCGACGTCATCCTGGAAATTCCTAGTCCATATTTGGGAGAGAAAATTAGGGACTCGGTGTCGTCGCGAGCTGCACAACCTGCGACTCGACGTCCCGCTGCGGAGATGTAGCTGCATGTGAATCACAAAGTATCGGACGATGCTTTCACTGTCACAGGAGGATAAACACTTAAGGGGCGGCCCCCTTTTTCCAAGGAGTTTGGACATGCTGGTATTTGGAAATGCTCACGTTCTTTCGTCTCATAATAATAATAATAATTATATATATATATATATATATATATATATATATATATATATATATATATATATATATATATATATATATATATATATATATATATATATATATATAAGAGAGAGAGAGAGATGTTTTACCGGCCCATTGGCAGGATTAACATTAATATTAATATAAAGCTAAACATTTATCTGACCATTTGGAAGAAGAGAACAATAAATATGTGATGAAGTAATTAAAAAAAAAGATCCCTAAAGCGATTTCATGTTATGTTGTGTCTTTTTACACGTATCACAGAGACCATCACACACAAGGGGGTTTCTTTATGGCCAGTATGAGCAGTAGAAATAACTACACTGAGTAAAATTGTATCAATGTGATTTTGTGAGCATCTTTTAAGAAATATATGAAAAAAAAGTTTATCCCTTTACTTTTTTGGGGACACTTTGGGCTCTTGTTGCCTCTCACGTTCCAATCAGGTGGATAAGACGCAGCACAACACCAGATGGCAGCAGCTTCATTAGATTTTGCAGATACCCTTAAACCCCCCTGTTCTCCGATACTGGATTACTCCCCAGGTTTGCTGTATGCCAATCAGTTTAAAGTCATTTGTTGAAACTTAATATAAGGAAAATGTGAGCACAAAATAAGACGATAAAACATTTAGAAGAACTACAATCTAATACAACACATATATCCAAACACAACCCAGTGGTGGTTCATATTCCCAGATAAATGTGCAAGTAATGTGACTATCAAAACACAACTGCCAGTGAGACTTTTGGGGACTCTGGAGAGCGTGGTGGACATCATTGGTTTGTTATGGATATGTCCTTGACTTGAGGAATGTGGCACATCCTAAAAAAAATATTATAATACCATCTGTCATTGTAAAAAGCCCAGTGTGTAAAACTTATAATTACAAAATCAAAACCAGCAGCAAAAACCACTCGACTACCTTTTGAACTGAAGACATCGCTGTAAGAAAAAGGTGTAAATAATGAAATTAGCAATGACTGAATTGAATTCAGCAGCTTCAGATTCTTGCTGTGCATGCTGAGTCACTGTCACCCCTTTTAGAGATACTTAAATGGAAAAGAGCCCTTAATTAGTTACACCTGTGTGTATCCTACTATGTCCTGACTCAAAATGTCTGCTGTGATTAAGGCCTAAGGTAGCTAAAGCCCTGCACAAACGTCTTTAAGAGACATCTTACATTCTGTTATCTTTAAATGTTGATGTAAGGCTGCATTTAAAATTTAAATAAAAATCAGCCAGCAGTGTAAAAAACAAAACAGGAAAAACTTTTAATTATGCAAGCTCACAGTTACAGGCAATGTTTGTGTGATTAGGGGAAGGTGCCACATTGATGTTGGGGACATGTGGTGAAGTTCGCATTTTTCAAACTTAGGTTTTAACGCCAGACTACTCTCCTCCTGTGTATACTGTGTGCCACAGACAGAATGTCCTTTGACCAAAATGAAAATCCCTCTGTTGTCCAAGAGGTACCCGCCTTTGGTCTCAGTGCATGAAACATACAACAAAGAACTGACAAGTAAAACATACTGAAAAAACAAAATGATGACACAAAACTACACAGAATTATTATAAAGACTTTCTTTCCTGGTATGAAATCAAATCAGAAATGTACAACAAAACTGGGAGAATCACACCAAGGAAACTTATCAGTTTATGGTTTATCCGTTTCAGTGAAAATAAAGCCTTTGTTTTCAAATTTCTTCATGCAGTTCGCCGATTCAGACACCTGACTTCTTACTTATGCATGTTACTTCTAGAGCACTGTGACACACAACTACGCTTTCACCGTTTCCAAAATATTAATGACAATAATTATAATAACTCACGCACACACACACACACACACACACACACACACACACACACACACACACACACACACACACATACATACACACACACTCATACCCTCCAAACCGACATAATCACTCAAGAAGCTTTAGCCAGTTGGTGCTTAATAGCAAAGTCAAGGAGCAGAACCGCATGTGATGTGGAAACTATAAAGAGTTCTTTTTTTTAGGATTTGTGAAGCAAATTGGGAGAGATGTTGGGATGATAGCATGAAGGTAACATGGATAGGCTTGGTTACCTATAATGTCCCCATCCATCAACTGAAATTATATTACATTATCCTCCACCCTGCTACTTCTCCACTGCAGTTAATCCACACACACCCACTTCCATCCTTCCATCATTGCTCGTTTCCTCTCCCTGTTATCACTGCACAGCTTGTTCATTGGCAGTGCTACCGGAGTCTTGAGGCTTCATCACATCAGGGAGTTCTGGGGGGCTGGAGAAGGCCTCGACGTGGAGCTGTTCAAACATCTCATCTGAAGGGCAGAGGACACAAGGAAACATTAGCTCCATCAAGACAGCAGAGTTGCATGCATTACAAACTTGATGTAGTAATGTCACATTGACTGTGGGATGTCTTCCTTATTGGATATTCTGAAACTGAAGGTAAGAACTACTGTGGTTAGTGTTGTTTTTTTAATCAATGCATTTCCTCTCTGAAACCAATGAGAACCTTGTAAAAAATCTTGTTTGGCATATCCACATAGAATTGGATTGATTTTATAATGTCCAGAGAGATATCATTTATATTCAAACCTCACTCATGGACAGCTTGGGGTTCAATTAAAATCTAATCTCTAGAGATACTTTTCAAGCTCAAATATAAATTTAAAAAAGGGGCTGTGTTCATTTACTTTGTCCCTAATGTAGTCTTGCATTGTAAACTCATGTGCATTGGGATGAAAAATTAGCATAAATACAAAATAGTCCTGGCTTTGTGATTGAAAAAAATCCATCAGTGGTTAGGTTATTATTATTATACTACACAATTTTAACTGTGCATAATATAAAGTTTATTTTAAACCTGAATTCAATAGATAGACTAGAAAGGAGGATGGAGAGGGGACAACATGCAGCAAAGGGACATGAATCAGATTTGAGCATAGGCCGCTGTGTAAAAGAACACAGCCGTGGTACATGGGACGCTGGGGCTCTACACCGTGAGCCCTCTGTGGCCCCAAATTGTGCATTTTACTGAAATGCATAAAAACTAGCAATATTAATATCACTGTCTTGTCTGCATGGATTTGTCTTTGTATGCCTTTTGAACCTTGATGCAAAATTGTAAATGCGCCATCTACTAAAAAGCTGTTAATGTAAGACAAATCACTGACTGAAGTACACAGACTGATGTGGAATCAGGATAACCGATTAAAGTCACATTTCATAAGAAAATATCTTCTGATATTTAACAGTGCAAGAGCACAAATGAATTACAGTTGTTGACAATCACAGTAATCTACTGACATATATACTGTGCAGCACCCGATTACAGATCTTGAGAGACTCAATAAGATGGATGCAGATCAACTTACAAAAAGTACAAAATATTCTCATCAACCACACAATTAATTACTGACGTTCAACTAAACTGGACAAGTAAATCCAAAACAAGAATTTTCGAATAATGTCCCACCTTGAAAAGCTGAGTTTTGTAGAGAAGAAGCAGAAAGACAGTAAATACTTAAATATCACCCTAATGTGAGAAACTTCAATTACTGCCTTGCGGCTGTATTCCTTCACCAACAAATCATGTTGCAGTTCACATCCATGTCTGTCCAAAATGGAATCACTTTATAATTGGACCTTTAACCACAAAATCCAATCGGGTCAATCTTGAGTGCAAGTAAAAAAAGTCTCATCGTGTTATCACGAGAATGGGATAGCCATGAGGTCACAGGGACCTTGATTTGGCCTTTAAAAAAAATCAGATCAGTTTATCAATTAGCCCAGGTTGACAAGTTTGTGCCAAATTTACACCAACTCTCTCGAAGGGGTTTTCTGAGCTATTGTGTTCATGAGAATGGACCGAACTCATGGACAACCTGAAAACAAAAAGCCCGTCCCCGAAACGGACGCATAAAAAAAACAACTATCCCTTAAATTCTGAACATACCATTTATGCGGAAAGCCAGACCAACTGTAGCTGGAGCTTGAGGTCTGGCAGTCTGGTTGGTGAATCCACAGTCTCCAAGAGTTTTGCTGTCCTCTAGCGACTGGTCATCCTGTGGGACAAAAGTTGAAAATGTCATAGGATCCACTACTGGCCTAAAATGTATGAATGTGCATCAATGAATATTGAGACAGCATGTAAGACAGTCGGAGGAATATTTAAGTCACCCTTTTAAAAGACAAGTTACATGCCACTACGTCACCTAGACAGAACTGTGATGCTGTCAGATGTGTGACGAGACTTAATTATGTATCACTGGCATACTTGGGCCTAAACTCACCTTGTACAGCCTCTGGTCTTCAGGTGGTCTCTTAAGAATTCCTTCAACAATACGCTTCAGCTCATACACAGTGGTAGACTCCTTGGCATCTGTGAAGATTGTGGTCTTGTGACGCCGGATCATTAAGAACACATCCTGAAGGAAAGCGTAGATATAAAAATATGATTAAAAACGGTGTAAAAGGAAACAAGATTCGTGATTTCATCTTAAAGATGATGGTTTGAAATGATGGTTGAAATGATGGTTTAAAAATGTTCCTCTCAAAATGGACTAACATCAAATAGCCTTTTGAGGACTCTGTGGCTCCTCTAAACATCTTTGTATTTGATCAAACGTCTAAGTAGACCATGTAAGACGTGTTAAGTGTCCATATGGCCAATGCTTATTGCACACTACTAAACTGTATGTAACATTAGACTAATCTAGTGTTGTTGGCGAATCCTTTTTAGGAAACTCAGGTCTTTAGTTGGTTGATATATTTTTCAAATACAGAAGAAGTAACATTGCTGACAATTCGTTGATTCATAAGCCAACGTTCGCGACAAACAGCGAACACTGTGTTTAGCTCTGAGCTAACAGGACATTAGCCGATACGAACGAGCCTTGAGATGTTCGGGAGCTAGTTAAATGGCAGTAAATTGAATAGACACTGTCCTGTTTGTATGACAACGTCAGACAGGCCTAACTGGGTTAGTTGGCTGACGCTACATCACTTCCAAGGTTAGCCAAGCTCAGATAAGTTACCTTTCGTGATAGCTAGCTATGTGTCGCAAGCGGTGGACGAGCAGGCGAAGCTAACTAGGGAACTTAGCACAGTTAGCTAGCTTGCTAGCAAACACAAACGGAAACAAACATGCTCGCAACCGCCGGTACCGGTCGTTACTATGAGCGCAAATACTTTTGAACGGAGCGCCGAACATTCAGTCAGTGTTTGTATCTCGAAATAAATCTAAAAGAACCGATTGATAATAACAATAAAGTTACCATTTCAAGTGCTCAGCTAGCCAGTCGCGCCAGCAGAACCCCAGACTGCACCGCTTGCGGAAATTGCGCAACTCAGATCAGTATTCTGTATTCGCGGAAGCAAAGTGCGCAGCGCTGCGTATTATTTTCAGAATTTGGCGCGAGGTAACGTTATTTACACGCTTGAAGGGTGTACGCGCAGTTTGAATTGGACTTCGACGAGCCGAGACCCACTCTTATGAAGACGGTGCGCCTTTACCACTGGATTATGGTCGGTTTAGTGACGTTACCTAATTATACTCTATCTCACGATGAGCTGTCAGCTAGTTGTTTAGCAAGTTAACTCGCAGGCGAGGTTGTGTTATGATGTTGTTGACTGGGTCCGTTAACGTTAGTTTAGTCGAGGTGGCATGTGTCAGTGATGCCAAATGAGGAATAGTACTAATGTTAGTCATAACGAAGTCAGCAGATTTACGTTAACTGAAATAAACATACATAAGAAAACTGACGTCATCGCATTAGTTGGTTGTTCCCTCGGTTAACCGAGCTACGTTACATTCAGGAGGTACCTCTTTACCCCGATAGCTGTATACTGGCTATACCTGCTCTGCCAGTGAGCTGCCCATCAAAGGATCTATAAGAATGTATCGATACTTATATCAGACAATTGGCCGAGAAACCTGTCAATCAGGATGTCGGATATCTCTATCCGACCCTCTATTTCCTGGTTCTTATGTAAGAAACAGTCATGTTTGGTGCTTGAAGAGATTGGCAGCTGAAGTTTTTAGAGGGGACATTAAGTAAGTAATTTCTTTGGTTCTGTAGCAAATGAGTATGACGGGTTACTTTATAGTTTCAGATGAGCGAGGCTCAGTGTATCAGTAGGAAAATGTTTGTTGAATGGTCATAATCAGTGTAAAATTGCATTTGTACGTTCTTTTTAACTGCCACTCAAGATTGTGTGTGTGCTTAATTTTTTCTTCTTTTTTTGAATGTTACAGCTCACTATCTTTGATGAAAGGTGCTAAAAAAGTGCCAACACAATGTCAGTGGCTATGGAAACTACAGGGTCCAGAGTACCTCTCCCTCTTCCGACCCACTTCTCCAATGCAGAACAGTCCTTCTCCCTTAAAAAGCGGCGTCTCCCTTTTTCCTCGTCTTCTACGTCCAACTCGTTCTGCTCTTCCCCTTCCCGACTCTCACATACTCTGCCTCCACTGCCACCCTCCAAGGGATGTCCCCCTCTGAGCCGTGTGTTTCCCCAGAATCTGTCCAACTGGACACCCCTGTCGTGTTCCCTGAGTAAGTCTCCCCCTCCGAATTCGGTTTATGATCCCAGCAAACAGCAGTCCTATTTCAGTCAGTGCTACACTAACTTGGGCCTGCTGGGAAGAGGATCCTTCGGAGAGGTCTACAAGGTGAGCAAAGTTTGTCTATATATGTTTATGAAAAATATGTAATTACATATATTGAATTATGTTGTTTCTTTACATTAAAAAATGCATTTTAAGGGCTATCATTTTGTACTATTGGTAAGGTGGGAAATTTACATAATGTCTATAGTATGTAGATCATACATTTAAGCTGTGCCTACCATCTTTTACCTTTCATTTTCTTCTAATCCTGTAAAAAAAACATTCCTGGACATTGTATTAAGTTGAAACAAAGTTGTGCTATACAACAGAATTTACATACAATCTTAACATCTGTGTTGTGGTTTTGTTATGGCAAATTTAGATATCTCTGTAAGCCTTAATTTCTCACCAGAAATGTAATTGGAAGATCCCCGAGAAGAAGACAAGACCTCAGCATTTTGTTTATTTTTCCAGGTGGTAAGCATCAAGGATGGTCGTCAGTATGCAGTCAAGCGCTCTGCTCATCGCTTCAGGGGCAACAGTGACAGGAACCGGAGCGTGAGGGAAGCCAAGAACCACGAGCGTCTCTGTCCTCATTCTCACATCCTGAATTTTGTGGCAGCCTGGGAGGAGTGTGGCCGACTGTACATCCAGACGGAGCTGTGTAGCACCAGCTTACTGCTTCATGCTGAGAACCAACCTCCTGGCCCAGGTATGTTCGAAGGACAGAATGAAATATACCCAGATGTTGTTTTAGCTATCATATTTTGCTTAAAATAATGCATGGTATTCTTGATCCAGACAAACTGACTTGGCTTTCGTTTCCAGATGAGCCTGCAGCCTGGGCCTACCTGTGCGATCTTCTCTCAGCATTGCAACACTTGCACTCTCGTGGTTTTGTGCATCTGGACCTCAAGCCTGCCAATGTTCTTATTACTGACTCCGGCCGTCTTAAACTCGGGGACTTTGGGCTGCTGTTTGAACTCAAACCGAATAGTGCAGACTCTGTCGCGGGGAAAGTGAAAGATGACGTCCAGGAGGGAGATCCCAGGTACATGGCCCCTGAGCTGCTTCGTGGGAAGTATGGACCTGCCGCAGATGTTTTCAGGTACAACTAACATACATAAGGAATTTAAATCATCTCCTAAAACATGTAACTGATTGATCTGTTTGAATTTAATGCCCAATAATCCTTTTTCATTTAGTTTGGGTATTTCTATTCTGGAGCTTGCCTGTAATATGGAGGTTCCAAATGGCGGAGAGGGCTGGCAACAGCTCAGACAAGGCTGCCTCCCCTCTGAGTTTACCAGTAGTAAGAGCCACTTTTTTTTAAGTCCTCATGAATAGTTCTATTATCTTTGATCTATCTTTGAAATTAATCGTGTTTCTATTTCCGTCTGTATTTGCAGGCCTTTCATCTGAGCTTCAGACAGTACTGCGGATGATGCTGGCCCCAGAACCGTCTGAAAGACCAACGGTCACTGAGCTTCTTGCTCTCCCCTCTGTTAGGAAACACAGGTGGAAGAGGCGCATCTATCTTTTGGTTGCAGAGACCGCGCTGACATTGGTCTCCTTCTGTCAGGTATGAGTCTATTGGTTCTTCCAATAATTAAATAAACAACATGGAATGTAAACAATCTGAAACAAAAAAGTTTACTTTTTAATCAATGTTTAATGTTTTCATTTTTCTGCTCTTTTTTTTTAATAGTTGGTAGTGTGTTTCGGGTGTAGACTCCTGTCCTCCCTTCACTTACTCCCTCACTGTACCAAGCCATTGCCCTGCACTCCTCCTCCGGGTAGCTGGGACAAGGATTTAACCCTGCCTCTCAGTGCCATGCATGCTGACTCAGGGAGCCCAGAGGATGATGCTGTGTTTCTGTTGGATCCCACAGACCCAGAACTTTCTCCCACCTTCTCGCACAGGTAGAGAATCATGTTAGAAACGTAGCTAATTTATGACTTGGTTTTACGGTATATCTTGGAATTGCATGACTATCCAGCAACAGTAAAATATAGATAATTATTTGGACACTGCCTTGATCATTTGTATTGTCAAATTCCCTACTTATATATTTTTTACATTTCCTCCATCCCAAAGGGTTAAATCTAGACTGTCTGTGGAAAGCACATCCACTCCTCTCCCGGGATCCCCGAGACGCAATCAGCGAAGTCCATCCCACACACCTTCTCACTCAGATCTGTGTAATTGGTCCTCCTGCAATTTAGTGCAAACCCTTTCCAGCATCCACTCAAATGGTTCCTGCCACACACTGACACCCAGTGCAAGCCCCATACATGCAGAGCTTTATGCAGATCGCATGAATGAAGATTCCACGCAGAGCCATCATTCATCATCCACCAAGTCTTCGCAGCAAGCTGGTCGCAACTGGATCCGAACCGAGGAGGCCTTACCCCGACCCAACTTTGAACCAAAGAACCTGCTCAGTCTGTTTGAGGACACAACTGTAGAGGCACAGCCATGAGTACAAGACTGCCCGTTTACATTTAAGGGAAATGTGTTTTTACTTTAAAATGTCAGCTGAAGAGGAACTAATGTATGAATGTACCTAGTTTGTATGAACTGTTTTTGCCATATTGTCTTACAACAGCTTCTTTTTATGTGTATTGAAAAGCAAATTATTTAGGGAAAAGGGTTGAACTTGTAATCAGACCTTGAAGCACTTTTTAAGTTTGTGTAAATGCAATCTGTTGCTGAATTGACAAGTCATTGTGTAATGGTAAAGAAAAAGTTATAATTCCCTATGTGTACTCTCAGTCATTAACCTTGTGAGGTACAGAAGACAATAAAACAATGAGGGAAACAATGTAAACTTGCATTATGTTTCAGGGAGAAGGAACTCCAAAAATGTAAGAACGTGTTTGTCAGATTCACAATTTCCCTTCTCTTGCCTGAGACCTCAGCGTATGAATGAATGTTGTGTTCAGGATGTGTTTGCGTACTCACCAGTAGATGGCAGCATCGCATTTCACGCTGGATGTCAGGCGCCTTTAAAAAACCCAGGAAGAGGATGATGTGGGTGGTAATGTTTTGTGCACAGGATACCTGCATCTTTTAGGATATGTATATGCCAAACCTTTTCATCATCCGACTCCGTTTATCTCCTTGAAAAGCTGTATGTCAAATGGACTCCCGGTCTGCCATGTCCTGAGAAAGCATTCTGCAACCTAATTGCGAGATTTACACGAGTGAGAATTTTGTAAACAATGAGCGAAATCATCTGGATCACTACTGGAAAATCTGGGATTCATTAAAGGCTGCGACATAATTTAACGGTATTGCATTGGGTTCAACAAGGTATGCTGTTTTTTCTTTGGTTAAGAAATACTACTGTTAAATTGTGAGATGGTGTTGTATGTTTGTATATGCTTTTTCGCTAATATTGTGAATCTGTATTGTTGCAGTTGTATCTGAAAGCAATGGCATCTTAATAAATGAGCATTCGATAGTTGTTATACATCTGCAATATTGATAGAACGTTTCGTGCAATTATCTATGAAATACACACTCAGATCCACACCATATTCACTTTTTGTTCTATTATCAACTAATAAAGATGTCCAAAATTGAACGTCTGAATGCTCGCGTGGAGAAGCTGCTGTCCAAGGCTCTGCAGGAGGTTCTGGAGGTGGTGAAAGAGACTGTGTCCGAGTACCAGGAGAAAACCACGAGAACACAGAGGGAGAACCAGAGTCTGAAGAGGAGGCTGCAGGAGCTGCAGGGGAAGTTACAACTGGAGAGCAATGGTAAGTCCGACTTGTGTCCCGAAATATTGAAGCTGTTTCATTAACAAATCTGTAAATGTATCTTTTTGTGTTTTGTCGTCTTTTTTTGTCATGCAGAAGTTGTGGCACAAACTTCCCCTGCATCCCAGCAGGATGACGCGGAGCAGCATCTGAGGGAGCAGAAGCAGAAAGAAGAGGACATTGCAGTAATTTGTCCCTCGTATTCATTTGACCTGGAATGTGAAGCATCCGTTACATCATTGGCCACTTCCGGTCTGCCCCCTACGACAGGACCACACGTAGGAGGCGATGACTTGAACCAACCAACAGCTCTTAAAGCAGAGACTGAGAAGGGGCTGCCGATTTCCCACCATGTCGGCTCCATCACCGCGGATTTATTGCCTGGAGACCACCTTGAAATGAAAGCAGAGCCTATTATGTTGGACGAAGGAGCCATGCGCAACGCTCATCATTTCTATGACGGCACCATCGCTGCATCCTCACACGGACTGAGCCTAGAACCTCCTCCAGATCACCCGGGACTATACAACGAGTCCGGGCTCGTCTTCAGGCTGTCAGAGGAGCCACTGTCCCATAGATACAACAACACAAACTGCGTTGGGGCAGAAAAAACACACATCGCTCAAACAAACCCAAAAGCAGCCAGCTGCGCGTCCGGCTCACGCGCGTTCCCGAGAAACGTGAGAAAACACTACTGCTGCTCGCTGTGCGGCCGCACCTTCAGACACGCGGGCGACTACAAGAAGCACAGCCGGGTGCACACCGGGGAGAAGCCGTACTGCTGCTCGGTGTGCGGGAAGCGCTTCAGTCAGTCGGGCTACCTGACGGTGCACCTGCGCTACCACACCGGGGAGAAGCCCTTTGGCTGCAGCCACTGTGGGAAAAGTTTTAGTCACTCAAGTAACATGAAGAAACACCAGCAAACTCACCTGTGAGGCTGCTGCCCCGAGACCTTTTCCATTTATACTGTTGAACAATGGACAGTGAAAGGGCTGCCGGTTTTGTAAGTCACATAAATAAAAGGTGCTGTGTTCGCAAAAGTTAAATGGCAATTTCATTATGGTTTTCTAAGCATATTGCAACCCTGTTTAGAAAGTTTCAAGTGTCAAGCACAGTCTAATAATGTGTGTTCTCTGCCATTCGAGTCTGATTGTCCAATTTCCAAATCAAATAAACATATGTGTTACTTCTTCATGGTAATTTGTTCTGTATCGCCGACAAGATTTATATAAGATTTATATACACTTAAATCAAACCTTGTGTGTCAACTTGAAAACGTCGAAGGAGCAGAGCAGTGAGCAAATTGTTGCCTGCTGGTCAATTTTGTGTTAGTCAGTGCATTTCAAAATATTGAACTTTGATTTTAAAGTTGATCAGTCTCAGGACTAACTAGTTGTCAGTGATGAAATTCATTGCAGTCTGATGAGTGGTGTAAGGCAGTTGTGGATTTCAACAGTAAATCCTGCTTTTAGATCAGCATGGAAAGTGTATGAATCTTCAATTATTAATATCTGACTGTTTAACCAGGCTGGGCATATATGAAAAAATACATCCCCAACAAAATACAGGTCCATTGTGGGCAAAGTGGAAGCATCAACAAAGACTAGACTGGCCTTTAAGGCTTTCAGCAGAACTGTAGTTGCATAACCTGACAAAGTTTTGTGTTCTTACCATTTTATTGGGCCTCATTGTGACTCGTAGTGTAATATTTTTTAATCAGCACTGTTTAAGTATCTAACTATATCTATATCTGTTGTAGACCAACATTGGCTTATACTGAATTGCTTTACTTGTCACTGTGTTCAACATGATGTGTTCTTAATATTAAAACTTTTCTGAAGATGTAATTGAGATGCAGTAGAACGGTGATCAGATCAAGTGAGCAACATTGCAGCACCTCATGGCATCATTTTTCAGAGGAGATGATGAAACATCTTTGCCAACACTTTGAAGATGTTGCCCAATCCCAAAATCTCTACTCTTCCCACTCTTTCTTCACAACAAAGGCATGTCTTGTTTAAGCTTGATGTTGGGTTCAGAGGACAGCCGACTTAACCACGTGTCCCTTCTATAGATTCTTTACATTTTCTCATCAACAAGCTATAAGATACACTGCCAGAAGAATGTGAAACAACATATTTGATAAGTATTATCTTAACATAAAGTCTGTTTATTGATATTGATTCAGTTTCTATTATAGTTAAAATAATAATAATAATAATAACATTCTTTAAAAAAACATATTATCCTTTGGCTAGCTTTTTAAATCAATTTGTATTTCAGTTTGAGCCTGATAAACACAGATCTACTTTATCTTGATCAGAGAAACGTTTTTTGTTTTTTTTTGTCTGTACAATATATTGTTAAAGTGTGATGAAGAAATAGAAATACATTTGATTTGAAACTTCTGTATCTCAGAATTTCTGGGGGCAAAGTTGTCAGAGTGTGTGGTCGTTGGAGACAGTAGAGTAGGAAAGACCTATTCATCTACATCCTGAGGTGCACACACCAGATCAGTACCCAGGTGAATGCATGTCCAGACCGCTTACTACACCCAAGCTGCCCCAATATCACGTATACAGTATAACATCCAGAGCAGAATCAGACCACAGACACCAAGCAGCATGGAAATATTTTGAGTTTGCTTCAATCAACTGTGACTGGATGAGGTGTTAGATGAGGCTGTGCATGCCTTTCTTAGTTATTTGACCACAACCAAGAAACCCTCTTCACTCTTGTAAGTTAAGGTTGCGTATACATGTTGTATTTTGATGTTTTTAAGTTGATTTTTCAGTGCATTTCCATTTTTGTGTGCTGGTGGATGTCATATATGCACTTTAGGAGACTACAGAAGAATCTAACTTCATATAAAAATGTAACAGACAAACTGCGTTATAGTTTTTACTTCATCACTTGTATTTCTTTATTAATTTCAATGATAAAAACAATATTGGGTATTCATTTTGTATGCATTTTGGATACAGTACTTCTAATCATGGAGGCTGGCCATTTAAATTACTATGTTATTCTTTTCCATTGCTGTGACTTACACACATTAATTTACTACGTATGAAATCCCAGTTTTGATCATCTAGTTCTGGGGCATTTCATTAGCTGTATAAAATAACAGGACAACAAAATGAAAATTGTTTTTGATACAACAGAATACTTCCGGGGGGGGGGGGGGGGAATAACTGCTCGAGGTCAGATGTCATTCGCACTTTTATTTTGAAAACCACCTGAGTCACACACCGGATGTATATGAGGTTCTACTTCCGGAGGTTGCGAGCTGTTATGTTGACGTTCAGATTTGTGTTTTGCTTTATCGTTTCCAGTTTTTTTGTTTCTTTGTTTGTACCAGCTATGTTGGCTACAACGTACTAGCAAGTCTTGCTAACACAGTAACCACATGACGTGTTTGTTTGAAGTTTTAAAGGAAGGACAACGCACCGAGCTAGCTAGCTATCCATGTTACAGTGTAGCTGCTGACTTCACGACTCGCTAGCTTGCAGGTACTAAACATACTTTACGTTAGCCAGCGAGCTGACAGGAGCGGTCATTCAACACATTTGTTATATATATTTGCTCTGATGTTAATGGCATATACACTGCTTAGCTTAAACATACCAGTACCTGTCAGTGAAAATACCCGTCAGAGTGTGACGCTTAGCAATCATGCTACTTAATTAATGTACAGCCCCATTGCAAATCACTTAAACTGGCAGAATGACTGCAGCCAGTACCACACAGGATCAGCCTGGTGTGAGATGACTGCACCACCATAATATCAAACTATCTGTAAAACGTTCCATACCAAGGGTAACATGGGAATGCTGGAAACTGTATTAGCCTAACTAATTCAACTGTTATTGTTTAGACAAATGTTTTTTTGGATGGCTGAGTTGTATACATATGGCTCGCTTTGAAGAGGATTTTGCACAAACATTCTACAGTAATGTTTTACCCTGAGTGCCATTTTTATTTCAGGATGTCTAAACTTGAACGTTTGAATGCCCGAGTGGCCAAGCTGCTGACTGAAGCGGTGCACGAGGTGCTGGGGGCTGTGAAGGAGACGGTGTCAGAGTACCAGGAGAAAACCGCCAGAACACAAAGAGAGAACGAGAATCTAAAGAGAAGACTGCAGGAGCTTCAAGACCAGATGACGAGATCGAGCATAGGTGGGTAACAAGTGTAATTTCCTTGAATCATAGATAATGTTACTATCCTATGCTGATTGAAGTTTGTTATTCATGCGTTACCTTGCCTTCTTTTGGTCTTGTTTTCACAGTTGTTCTACCTACAAGTAGTCCGTTACTTGAAGAAAGAGAAGACATGCAGAGTCAAGAGCAGGATTTGGTCCTCGCTTTGAGTCAGGATCTGGACCTCGCTCTCGCAGAGCAAGAACGGATAAGCAGCCGCAAACCCGACCATGATGTGAAGCAGGAACTGAACCCACCGCAAAGCTACAATAACACTGAACCAAAAACTGAGTGCAACTCTGAACAGGCAACAGAACATTACATAGCGCAACCAGAGGTGGGGACACAGATTATTGAGGGTGCAATGACAATCCACACATCACACAGTGCAAACACAGAAATGAGTGCTGTGTCACCCAATAATGCATGCACCTCTCAAATTAGCACCTCACTCGGGGTAAACCTGGCGATTATCAAAAAAGAGTTCGAACTAACAGACTGCACAACATCAGAACCACCGTCTCTTCAACAGCAATATAGTGGATGTGTGGATTTAAGCTGCAACTCTTCTCGTCAGAACGCTGCTGAGACGCACAGGTCACAAGTTAGTGCGGAACCTCACAACAGTGTTTTTGTCCACTCCAGACATGCCGTGCCTAGGAGGCATGGCTTTGCAAAAACCAACTGGGCCACATTTGATGGGAGAAAAATCCGGATGGAGCACTTCAGGAGAGAAGAATCACACTTGTGTGTTGTGTGTGGAAAGACGTTCAACAGGGTCGGGAACTTGAGAATCCACCAACGCTGTCACACAGGGGAGAAGCCGTATGGCTGCGTACAGTGTGGCAGACGTTTTAGTCAGGCGGGAGACCTGAAAAAACACAAGAGGGTCCACACGGGGGAGAAACCGTACTACTGCAGCCAGTGTGGAAAGAGCTTCAGTCGGGGGGAGAATCTGAAAAGACATCAGAAGATCCACATCGGAGAGATTTTAGAGTTGCAGCAAGTGTGGAGAGAGCAACAGCAATGATTGCTATGTTCGACTGACTGCGAATCAACTAAATCAGCACTTACTTTGAATCTGTGTGAGGGATCTTTTTGTGACTTTGCCCTGCGTTTAAGTAATAGTTGCAATTATAAACTAAAGAACATATTGAAAGGCTCGTCTTTTTTTGTAATTATAGTGTGTTACAATGAGTCACTTGTTGTTCTGGTGTGTAGCCAGTTGTGTGCTTGGTACGCTCGTCTTTTTGTCCCTCTGATTGTAATGAAATGGGGCTGGAACCAAAGAGGCTAAAGCTTTACAGATAGAGATGCACTAATAACACAATTAGGTCAATTGTGGAGTTGCACCTCATAGAAATGTTAAATATATGTATTTAAAGGTCCTCCACAGTCATCATACAGTCATACAGATGATTTAAATTATTGTGGCTGGTTAGATGTCAGGACTTTGTGGCATCGCTGTCATTCTCCTGTTCGCATTCTTGCACCAAAAGTTCCACCTCGATTATTCTTGTTAGTACAAAGAGTTTTGTTTACTCCATTTACCCTCACGTTTAGTGAAGGTCTAATCAGCCAGAATAAGTGAAACCACCTTAAGTGTGCATTGTAAGGTGACACAGTGTACTATTTTGTAACACATTTTCTGATAATATAAACAAATGAGTTCTGTCAAATAAGTAAATTGTGAAGACTGATTGAAACTTTAAATTCGGGATAGCATGATTGTCATTCAAATTGGCTGATTTTCCAGACTGATTGAATCTTCCTGTGTGCTAGAGATATATGTATTGCAGTTTTGGGGGTTATTAATGATAACAATGAAAATAAAGTTTGCACAGCGAAACAATCAATTCATTTATTACCACCACAAACGACCAAGTGAGTGTCTGTTTTTTAAAGGATCATTAACATCATTCAAAGGCTTGTCTATGTGTCACATGTGCATTATGTCATGACTTGATTCATTTAAAAAGTAAAAACAGACAGACATTGCTTTCCATCCCCATTTGGCTGATTGTAATTCTTACCTGAAGTGATATTATTCAGCTAGAATGTGGGAGAAATTATCACTTGAATTCATACACGAGATATGAGTAATTTTAGAGGAGTAATTTTCCAGTTACATATGTCCCCACTACCATCTACTGTGTATGTCAACTCCCCATGCAGTACGACGCACAAGTAAACATGGCAGCTTCATTGTATGACCCGCTACTGCTACGACAAACTTGTTTTACGATAACTCAAGTACAGTACATAAAATGTCTTCATTTGTATATTATATTGTCCAGTGCAAAATAGAAAATAAAATAAATGTAATAAAACATTCTGAACACGTTTATTCAAAACAGGGTCACAATACTGGCCACAAACGACCTAATAATACACAACCTGTTTTAGTTGTCACTTTATAAATACAATTTACTAAACCAATTGATACAGATACTGGCATAAAGGCACTTACAGGACCCAGGGAAGTCTGGGTCCACTATGCCAGACTGGTTTAGCAGACTGTTTTTTTTTCACATGTGGCCCCTAATCCTCTTTGTATATTTATACATGTTAATTAAAGTTATTTTACTCATACGAATCCCTCTGAAAATGACATCTATGGGTGAAGTAATTGGCGTAATGACTATCAGAACCGCGGGCCAATAGGCCCCATTACTTCTGAATGCCGTTGACGTGGGGCTGCCTCACCTTGGCCACCAGGAAGTGATTGACACACTCAGAGGAGGAAACTGAAACAACGTTACACACTTCTCCTGAAAGGTGAGTAATAAAGAAGCATGTGGAGGAGAGAAGCAGCCCGGCCTCGCACTTTGCCTCACGTTAAAGTTAAAACATTTGACACTTTGGAAACCGAAATGTATGAGTCATATTCACAGGCGCCGACCGTAACGCGGATGTAAAGAGACGTTACTGCCTCAAAAACAGAAGGCGAGTTATTAATGGCGCTCAGTTCGGCGTGTTTCCAACTATAAACGACAATACGCGCTGTATCTTTATTGTGTTGTGTTTATACGTGTTACACTGGTGATGTGGAGCATTTCCGCATCGCAACACTTATAACGTGTTTGGCCCACAGACACGAGCTTAACCGTGTGCATTATTAATAAGCGCGTTGATATTCTCCATAAACGGACATAATTAGTAATACATGGGGAAGTAGCCACGGATACATTGTTGTTGTTTTCATATGTTGCAGGTCCAGCTCAAAGCAGCCTGCGATGTAGAAATGAAGATTCATGCAAAGATTGTCACCTATTTTGAATCTTGCACCTCACAAGTGGACAAAGAAGGTTACCTCTCCAAGAAGGTAGGGAAATATAATGATATGAATACAGAAATGTAAGAGGAGGAGCTTGGATGTTTTTATGTATGCCTTTTTAATAATTAACAAAAATGAACTGAGGTTTTACACACCAATAACCACTTTGCCTGTAATAACTCTATTTACAGGCAGCCTTCAAAGCAAAGTTACGAAGTGCTTTGCATGACAACATTTTATAGTGCTACAATTATTTACGTATAAATAATGTCATATTTTGACTTTCTAAGCGCATAGAAACAAACAAAAACAACATACATTATGTCCTTTTTTGGTGTATTCATACAACAGTTAACCTCCCTGTAAGTGCTAATTTCACCTCTTGTGTAGGAAATTGGGTACATTAGTTATTTCTACATGAGCGAGTAAACCACTGATTGCACAATTGTCACACAGGGCGAAAAAAAGACTTCCTATCAGAAGCGCTGGTTCGTGCTGAAGGGGAACCTCCTCTTCTACAAGGACCGGCCGTCTGACCGGGAAGTGACGGGAGTGATTGTTCTGGAGGGCTGCACCGTCCAGCTGTGTGAGTCCGACGAGCAGTTTGCCTTCTCGCTTGTGTGGAGCGAGCCGGGATTGCGTACGTACAAGTTCGCTGCCGAGGATCAGGCCAGCCAGGAGAGCTGGATCAAAGCATTGCTGCCCGCCAACCACCGCTACCTGGCCCTGCTCGTGATGGACCTGGAGAAGAAGTACAGAGGTGAGAGACAGACGGACAGGCTGAGTGTCTCCTTCTTTCTGTGGGCGAAAGAAAGCTGCCTTTGTTCCAGAGAGCAGCTGTGTGAGGCACCACTGTTTACAGCCTCCACGTCACACGCCGAGTACATCATGGCACATCGTATGCAGACATCATAATCCCATTGCACCAGTCTATTGCAGACATTGTAAAGACTTTGAGTCAAGTTTAAAGCAATCTAAATGTTAAAAGGGCTTATTGAGGGGGTTGTTTTTATGTTTGTTTTTCTAATTTTATTAATAAGGAATAAATGAACTCTTCTGACGGTGAGTCAACACTGTCTGAACATGATGCATTTCATAAAGTTGAAAATATATATATAATACAGGTGTTTGTTTGTATGCATCTACAGTATGTAGTGATTATTATGCAATTAAGGTAATTAATACAACTTTTTATGTTAAATGTATCATGGAGATCTTTTTGTGGGCAGGAATGAGGAAGGCACCAGTCTCATTAAAGACCAGTCTTTCACCGTTCTTAAAACCATCTCTGGCTTCAGCTCATTCTCACGTTTAGGTTTAGAAAGAGACTTTTGGTGCCATGGTAAGCCGACTGTGGTTATGGTCATAGTTAGTGCTACACCTCTTTTTATCCTCTGATTTTGAAGTGTTGCTGGAAAATGAAATGCTCTAATATACAAAAAAAAACAAGAGTCCAGTGTAATGTAAATAGTTTTAGCCTCTCTGTTAATGTAACTTCATCTGTTATTTATGTGTTTATCTGTTTGTCTTATTTGCTCTTTTCCTCAGATGCGTTAGTGGAGTTCTCCAGTGGACCAACCAACCCCTTCATCATGCCAAATTTCAGCACAGCAAAGGCGGGATATCCTGCAGCCCATCAGAGCGCACAATCTTTAACACTACCTTTGTATCCAGCGACAGGTGTAGCAGCAGGACCAAGTCTGAGCTCCAATCAGATGCTTCTACCAACGACCATTTCATCCAAGGCCGCCAGTAAGAGATCGCCCAAACTCTGGCCCAAAAGGAGTGCAAATGTTGTGCCTGTTAACACTCCTGCTCCACCATTGGGGGAGTGGTCAGGGGTCAGTTTAGGCACCAAGGAGAATTTTATTAAGTTGCATGAGGATTTTGGAAAAGAGGTGAAGGAACTGATTGTTGCTTGGTCAAAGAGAGGACAAGTCGATGCTGTTGTTCAGGAGGAAGACTTAATTGATTTTGGATAAAAAGTGTGCAATTAAACAATGTCTGAACCTTAATTTCAATACTTGTGGTTGCATTACAAAGCTACAGTATTATGTATTTATGAATTAGAACTACAACAATTATTGTTGAGATTCTTTTGTGTATATTTGTTTTTAAGAGCATGTTTATGTTTTACTTAAGCCAAAAATAATCTCATGTTCTGTTGATCTTTGTTGATTTTAAAAAGTGACTTGGTTTCTCGATGTAAACTTTTAAAAACAGATCACAAGCCATATTTTCAAAGACACTAACACCAACTGCAAACAAAGACCCGCAACATTCATGCCTAGTTACCAAAAGAAATCCACACCTGTCAGAATTGAAAATGCCCTGTGGCCATGCTATAAAGTTATATCATTATGTTTCCCGGTTAACTGTACGTCTCTATGTCTGTACCATTTTTGTGAACTGTACCATCAGAGCACCTGAGGGAATTTCCTCAAATTTTGATAAAAGTCTACTTGGCCTCAAGGATGAGCTTATTAGTGTTTGGTGGTCAAAGGTCACTGTGACCTCATAAAACACATGCCAACTATGACGATATCACACAAATGTTTACCAGGATGCAATTTTGGACAGACATGGATGTAAAGTGCAACTTCTGTGGTTGTCGAAGGCCCAGAGATGTTAATTCTATTTGATACAAGCTGACTTAAAACCAGAGTTTAAGTGATGAAATAAATAACTGATGAAATAAATAAACGGGATATAACAAGATGTGTGATGCCAGCTTTGTTGTTTGCTTGTTTTTCTTACCAAGGTGAGGTTTGACACTGAGCCCTGTTAGTCAGTAAAGTGTTATTGATCAATGAATTACCTAGTCTGTCTGTATGTCAGTGAATTAAAGTTCCAAACCACTTTCAGTTCAAAGCAGGCCAGTGACTGTGGGTAAAAAAAAAAAAAGGACTGGCACTTGTATGGGGCCAAGAAGGGTGAAGTCCGTCAAATTTGAGATGAGTCAAAATGGCTGAGAAAGAGAATGGTGGGGGGAGGCAGCGCTATTTCAGGCTCTACAGCTGTCTTGTTTTATGGTCTTTGACAGAGCTTGGTCTCTTTCTCCCTCTGTCACCTTCAAGCCCAAACTTGAAGTGTCTGCTCTGTTGCCTGCAACCTTCTTCGCTTAGGATTTAACTTTTGTTTTATTTTTAATAACCAGTGGCAGGATCTAGGATCAGTATAAATCAAGAACAGAAAAAAAGAGGCAACTCTGTCTCAAAGTATCGGTTCACACTGGTGCTGGATCCCAATACATACCTTAGCTGTACAGTGGTGAGATTTACGGCAGCTTGTGGAGCTCATATATGGAGTTAAGTGGGTAGGCCCCTGTCCTGTTTTGAAGCAACTATACTGGGAACCTCCAGAAGCGCCCCAAATGAGTGCACCCAAAGCTGCTGATGTAGTTCAATCATCATTAGTTGTTTCCCATCACACGTGATGTATTGTGACATGAACAGTCCCTCCTTCTATACATAGATTAAATAATTGGGAATTTATCATGCCTGTGCTCTGAAACTATATTGTTTTTGTTGTTCAGAACTTTTCTTTATTTTCTAAAGGTGTATGGCATGTTGCACCTCTACCAGACAAGCCACGGAGGAACATGAAAAATATACCGGTAGATAGATTTCTTTTCAAACTTTTTTTTTAAATTAAACAGATTTTGAAAGTATTTCCTGCTGCCAGAGTCGATATTAAAGGACTGTTTACATGTATCATTGATGCAAGGTCATTGTCTGAAGCGGTCTAGTCGTCTCGTGTCATTGCTGGAGCAGCCAACTGTTTTCAGGTTTCATGACTGTTTATAAACCTGGCTGGCCACTTCTGATCTGGTCGTGGGCACGAACCTCAGACCAAACCTATCATGTAGGCAGGTGATGACTTCAGAATATGTCAACTGCGAGCACATGTTGTCACCTTGAGCAGCTTGAGGCTGTTAATTGATGTAAATCCTATTCGCGTGTGTGTATCAAGGAAGTAGAGCAGTAGCAGCTTGTCATCAAAGGCTGGGTTTTGTTCTCTCACGGTGGGCATAAACACAACAAAAATAGCCACAACAAAGACTCAGTGTGTCAAAAAAGAAGAAGATAAAGAAGAAGAGGGGTACAGGGGCAAATCAGGCCTCCCTCAGCATGTCCGATCAGTTTGGCCATATTAGTCCACTGATGACACCAAAGTCGGGACTGCGTGTTGGCATTGAATTCACCTCATTCCAAGACTCATGGGGCCTATTTTGGAGCATCGGTAAGCCGATCTGTCCCGCCACCTCTTCGCTCCTCCCCTTTTATCTTACTTTCCTTCAGCTCTGTTTTCCTGCCAAACCTGATGGTGCGACTAAAGTTAGCCCCTGTGGGCTAGTATATAAGGCCCCTAGGGGACAGCGCTTACATGTCAGTCACACCGGCTTCCGCGTAGGCTTCTCTTCTTGACCACCAACAATCCCAAAAACTTGAGAGATGGTGAGTTTGGCCATGTTCCTTGGAAGAACAGTCTCTAGGGATCTAGGATCTTTGATGAGATGAAAGCATCACTGATACATTTGCCTATCTGGATTACCAACAGACCATAAAGTAGTCTCATCCGAGCCAAACGGTGGATTTGGACCCAGTCGGAACTTTATCTTCTCGCTTGAGCTAAACATCTCAAACCTTGATCGTGATGAATTACTAAAATGCAAAATGTTTTGGGATCACTTGATTATTATAGGAGTCCCCAAAACCAATACATTGTACTTGCCTCTTAATTGGATGATAGATTCAATATAAATAGATTTCTATTATGGGGAAAAACATTGTGACTTGTTTGGCAATTTGGCATACGCCACCAGATAGAGTGATTTAATTAGACTTTTCTGAGCATCCTTTCATTCATCTTAATCACAATATGGATGAAAAAAGTTTCAGAAACAAGCAATTGTATTTCATTGTTGCATAGAGTTAGCCAGGATCACTTCATCAGATTGTAAAGCCTGTTAGATTGACGTTTTGGATGTTTAATTAAAGTGTATAATACCTTTCATATCCCAGGCACCCAAGAAGGCCAAGAGGAGGCAGCAGCAGCAGGGTGAGGGTGGATCCTCCAATGTGTTCTCCATGTTTGAGCAGAGCCAGATCCAGGAGTACAAGGAGGTAAAGTTTTCACATCTCACGTCAGTCAAAGCGGAAGTTTTCGAGCAGTATAAATTGAGGTCTTTCAAGGCCATGTGAGAGAAGGGACATTTTGTACACTCCTATGGCTGCATGTATCGTTTGACCTCTGCAGCTATAGGCGTGATCAGGTGGCTGCATGAAAGCAAGAATTTCCCGTCAGCATGACAGGACAGTAAATCAGAGTCTTTCCGTCAGCAGGAGCCACCTCTCCATGAGAGCAGCTCAATAATCCTCTTTAGAGACTCAAAACACTCGCTCTGTGACCCCACATGCCGCTCAACAGCTGGGGGACAGTAATATTAATCAAAGCAGGAACGAGAGGCTCAAGGTAGAAAGAACAAGAAAACATTTCAAATCTTAAAGTTGAGTCTGCGTTTAGCGATAAGAAAAAGGAACAACATGTTTTGTTGTTAAATAAAGAAGGTTTTTCTTCATATTTAAGGATGTAGCACCTTCCTAATTACTGTTATTAAATCAAAAGGGTCTCTCAGGGGCTTTCCCTTAGTATAACCATATAAATAAAAGAGAATACAATGTGACAGTATCTTAGCTAGAATAACATTGGCAACAGGGTCATCAGATTAAGTCACATGGCCAAAAAAAAGAAGGGGGGTTGAGGGGGTGCCAGCTGTAATCAATACCTTCTCCCTAAATGTCGCAATGGGCTTGTCTCACATTCCGAGACCATTTTAACACCTTAGAAAGACAAGTGGTCGACCAGCTGCCAAGTCCTAAAAGGTTTGCAATGCCATCTTTGGTTTCACTGGGTGCTACGCCCAGCTATGTGGGATGAGAGGTGGAGAACGCCTCCGCATTTACACATTTATGTTAGCAGGCTGATTCAATTCTCAGTTTTAATTCATTCTGGTTTATAGTTTGATGGCTTCTGAATGTCCCCTGAGGAGGAGGTGAAATGTTTGGTGCGGCCCCAACAAATGAAATGTTTTTTAATTGACTGACTTACCTCTCCCTTCTTACCTCACTATCCCCGGCAGGCTTTCACAATCATTGACCAGAACAGAGATGGCATCATCAGCAAGGATGATCTCAGGGACGTGCTGGCCACCATGGGTCAACTGAACACGAAGAATGAGGAGCTGGAGGCCATGGTGAAGGAGGCCAGCGGCCCCATCAACTTCACCGTCTTCCTGACCATGTTCGGAGAGAAGCTGAAGGGTGTGTTCATACAGCTTAAGACAACTATGCTTGTGTCACTTTTTGTCTCATTACGTACATTTTTTCGCACATTAGATGCTTGAAACAACTCAAGATGAATATGTACTTATTATCATTATTATAGTTGAGACTAATTGGCTGCTTTAACTTTTAGGTGCTGACCCCGAGGACGTTATCGTGAGTGCTTTCAAGGTCCTGGACCCCGAGGCCACTGGCTCCATCAAGAAAGAATTGTAAGGGCTTTACTTTTAACTTACCGATCATCACGCCAGTCGTTGCTCTTTGTGGTGAGCTTGAATCAAGAGTGATCATCTGATAAATTTCTGTCCATTTTCCTTCTTCAGCCTTGAGGAGCTCCTGACCACCCAGTGCGACAGGTTCACCGCTGAGGAGGTGAGCAAACCCGTCTTTGTCTAGCTCATATTTTCTCTCTGTCTTTCGTTGCTCAGGGTTTGTGAGCCATGTCTTTAATCTCTCCCATGCAGATGACCAACCTGTGGGCTGCTTTCCCTCCTGATGTGGCCGGAAATGTAGACTACAAGAACATCTGCTACGTCATCACACACGGAGAAGAGAAGGAAGAGTAAAATCTACCTCTCTAAAGATCTCTACATCCGTTAAAACCCCGTACCATCGACTCACTCCGCTTCTCTCCGACCTTGTGGCTTCCTTGCACACCTCTGCGCTCCCGGCCCGCTCTTTCCGCTTGCCAGCTCACTACGAAAAGACTTGTCTCGTTCATTGAGATACTCAGTGAGAGGACTGAAGGCTGTGTGGGTTGTTTGTGTGTGTGCACCAACAGGGGGACATAGGATTATTTTCAATAAAAAATAATCTTGTGGCACCGAAACACTCTCTCTATCTCGGTCCCTGCCTGTTGTTTCTCCTTCCTTTCCTCCATCATTCATTCTGTTTTTCTGTGTTGAGGCCAGCAGTGCATGCGTCATACCTCCAAGCCATGCAGTCCAGTGTATACAGCTATCAGTCAGATGTGGCTTTCGGGTGCTTTGGTGCATGCACAGTCACTTACTTGAAACAAGTAAAGCAGCCTGACCCAAGTGGTCTGTCAGTCTCAACCTGACACAGAAAGTTTAATGGAATTGTTCCTTTGTTTAAAAATAGAGAGGAGTGCACAGTAAGAGTGTGAGTACTGAACTATAATAGTTTGCCTACCTGGCTCTTATTTACGTTGCTCCTTCTCTTTAACACAGGAGGAAAGGGAAAGGTTGCAGTGAAAAATAGGAAAACATGATTTTTTTTTAAATCTTGTAAATAGGGAAAGAGATGGGGAAAGATGGTGAGTGGGCAGCAGGAAGGAAATGAACAAAAGTCAAAAGTCTTTGTTTATGACTGTTCCTTCTCCCATTCACTGCTGTTTCTTCCTGTTGTGATTGTGTCTGATTGTAACAAATAAAGAAGTACAAATAAAATCCTCTATCTTTTGTATTACGCTGTGTCTGTTGGTTTAAGTGACGCGTGAATGATCCTGTAGCAGTGCTAGTTGACCCTGGACTTGTCGAGCACTGAGGGTAATATGCATATGGTGAAGCATTATAAGGGTTTTGATTGAGTAGCTTTTAAAAATTAATCCAAATAAATGTGGATAAGAGATCAAAATCACCAAGTCGAAAATATACCAAATTTGTCATTCTGAATTTCAATTAGGTAATCTTTCCACGCAGTATAAACTTATTACTTTTAATGTGCAAGACAGAAGAACACAAACACCAAATACTATAAGAATAACCTGGTTAGGAGAAAGCTGTAGTTTGTCCAGAAATAACCTGTGAATTAAGAGTTGCAAAATTAAATTACACACACACCTCCTGGGAAGGTAAACTTGAGCAAGGCACCTTTTTTAGTTTTAGTTTTTTATTTCATAATGTCTGTTTATTGAGACCATGTTATTACTCATCACTTACTAGGTTCTATTTCACTTTGCTTGTTGTTTTCATATGTTGTCACGTAAAAATTTCCCCAACCTGATTTTACAGTAAAATGAATTCAAAGCTGGGTGGAAAATGGTGGTCTGTGAGACATATGTGACAGATAATGATGTGGCATGTCTACTTTAACATTCACTGCTGCACATACATTATTCAAATCAAGAGAACTCACACAAACACAGCTGTCATATTATCATTTTACAGCAAGACGTCGACTGTGTTCAGTTGCTCAGTGTGGGCTTTCAATTGATTAATAAGAGTGACTGAAAGGTCTGTGTTTCTTTTTTGTTATCAATACCACAAATCCAAATGGCTTGGTTTCTCAACATCACTGACTACTCTAATGCAACAGCATATTTCTGTCAAAACCATCCAGAGGGTGTTATTTTCTGGTCATGTGTCATTATAGTTTACTTTGTTTTTGGATTTCCTGGAGCTGTTGTCATACTTTTGGACATATTTAAAAAACGAAGAAAAGGAACATCATTCACCCCCAGCGATGTCTTCATGTCAAATCTCATGCTCTTGGATGGACTTCATTCGGTTTTAATTCTGCCAGACTTTTATAACCTGTCCAACCAGTATGCCATGATTATTAACTTCTTATATTCATTTAATGCGTGTGGGAGGCCTCTCTTCATAACCTGTATCTGTCTGGACTGTTACCTGGCTGTGGTTCATCCTGTCACTTATCGGGTGAGGAAGAGTTTGACTCCCAGGATTCTGATGGCTGTTGGCGTTTGGACTGTGACGTTTGCTGTTGGAATTTATTTTGTTATCAGAGGTGATCACAGTTTCAATGACCTAAGTACAATCTTTTTTTTTGTATTGACGCTCCCTATTGTTGGATTTTGTGACTTCTCCATGCTCTGGACCCTGAAGAGATCTAAACTTGGAAAAAAAGACACCCACCCCCAGAAAAAGAAGGCTATGAAGATCATCATCGACAACTTTCTTATTACATTTACTTCCTATTTTCCTCTAATAATTACTGTGATGGTGTCCTGTTTTCTGTGTGTGGATAAAACCACCCTTTATTGTCTTGTAGTAATTCCAGCGATGAGCATCCCTTTCATAGGAAACACAGTTTCACTCATCTTGCATTTGATCAATCTGGGAAAACTGGACTGGCTAAATTGTCGGAAGCAAAAATGACCATTATACAACCTCAGCTTTCAGTAAATTGTGATTTCTATTGAGCATGCAGTGTGAGAATGTAATACTTCATCTGTTACCATTTCTGCAATCAATATAACGAAATTGACAAACAGTTTGGTATCTGAGGTTCACAAACAGATAGGGAATACTTTATTTTTTATTTTTTACTGAATACACCATAAAGCCTTTTAATATCTAACCTTCACAGTTGTAATTATTGATGGGACTGCATGTGATTGTATGGACACAATAATGCAAAACCTTTTGGATATCATTATAATATTTTTGGGGGGATGTTGGTCATTTCACTCTTTTAGGGAATAATATAAATTTCAATCTATTGTTTATCATACCTGGTATACTCAATATATTTCTATGTCAATCTATTATTTCTTCTGGTCAAAATCTGCATTTTAACCAGTTTGCATAACTGAATAAAGGAGCTTTATCAAACCTTTCCATTTTTTTGGCCAAACCAGTGCTTGGCAAATGTTTTTCTGTTAAAAATAAGTTGATAGTAACTTTGCTCTTTGTATTGCTGTGTTCAAAACTATTACTTACTTACAGGAAGTAAGTGATCATTCTGCTTTTAACAACTTGATTTACTTCAAAGGCGATTTCCTTTACCTTTTGCTAAATACTGATGTTGACAGGGGTGGAAAGTGACTCGTGATAAACAAATGTGTAAAGTTAGACACTGAGAAAATACTTTCTACAGTAGGGAAGACACCTGTTAATTTAACATTGGTCTTGGACCAGTGTTTGTTGTTATTATTGTTATTTTATTATCATCACGAGTTATTATTTTTGTTATTATCGTTTCTTTTATTTGTGTATTACTATTACAAGTTCCCTAAGTGTATTTAAAATCCTGTAATGCAATAAACAAAACAAAAACATAATATTGCACTGTCATGTATCAATATATTTATTCGTATTCACAAAATCAAAACGTCAAGGAATCACGTGACATGGTGACGTTAAAATTAAAACGGGAAGTAAAAATAATAAACAAAACGTTCTGCTTTCAAAACAAAAGAAACAAATATGGCGCTTTAAAATACCGTTACTGAATTTGACAAATAAGTACACTCATGAAACAAGAGATATTTCTTAAAGCTAAGTGGAAATATTGGATTGAACATCACTGATACTGAAGCCATAACTTGATGTTTTGTTTCTCAAAATACAAGCGTCCACCAGAGAATGTTTTATTTTGGTAGCGGCGCGCCGGAAACGATGTGTGAGTTGTGAAACTTGCCCCTGGCGAGAGAACAGGGGGACGGTGGATACACCAAACTGTAACTGTGAAACGTTTCAGGCCCGGTTTGTCACCGCTAACTAGGAATGGCTCTCTGGTAGTGTGGACCGTCGGCTGTGGAAGCCATCGACGCCGCTGTCGTCCCGCCGTGCCTTTGTGAGTCCCGGGACGAACCGAGACCCGCCAGCATGGCCGCAGCGTTACCCCGCTGCACATCTGTCAGACTCCCCACTGCGGCCACTGTCGTCCTGCTACTCCTGCTGTCGGTGAGCACCGTGCTGTCTTCTCAAGGCGACAAGGAGCCGGTGTACCGAGACTGTGTGAAGCAATGTGTCCGGACCAACTGCACCGGTGCTCAGCTGCGGGGCTTCCAGTCTGCACAGCCGCAGTATATGGCGCTCACAGGTGAGTTGTTGTCATTCAGCTAACTCTGCTGGCTAGCCGTCTGTGTAATTATAAATAGAGTAACGTTACCCGGTGTGCTTTGCGATAATACCCTGCTAAATACCTACATTGACTCTCTTTGTCAACAGTTAACATCCACGCGTTCACGTTTCTATCAAGCCTCGTCTGTGATAGAGGCAATGTGATTTTTTTTTTTAACGAAGTCCATCTTCTCATCTTTTTCATGAGACATGTGAAACTGAGTTGAGAGTTGAAAGCCTGTTTTTCTGGCTGAGCGAGGTGTCACAAAAGGCCTATTGTATATTGTGCTTTGTATACTCCACCCATAGTAAATCGTTAGCAATTGTATAGAGTGTTTGTGTGAGATTTAAATACGCAACATTTTGAGAAGAAGAAGCAATTTATACTGTAATCCAAACAGAAAAGATAAACTAAATGTAGTGCCTCCTTGTATGTAGCTGCAAATAAGGAGTACACATTTTAAGGGCTGCAACAAACCATTATGATATTTTATCAATTAATTAACTTTAACATGTCAGAAAGTAATAAAAAAACCCTTCAAAATTTCCCAAAGCCCCAAAAATCCCAAACATCTCGTTTTGTTCAACCAGCAACAGGACTCAAATATATACATTTATTGATATGAAACAGAGAATAATCACAATTTCTCACATTTGAAGAAGAAAACCATAGAATGTTCATAAAAAATACTTCAACCATTAAAAAAATGTATTTGCCAACTAATGTCATTCGACTAATTGTTTCAATTGTATTTTGATGCCATATTAAAATGAATATTTGTACCTATTTGATTGAACCCCTTTGACCTAAGCTCCTCTCTCCTGTGGTGCAGGTTGGACATGCCGTGACGATTGTCGCTATCAATGCATGTGGACCACCGTGGGCCTTTACCAGGCCGAGGGGTACAGAATCCCACAGTTCCACGGCAAGGTTGGTGCTTCTTACAGAGGCCTGTATGTGCATCATCACAACGCTAGTTTATATTGGAGAGAACGCTGGGCTGAGTCCTCCAAAATAACCTCTTATTCTGTTCACTTAAGTCAGTAGATTATATGAGACTAGAACAAGTGCTCCAGTGTGGTTGTTTTCAACTGATTTGAGTCAAATGTGAAATGTGTTTCATTTGTCATTAGTGGCCATTCGTGCGCTTCATGTGCTTTGAGGAGCCAGCTTCGGCCCTGGCCTCTCTGCTGAATGGCCTGGCTTGCCTTCTCATGCTGCTGCGCTATCGGAGCACGGTGCCACGCCAGAGCCCTATGTACCACACCATCAACGCCTTCTCTCTGGTGAGATGCAGAGAATGAAAGAACTTGCTGCAAATAAATTCACAACTCTGTTAAAACAATCATGCCACAATGTACCATGCATATTTAACAAGGGCCTGTGTTATTCTTTAGGTTTCCCTCAATGCCTGGTTCTGGTCCACAGTTTTTCACACCCGGGACACATATCTCACAGAGGTAATGCTTGTTGACAGCCTAGAGATACTTGTAAAGTTGCATTAGCTGGTTTATGTCCACTTGATGGCAAAAAAAAAGTCATATAGTCATAGTCAAAAAGAATGATTGGATTGTCAAGTTTATATGGCCTGATACCTGTGACTTCCAAAGTTGCGCTGTCAGAAGAATCAGCAGCATCCTTTCATAGTTTTCTTTCTCTCCACCTGATTGATGTAAAATTAATACATTTTCACCTTTCAGTCGCAGTTTGGGCTTTATATTTATTTTTGGTCTCTGTGATATTCTCTTCCAGAAAATGGACTATTTCTGTGCAACAGCAGTCATTCTATACTCCATCTACCTATGTTGTGTCAGGTGAGCTTTAACACAGGTATTCCTACAAATGTTCTCATTCGTTACATTGAAGATCAGATATGGTTGTAAGAGAATACAAAATCACATTCAACTCTACTTATCACTGACCCTGTTGGAGGTTTCTGTTTAATATTTATAAATTCATGATGAGAATTAATTATTTAGTTCAACTACTGTCACAGAAGTGGAAGACAAAAACTTCTTGTGGGACTCTTGTGATGTGTTTAATGTAAAATGTAACACTTTATGTTAATCAGTTGTCTGTTCACGCTCTCTCTGTCAGAACGTTGGGTCTGAGGCGACCTGGGGTGTCAAGCATAGTGGGAGTCCTGCTCATCTTGGCCTTTACCTCGCACGTGTCCTTCTTGACCTTTGTCAGTTTCGACTATGGTTACAACATGGCTGCTAACGCCACAATCGGTACGGCATATGCTCAAGAGTCATAGTAAATCTGGCTGGTTGTAATAACTTAATTTTGATAGTTGGTATTTTTTTCTGTGGCTGCTTTTGTGCTTTTTTTAATGTTCTATGTAGTACTTTGTACTCCTGGTTGAATGCACTTATTGTAACTTGCTTTGGATGAAATGTAATATACTTTATATACTTACGAGTACATTTGATTACACATTTTGTTCAGTTGTTTTCAATGTTTTTTCTCTTTAAAGGCATAGTGAACCTCCTGTGGTGGCTGTGTTGGTGCTGGCAGAACCGGCGGACCCTGCCATACTGGTGGAAGTGCGCCCTGGTGGTGCTGCTGCTTCATGGTCTGGCCCTTCTGGAGCTGCTGGACTTCCCCCCAATGCTCTGGGTCCTAGATGCTCATGCTGTCTGGCACCTCAGCACAATACCAGTGCACTTCCTTTTCTACAGGTTCGAACCCTCAAGTGCTTTGTCTTGTGTGTCATAGTTTTACTGAAGAGATGCCTTTCAGGCAGCATCTAAGAAAGAAGGAAAGAATATATTCTTTCCTTGAAAAAAATAAAAAAAGGAGATAATTCAAAGCATAATTAGTGAAGATAAATACCTGAAAAATGATCTTTGCTTCTTAATTCTCTCTCCAGTTTCCTGATAGACGACAGCCTCTACCTACTAAACACAGAGAAGATGGGCGTCAAAGTCGAGTAGGAGGAGCTCATCACCTCTTCACCACGGCCACACCGTCGCACGTCTCTCATCAAGGCAGCCGGACACCCGAACACGGAAGTAGCCCAGCCTCCCAGATGATGCATAACACCACATTGACTTCATCAAAGTCGATTTTGTTTCTTGATTTAGTCTCTTATTTTAATATTTTTTTAGTATTTATTTGGGGGGTTACTTTCTCAGTTTTTTTGGATCGCGATGGATGTTTGCTCCATTTAACTTTGCCTCGTGCAGATTATTTTATCATCAAAACAGGACGAAAAAAAAGGTTTTGTGTTCGACCACAGAAAACTGTGATAGTTGGCTTGCATATCCCGTTTCCTGCGAATCTCGGATGCGTCTGAAATTGATCCCCTGAACCAATGGTTTTACTCTCACAGCCTCTTGGATGTCACACTTAGCTCTGCACAAATGGCAGTTCGCTGTGCCTGACAATAGATGGCACCAAATCCCTTGCCAGGCCATCATATCCTACTGCGTTTGGTCCAGCATGTATCAGATCAGAGTACATGTGTGCTAAAAGTGGACTGGCGGACACCGAGAGTTGCTGCTTGTGAAGTGGGCTGCCAGTGGATTGTTCTAGAAAGAGAGAGAGAACAGGGGTTTATGTTTGGAGGCTATTCTAGCTGACTGTGTTTTTTTTTCTTTTCTCACTATCACACATGTATTTCTGTGCCTGCATTGTTTCCACTGCTGCTTTTGTCTTTTATACTCTTCTGTATAATTCCAAATTTCTATTTTAATTTCTATCAGCTGCCTTAGTTGTTTTTATTCTGTTTTATTTGACCAAGTTGTGTGCTTTATTTTGTTGACTTGTGAAATTTTAATTACTTGATTCTTTTTAAAATTTGGGAGGGATATTCCGGATGATCATGAAATGGAAAATATTGTTTTAATTCACCTGGATTGCCTTTTAGTGTGAGGAGAGGGAGAATATGATTGAGGTATAGGAGAAATAAGCTGCAACAAGAAGCCAGGGGCTTTTTTTTTTTCTCCCCATCAAGAGTTTCTAATAAATTCTGGTGTTAGGTGGTGTGTGTGTGAATGAGTGTTTAGGTGTTTGTTTGATACCTTTTATCTGGATTTGGTTGCATTTATTGCTTTAATGATCCTTAGAATGACACACACACACAACCAGCTGCTGTTCAGATAACTGTCCCATCATGTCAAACACTCCCTATTCCTCCATGTCTGCCTTGCATATCGTATCAAACCTGCTTGTCCATGAGCATCTCTTTTGTTTTATCAAATATTTTTGTTCCTCTCAGATTAGGTACCAAAAAAACTCTTGAATTCATACCGTTTATGTCTTCATCCCTCAGAGGTTCTCTTACATATGTGCACTTTACGCATGTGTGGACATTTACGTCCATTTTTGTTTTTGAAATTCTGCCCATGCCTTTTGTATATCTGTGTGAGAACAAAGACCAGTACAGGATGCGTGTACACGTTGCCTTGACTTCACATTGTGTTGTTTTTGCCATCGTTAACCAAATCCCTGAGTGTGTGTTTGTGTGAGAGAGCTAGATTGTTCTGGAGCCATTTGTAAAACTACTAGTGTGAGTGTGTGTGTGAGTGTACCATGTTGGAGGTTTGCTGTGTGAATGTGTGTGAGACTGACAGTCTTGCTGACGGCCTGTGATGTAAGAAAGACACAGAGAGTTTGACATAAGTTTGGGGGGCAAAACGTTTCCAGAACTTACGGCAGATATACTTTGCTTATGGGATGAAAAATATTATATGGTGTATATTCTCATTATGTATTTGCTCAAACTGTTCATATTTTCAGATGTAGTGATGTTTATTAACCACTGACATTTATGGAATGAGGTCTGTGGCCTTCTACAAAGCCAGAACAACAAAATCTAATTTAGTTTTATCCCCAAATCTCTGCCTATTCAAAACTGTAAATGCTCTGACTACTGTTAAGAAATGTATCTCATTGGTTTCTGTTCAAGATTTTTTGTGAATTAGCATAAAACAAACACCAGGTTTTGCTCTATAAATCATTGTTTATTTTGTTCATTTCCTTCTTTACCAATAACCATGTCCCTCTTCCCCCTTTCATCTGCTGCCCCCTGCCTGCTGTCCGGTCAACCATCACCTCTCCTGCTGAGTGCACTTTCCTCCACCTCACATCTAATATTTGACCCCAAACGATCGAACAAATAAAATTGTTCTCTGTTGATAATGAATTCAGCTTGTTTGTTTCCTTACTAGAGACGTGGTCTTTTATCCTGTGAACGTGATTCTCTTCTTCAATTATCTTGTTTTAGTGGTTCTCCAACCATGATAAATAATGGCAGACACGAGGGAAAACGATCTGAACATATTGTTCACGTTGTTTGTAGTGAGGCAGGAAACTTTCACTTTCAAGACCCTCTCAGCTCTTTTGGTACATATTAATTAGTTCAATTAATAAGGCCACAACCGCCTTTCAACAATCACTCTGGTTTAGTCCAATAGTTCCCAACATAAGGGGAAAGAAGAAAAAACAAATCTGTATTCATTTGTTGGACCTGTATCTCATCTGTTCTTTCTTTTTGTGAAGCATTGGATAGATTCACCTCTTTGTGTCTCAAATGATTGTTTAAAATTTAACTATTCGGAAGATTAGAGAGTGAATGTATCTTTGGTAAACTGATTACAGCTCAAAGACGTCTGTGTCTGCTTTGTTTGGTAAAGCATCATAAGTCAAACATGTTTGAAACTACTTGTTTAATACGATGCATTGCATTGACATTTTCAGCACTGATAATGTATTTTCTCCATATATTGTTCGTAATTCTTTTTGGTATACATAAAATGATCGCATGCTCAACGTCATATAAAAGGAGCAAAGAGAACACCCAGGACACAAACAGTCACTGCAAATTCAAAGTGACATGTATAGTCTGTGATTCATCCCTCCCCTCTTTCACTGCAGTTCGCTGACCTTGTACCATGTCGTTCTGTGTCATATGCAGAGATTCTTTGTAAGTTGTTATGTCTCTTATATCACCTGGACAGATTCCTCCAGGCCTGTCTATGTATGCGCCTGTTGTATGAAAGTACAACTCATATATTCATTGTCTACAACAAGCCTTTATTTCATTTGCAGGAACTGCTTTTTTTTTGCCGTCTGTGAAATAGTTGCCCTTGGACTCTCTCACTTGCACACATATCTCTCACCGACTTGTTCACCGCCAAACAGACCCCTACACATATGTATTTAATCGTAAGAGACAGAAAATGGAATGGAATGGTTTATTTATTTCATGAAAACCGAACATTGGTGTAGAAAATACATTTGAAAAGCATGATTTCTTAGCTAATTTAACAATCTGCATCTTTCTACAGTCAACTTCATCTAAGACTTAAGAACTCCTCATACAACTTGGTATAATAATTTTGCTGACATTTACAGCCGAGACTTATTCAGTGGGAAGCTGGACCTGGACCACTATTCATTATGAAAAGTCTGGGACTTGTGTTCTTAAAGCTCAGTGAGTAGCTTTCTGTTGTTTCCTGATAGCTCCGTGCAGTAGCTCGGACTCTGACCCTTGCTGCTGTGGGTGGGGAGAGTGGATAGATTTGGATGAATAGAGTTTATTCTTCCTCCTTTAACTCCTGATTTGTGACTGTGAAGTGAAGGGCATGAGAAATATGAAGATGCTCCAAGCTCGTTAAATGCAAATCCTCCAGCTACAGTTCTTTGGTTTGTTGTATTTCATAAATTGATCACTTCACTGGTGATGATAGTTTTAAAGGTGACAAGCGGACCTGTTTGTTTTGAGACATAACAAATTAATCTGCTTTGAATAACAGTTTTTATTTGTAAGCAACATTTCCTGGTGAAGAAATCGTAATGATATGATGCAATATCCCAATAGCCCCATTGGGAATTAGACTTGAATGCTGCACACATGATACAATGAATAAGCTATCTTAGTCTTAGTTGTCTCCAGTAAATAAAAAGGAAACAGACAAACAAAGCAACTTATCCAAAAACATAATACAACTACACACTACACAATCAGATACGAATAATATATAATATATACAATAATAATCAAGAATCAACACATACAAATGTCATTTGGATATTTCAATGAATGTCCACCGGTGGCTTTAAGTTTCCAAATCACGTTTTTGATAATTGAACCATGACTGGCCCCAAAACTAGCTATGATGTCATTAAATTATCTGGTGAGTACATAGAAACTTTTCCTCTTCTTCAGTATTGATGAACGTGAAACAAATCTTTCTGGTCTCACATCAATCTGCTCATTGAAGCTCAAACATCCAAGTGAAGTGATGGTATGTGTTTTATTTTGTCAACTATTACATACAATACAATAAGTAAAGCCACAATCTAATATTCCAAAAAGAAAACAATGAAAAGGTATAGGCTGACACATAATGCTTATATATTTCTATCCTAAATTCTCATCTTTTTTTTTAATGAGTTAAAGCTTTGAAGTACAAACCTACCGATAGTGTATTCTTACTGAAGGAGGGACCACTTGGACAATATCTACGCGTTAGAATAAGGTAAAGTTATAGCAGCACTGCCCTGCAGATAACAGTCTGAAGTGGGGGCGGGCTGAGTCAACCTGCCACTCCCCGCTCAGGCCTCCGCGGGAGCGCGCATCTGTTCCTGCGCGCTGTCACGCTTTACTACCAACAGGCACGAAAATTTCAGGGAGGAAGTCACTGAGATTGAGAAACGAACAACAACTCCAAAAGGTGCCTGGGAAAAAAAGAAGAAGAAGAAGAAGAAGGGGGGAAAAAACGTGAAGACGAGAACAAGTTGGAATACGCTAAGTCCTCATTGGGAACAGCAGGAACACCTAACTTTTGGAAATGGACTAGAAGCGCCGGGGGCTCGCAGCAGATGGAGGCGGCGAGAAGTTTGCTGGTCGTCGGGGCCGTGCTGTTCGGGCTGACGGGCGCGTCGGGCAGAGAAGGTGGGTAACTTTCACGACTCGCCTCGCCTCTAATGGCTCCCCCTGTTTGCAAAGTAGACACAGTATAACACGCGGGTTGTGTTTGAGTAGGTGTTTAACGTCCAGCTCGGCACAAAGACAGCGATATGTCCAGCTGAAGGACCACATTCCTCCGCGAGCCCTCGTCCTCTCTGGGGCTCGTGGGGTTTATGAAGCGCTGCTCGTGAGGGGGGAGAAATCACACCTGTCGCAACGAAGCCTCAACCCTCATTTACTGTTTTGACTAAAACTCCCTTTGTAGCACATTGTTGTTACACAATCAAACCTCGCTGGAACATAGGAGCTGTTGTAGTAACATAGCTACTGTGTAGTAGTAATAGTAGTGGAGCAGGTGATACATCTGAGAACCTGCTTTGCAACTTGGGGACACCGAGAGACGGCGGTGCGTGCAGCAGGACGTCAGGCTGGTTCGCTCTGCGCGTAAACAAAAACAAACCAACAACAATAACAGACAGGGCATTGTGTGCAAAGGATCATGACGATGTCAATTATTCACTTCTGGCTCCAAAGAGGACATTGTCTAATAGAGGGCCATTTGTCACACTTAGAGCTTGAGTGCATGCCAGTAAAACAAGAGCTAAGTGAAAGTGCAAACTTTGACTTAGTTCTTGCATATTTGCAAGGTGGTACGACATTGTTTTCACTGTTTTGTTTGCATCATACATAAGTAGAACTATTATAATTCTATGCAAAAAAACCCATTACGTATTTTTTTTAAATCTGGAAGAATGTTGCATTTGCTTCAGTTTCTCTTTCCTTCTCTTATCAGGGCTAAAACAGTTAGTCATTAATTTAGTAGTCGATCTACAGAAACTTTGAAAGTCAAAGTAAGATGACATTTCATGATTTTAGCTTCTCAAATGTTATGTTTTGCTGCTTTGAGGTTTGGACTGAAAATAATAAGAAAACCCCAGTACTTAAAAATAGAAGGAAGCAATTTCAATATCTTACTTTGGCCTCCATAATATTTCTCATTTTAGGCCAAACAAGTAATCTTAACCATGACAATATTGGTTATTAATCATGGCTGCATATGCGTCCATATTGATATAGATCTGATTTAAGTGGAGTCAGAGGTCAATAAGCTGAATCTAAAAGCATTTAATAAGCTAATGGGAAACACATTCACATCAATAACTTAGATTTCCCTCCAATACGTGCTTTATTGACACGTACTTGTCAGCGTTTATCGACATGCCCATGTGAGGAAATAGGCCAGTGCATGATAACATGAAATTTCACCATGTTTGAAATGAAGTCCTCTTTACTTATAAAGAAGACTAATATGAGTAAAACATATTGTCGTGAAGCTTCTTTGTCTTTTATCAGCTGCTACCCCCACACCTACACACACAAACAACGCCAATAGTCGCAGGTGAAGTGATTTGCGAACACAACTGCATTGTTGGTGGGAACAGGTTGGTGCACTTTACTCCACAGCGTCGATCTCTGAAGCATCAGTTCAGCATAAGGGCAGTTATTAGTCCATAGCAGCTGTATTTAGCAATGCACAAGTCTTACTTTCAGTAATGCAATATTGTTTTTGTCCAAACACACCCACACACACTCACACACACATGCATACACACAAACATCCTGTGGTCAACAAGTGTATGGTTCCAAAGGTCAGAAGTTGTTTTTTTTTCCTTCCATGTTCTGGACTAATGATTTCAACAACCTGCTCCTGTGTGAGGTGGTGTGAGAACATATTGTGTGTTTTGTGTTGGGTGGCCTTCGTATCCACAGAGTGCATGTCTTTGTCACACTCTGGTGCACCTATTGACTGAAACTCCCCGTGACGCGATTAAACCCTACTGGATCACCCTCAGTGGCAGGTTTAGCTCAGCTGACCGTGGCTCACCAGTCTCAGCTGCGTGTCACTGATCTGACTGACAGATAGCGATACTTTAAGAAGTAATGATCATTTCAGGTTGGTATTGTCATCGATCAGTTATCGTAACTACTGTAAGTAGAATTACATCTTGATAAAAATAAGGATATAGCATACAAAAATAAGGATAGAGTGCTTCTGTGGTTCGTTTATTGGTACCTCTTTTCAAGAAGACCTCCTTTATTATTGATAAAGTTACTACTAACAGCTGTATTAATGGTTCATGAATCCTTTAGTAATATGTTATAGATTGGTTACAATAACTGATCTAACACCCGTTAATAAAACTAATGTGGGTGTCTGCAGAAATTTTTCCACAGAAGCTAATTGGCCATATGATCCGTTGAAAGGGTCTTTAGTTACCCATTTTAAATGGTGTCTTATGATTATTACTATACACCATTTCACCAGTCTGTTGTACAGTAACAACTTAAGCAAATGCTAATTACAATCTTGCATAAAATAAACCTAAAGCATTTTTGAAAACATATTCTTTTGCACTAAGCGTCACTGTAGAGTTCATTGCAATAACATATATCGCAATGCAGTATATTAATATGTGAATTATGTCGTTGTGTGTATTGAATACGGTGGTTGTTCAGCTTTGGTTGGAACGACATGCCAGTATTTCTGGTTCATCTATCAATGTGATTATAAAACATTGAGCTCTTTGAAATGAATTGTACATTCAAATACATCCGCTTTTGAACTGTAGTTAATGAATGCGTAAAAGTATGTAGGACATATTCTGGTACAGTGGTGTTTGTAATTGCAGTCGACGCATGCCTGGTGACTGAGTGAGGAGCTTGTGTGTGTGGCTCCAGTACAGTACGGATCCTGTTCTGCTTGTCTGTTGAGCAATACCTGTTTTTTATTCCTCGTCTGTAGAGTGAAGAGGAAGAAAGAATGTTTTCCGTGAGGTTGGGAAAAATGTGACGTTTATGCAGCCAGGACACACGAGGATTAACATTGTGTTAGAATTAGGACTGACACGTTAAATCTGAGGGATAATAAACTGAAGAGCTGTTGGATCAGCGTGTTCTGTTTGTGTTGAGCTCAGAAGGGATCTGATCCAGACTCGAGTTGAGGCTCGAGGATCCTGTTGGCTGTTGGCTGACTGGTGTGTAAAGCTGCAGGCCTTTCCACCGTGGTTCAGTCTCACTCCGGCAGTGGCCTTACTGCCACCGTGTTTACGTCACCTACCGTACACACATACTGGTAAACACACACGCACACTCCCTGTGCTCACTGGCACGCTGCCACACGCAGGTGTGGCTTCACGCTGGCGTTCAGTTTTACAGATAGTCCCAAGAAGCACACTGGTGCAGGAGACAGTTTTAACTCACCATGTTCAGTCTTACAGGAAGAGTAAGCTCAAATCACTGATCAAGCTTGTATTAATTCTTACAAGACACAGTCTAGTGTGACAAAAATATCAAACGATGTTATACAAAACACTGGATGTGTGTCGACAGTGTTCGACACCTCTTCACAGCTGGCCAGTCACTGAGCTCAGCTCACTTCAGAAGGTTACCTTAAAGGCATCATGATTATCCAACTAAGAGGCTTGTTCGATGGTCTGAAGCCCCCTCCCCCCAAACACCTCCCAATCCTCAGCATGGTGAGAGCTGACTGACAATTTCTGCAATTTTCCAAAACCGGCAATGTGACATTCCCACCAACCTCATGCTGTAATTGAACAGCTGTGCGAATGTGCAAACTTCTCCGTTTGGTTGTTTTGTTCTGTACACAACTACCTTTCTTTTTTCTTCCAGAAGAGACTGCCCGAAACTACAATGTAACCCCCATATTTAAACACCCCCGCCTCCCGACGTGGTGTACAAACTACTTTATTTGTTTCAAGTTCCAGTGATGCTTTAAAACCTATCTCTGCCTTTACGCCACTGATCACTGAGTGTAAAAGAAATGCTGGATGGTCCGTGCAAAGTGGGCACTGACTTAAGAAACAGAACGTTAAAAAGATAGCAAGTCTCTGGTGAACCATAGAAACACTTGATCAGTGGAAGCTTCCAGAGCCAAGTTGCCACCATACGCTGTGCAGAAGCCTGCACTAACACCTTTAATTGTGTGCTCGGATGACAGTGGCAGTCCTTAGTTGTTCCGATAACCTTCTGGACACACACCTTGTGACCTGGAGGGTCTTGACTTATCACTAAACTACAACCTGGTCTTTCTATATTCCCAGTAGCCCCTTTTCCCCCCCGCTTCACTGGTGTGTCATCTTCTGGATATGCAAAGACACACATTCCTGTGAAATGACACTTTCCAAAGTCTGTCAGGAATAAATTAATGGGGGAAAAGAGGGGACATTTTATGAGAACTTGACTCTCACTGCAAATAATAAAGAAGGTGTAGTGATTAAATTTGAAAGAGGAAGGCAGTGGGGCAGAGAGAGCAAAGTAAGTGATAAAAAGAGGGAGTATTTTAGGCTGCATGGATGGAGCGGTGGGCAGCTCCTCACAAGGCCACGCATGCACACACAGCCGTTGCTGAGAGACTTTTGGAGAGCAAACAATGAGGGAATAGAAGGAGAGGAAGCCGGGAACTGGCTTAACACAGACTTTTTAGAAATGGAAACTGCTCTGTTGTGCTCTTGGTTACGGCACATTTACTTAATCCCCAGATCTGTAGCTGTCTGTGTTGTTCGTGTGTGGTAGTTTGTGCAAATCACAGAGTTTCAGGGAGTCAGATTTTGTTTCTGTTTAGATAATCCGTCTTGTTAAAAATGATTTAAAGGCTGGGAAATAGAAGCACGACTCCCCTCTTGGCCTGACGTGTAAAACTATTTTCCACAATGACATCACTGAGTGGGCAATGATTAGTCATTTGATTTGATATTTGGCACATCGACTGGATGTGTATTTTTGGCTGTTACTCTAATAATTATAGAGCCATTTGTTGCAGTAGCTGTCAGATTTGAATGTGGAACTTATTTATTCACACTTTATGAACCAATAGGTTTTTGCAGTGGCAGTAATATGACTCAAGTTCTGATCGTCAGCCATCACAAGGAAACTTTACACACGGCATACGCACATTACTGATAAGAGGATGTCTTGAGCAGATATCTTCTGAACTTTGTTGAACCCAGGAGTATTATGAGAATCACCCTCCTGCAGCCTGCCAGTACGTCTTATCCCTCTGATTATACATGCAAGTCCATCGAGCTGTGCTTTCCAAAAGGAGGGACAGAGATAGCATAGGAGGGAGGGAGGGGGGCTACAATCAGGAAAAATGGGTTGACTATAAGGGCTGTTGGAAAGGGGCCAGAGGAAGTCATTTATAACCTCAGCAGAGGAGGGACTGTCCACTGTGTGACCGCCTGCTAAAGCATGGGAGCTATGTGTGTGCGAGAGCCCCCATGAATTGTATCACTGTATGACCCTGAATGTAATGCGTGTGTGACCCACTGTGGGTGGAATCTGCTGCCAGTGGAAACTATATCATGTTCACCAAGAGACAAGACTGTGGCAGCGCATATGGTTTGTGTTTCAGAAGAACCATTCAAGGCCACTCGTAAACAGTTACACTGTCAAGATATGTGGAGTCTTAAGTCCTTACGGCATTCATTTTTGGAGTCTGAACATATCGACAAACACAACGTCTGTAACTGTGCAGCACTCCTTGTAGCAGCTGAAGTTTTAAAGCATTAAAAAAGGAAAGAGGTTACACTTACAATATTTTAATCAACGGGGTCTGCTCTGTATTTATCTCAGAAAATGTTTTTTATTTTAAATTCTTATGAAATCTGTGGACTCTTCGAATGAATAAACGTCTTATTTTTTTTTTTTTATTATGATGCACGCTTTCAATGGGTATCACAATCATTTTGAAAAGCTCATGAACCAGTTAACCTAAATTACATTGTGTTGTACTGCTCCAGAAATTAAAGCACCAACTATTTTGATGAGTTCAAGTTTTAAAAAAGTGTTGTTAAAAGTAGTTCTTGCAATTCAATTTAAACCTGCACAGTGTTAACGAGGCAGACGAAGTGTCCTTTGTGTACATTTTGTATTTTTAATATAAGGCTTGCTTTCCAAAAGATTTTGAATGACAGTAAAACGCAGTTAGCTCTCAAACCTCATGAATGTTAAGCAATGAATTGTACATGGTAAATGTTGTATGAATGTGTTTTCTGTGTGGCAGTGTGTCTGGGTACAGACATGAAGCTGACCCTGCCCTCCAGCCTGGACAACCACTACGAGACCCTGAAGCTGCTCTACACCGGCTGCCAGGTCGTACACGGCAACCTGGAGATCACACACCTTCATGGAAACCCCGACCTCTCCTTCCTACAAGTATATACATTTTTATGTTTATATATATATATATATATATATGTATATATATATATATATATATATATATATATATATATATATATATATATATATATAAGGAGATTTAATTATTTAAAGATGGAACAAGGATTCCGTTGCTTACATTTCTCTCCTCAGTCCACTTGTTTTTATTGGCACAACAGACTCATCCTATTTGTTTTCTCATCCCCTCTTCTTCAGGGCATTGTGGAGGTACAAGGCTACGTACTGGTAGCTCATGTGTCGGTGAGTCTGTTGCCTTTGGACAACCTTCGCATCATAAGAGGCAGCCAGCTGTACAACTCCAGCTACGCCCTGGCTGTGCTGGATAACACTCTGGGCGGACAGGGGCTCCGGGTGCTCCGGCTTCGTAACCTCACAGGTAGGATAACAGTGTAGTCTAGCTATTCGTTGGTACCCAAACCCAGTATGAACTGGCAGACTTGACTCTGGTTAGGACTGAAAGATTGGTTCATTTTGACTCATTCATTGTATTAATATCTTCAGCTTTAAAGCTGTTAACGGCGTTTTGTTCCCTCCTTCTATCCGTCATCTGCTATCTACTGTATAACAGTAATTTGATAACCTCCTCTCATGTATCGTCTCCCCTGCAGAGATCCTGTTGGGTGCGGTGTATATTTGGGGGAACCCCCAGCTGTGCTTCCCGGACCCCCAGAGCATTGTTTGGAGAGACACTTTGGACCAGCAGAACCCCCACGCCAAGTATCACCGACTGCAGCCCCGAGCCTCTGAATGTGAGCAGCTGATGGATGGGTTGAAATATTGAACTTGTTTCTCGTGTGCCACAGTAAATACAAAACAGCAGAAGGGACAGCACAGTGTGTCCATTCATGTCTTAAACAACACCAACTCTGTGACCCTAGTCTCCATGGATACATTTTCATGTCTTCGGGAATCCTCAAATTGTCCAATTTGTTGTTTTATGGCTAAATATTAGAGATACCAATATTGTGCCGATACTGACTCAAATAGCTGGATTGGGTATCGGTGACAAGGGGGCCGATCTACTCAATTTTAACTTTATATACTACATACATTATATACTGGGATTTTAATTATTGTTTAGGCCTGACAAATCTGTTGCTGCAATTTCTGGTAATTTTGGTAAGTTTCTGATTTATTATTTTTATAACAAACAATTCAGTAAATGCATATGCATGTATTTCTTTTTTTTACATTTTGTTTTACAAAGTTGTAGGAGCAATAGTTAAGTCAAGGCTGATAATCATAAAATATTGATCCCAGTCTCTTCTACAAGTTCGACATACAGCTCAAACACTGATGTCAGATCAGTCCAATAAAATTGCTATTGGTAATTAGTCAGATCGGTGCAACCCTACTTAATACCTCCCAAACTCATTTTTTCATCATCCTCACCTGTACTTTGTGGTATAAATGTGGACTCTTCTTAAATTGTGGGATAAGTGCTCATTTGTTCTTGTGTTTCTTCTTGCACAGGTCCAAATTGTTCCAGTATATGTGAGAAAAAGTGCTGGGGAGAAACTGCACAGGACTGCCAGAAATGTGAGTTAACCCCACATGCAGCGTCTAGGACATTTACGCTATTTGGCTTTCAGTGGAAAATGTTAAAAGCAGGTGAAGTACAACTAAAAAATATTCACTTTTCCATCTTTGTTCAAAGTGACCCGTATTCCATGTGGGAATGACTGTCAGCGGTGTAAAGGTCGCCTTGCCCATGACTGCTGTCACAGGCAGTGTGCTGCTGGATGCACAGGACCCAAAGACTCAGACTGTCTGGTAAAAGACAAACTCCCACACGTATTCATCATGCAATTGTTGTGTTCACTGTAATCTCATTGTGTTGTTAGACACTGTTGTCATTTCTGGAGTAACGCGTTTCCTTCTTCCTCTTCTCTCCAGGCTTGCCGCCACTTCAACGACAGCGGCGTGTGTAAGGAGAACTGTCCTCCCCCCGCCATCTACGACCCCGTCATCTTTCAGACCAAACCTAACCCAAACAAGAAGTTCAACTTTGGAGCCACCTGCGTCAAGACCTGTCCTTGTGAGAACTGATTTTGAACAAACCGTGTTTATTCATGAAAGCTACAACACAGTGCTCAGCTTGTGACCACTGTGCAGTTCCACTGGTGCAACTGCTGATTAAGGGGCTTGCTTTAGGGCGCAATGACGGTAGTAGATGCTGAATGGCGAGGCAGGAGAAATATATAATTTATTCAGCTTCCTTGCCAAGCTTTCCACACATACAGAGGAAATCTGGCAGTATGACAATGAAATCCCTGCTACTTTAACGCTGCAGGCTACCAGCTTCCCATTTCATCATACTATTTTCTCTTTGCTCCAAAGACGCCCTTTGAACACTTTGTGTCCCTGTCTGCAGATAACTATCTGGCTATGGAAGTGGCTTGTACTTTGGTTTGTCCCAAAGCCAACCAGGAAGTTGTCATCGCCCACCCTGAGGGAAACGAGATGCAGAAATGTGAAAAGTGTGAAGGAGACTGTCCCAAAAGTAAGTTTGCATTGAGTCACAATATTTTTTTTACTTAATGGCCACTTTGTTGGGTTCACTAGAACAACTATAACGTGCCATGTCACAAAGACTAGTCATCTCAAAACTCAATGTGAAGCTTCCAAATGTGCAGCAACTGTCATGCGACCAAGTCAACATGGAGCAGAATCTGTAAGGAATGCTTTCTGCACATAGTTGAGTCAATGCACGGGAGAAAGCAGACCGCTCTGGTGGCAAAGAGCTGCATCAGAGAGGTTTTACCTGATGAAGTGGCTCATGAGTGTAAACAGCAGCTATGTAAAAGTCCAACACAGGAAAAACAATGTCATTATATGTGACTCAAATGTTACAAAACAATCTTACATAAGGTTGTGGAGGAATCTAAGTGTTGTATTCTCTAAGTGCGTGACATGTGCTACACGCACTGATGTTTTGATGCATCACATGCTGACTGCTGCAGAGCGAACCAACCTGTTTCTGCAGTACCTTGTTGTTTTTAAAACTTGGGTTTGTCTCATTAATCAGGGCATTTACATAAATTCGGAACATGTGTATCATTTCTTTTGCATTCACCTCAGGATGTTACTTCATGGAGTTAACTGGATTACTAAATAATCTTAATCTCAATCTATAATGCATAATTTGTTTTAATTATGAACAGACATGGCTGATCAAGGAAAGCTCAGTTAATATCAGTCACAATACTGGAAATAGTAACTTTGATCCAATACCTTAAACAATTTAGATTTTCAACACCATTTTCAAGAACACAGGGAAAAATGTACGCAATGTTGAGGGAATTTAATTTTATATTTTAATATAAAAGATAAATAGCAGTGTGTGTCAACTCGTTGGAGAGCACAAAGTGCAGCTGGTACATCTGTTTTCCCAAATGACAAATTAAACTCATTTTAAATATTTAGTGTCTATGTTTTGATGATTTTGACAACACTAGTTGATATAATACCATCAGCTCCTTTAATTGTCAATCAATGGTGCATATAAAGCCTTTGACCACCTTCAATGGCATTATCCATTGCAAGTCATTGATTTTGACAATGTGGTTAAATGGAGATAACCATTCTTTTCCTGTGGGGTTGAACCTCTTTAGAAAGCCCACCTTCATTTCTGGATTTAAGATAAATTGCTTTGTATTGCAGTGTGCTACGGTCTGGGTATGGACAACCTGGGCGTCATGGACAATCATGGTGTCACCATGGTCACGTCTACTAATGTCGAGAAGTTCAACAAGTGTAAGAAGATCTTTGGTAGTCTGGCCTTCCTTCCTCAGAGCTTTGCCTGGTAAGAGACACACAGGCCGAATGGAGAACATAAATACAGTTTTAGCTCACAGAGGTTCTTTAGAAATTATTCAATTACATTTTTTTTCATTTTAAACTTTACAATCATGTGCATTTGAGTAACCACAATTAGCAGCTTTACGCTCAAGACTTCATACTGGCACTGGGCCACATCCCTTGAGTTCAGCCATTCAAATATGTGAGTTTGCAGCAATATTTGTAGTTCTTTGTCTGAGTTAAGTGGAAAGTCGACACCCAGGCCAAACCCTTTAGATTACTGTACTATAATGTACTTAAAGCATATTTTTGTTTACAAGGAGTACAATATGTAAGTGTGTAACTGCTTTCGCGTCTTTTCTTCTCATCAGGATGATTTGATTTAAAATAATCAAATTGATCTGGAATAGAGACATATCTACACTCAAGAGTTAAAATAATAACGTAAAAAGACATGTTCGACAACCTGATAAATACATTTTAAATGATGTATACAGGGTGGATCAAACTACTCAGGTGCCTCACCAGCCCCTTTGTGGGTGTTAAAGTAAAGATTGGTGGATTTGCCTACGTGACACCAACCGAAGCTCAAGCCCGTAATCCCTGATAAAGGATCTTGCGATCTTGGGTTGAGTGAAAGTGTAAAGACAAGTAGAGCTAACCTGCATCACTGGATATTATCAGCAAACAAGTTTTACACGGTAAACAAACAACTTGTATATTGCCTCTTGCTCTGTGAAAGTTGTCATTTAAGCATAATGCTGTCATTATCCAGGGACCCTGTGAGAAACACATCAGGTCTGAGCGTTGAGCAGCTGATCAGCTTCAAGCAACTGGAAGAGATAACAGGTACTGAACCCTGCGGAGGACAGGAAGAACCTTTTTTAAGCTTTTATCAAAAAGTAAAATCAGGTTATTATTTGGTTTTAAATTGTATTTTATTTATAAATAACAAAGTTTGTATTTCTTAATTTTTTTTATAAAATGGTTTAGACAGAGAAAACATAATTAGAAATACAAGTCCAAGTACAATCCCTCTACAGGCTTATCTAAAACATCTCACACAAGAAAGACGAATATATAAATAAAAACAATGAGGAAAAGCTACTAAGTGTTGCAAATGTGTATTCAAATATCAGATAAAAACCATGTGGAAGCTTTACAGACCATACCATATCGCCTCTATTTTGTCTTGCATCGCTTTGCAGGTTACTTGTACGTTGATGCCTGGCCGGAGGAGTGGACAAACCTGAGTGTGTTTGAGAACCTGAAGGTGATCAGAGGCCGGATGCTCTACAAGTAAGACTCCTAAACTGTCTGCATATTAATCATTTTGTCTTAAAATCAACACTCCCTCACACTACTGTATGTTTTTCAACATGTGATTGTAGTTGCCAGTAAGCATTTTATGAATGTGATTTATTTATTTATTTTTAAATAAAAAATAAATAAAACCCAAAACAACCTGGAAACAAATATTGGACATTTTATATTTTTTCTCATATAAGGAATCACTATGAATGTCAAAAAACTAAATAGTTGAATCAGTCTTTCAGTTATTCTGACATTAAGTTAGAAAAATAAAGAGAAAAAACACTCAGAAGAAAATACATATTAAAATGAGCAAACACTTATGCCTTCTACTTAAATGGTCAGACATAAGAATACCAACTAGACTTTCTGTTCGTGCATAAAGCTGGATGTGTTTCACATATTGGAAAGCTTTCCCACTGCAAACATATTCTAATAAAATTGAGAGGTATTTTAATATAAATAATATATCTGTTTCTTTTTGTGCGATGTGTCACCACAAAGCACTATCCTGATGTCCACCCACCCACATAGTGTCTTGTTTGTGTTTCTTTTTTGTGTGTCTTCAATTCAGTTGAGGCCGTTTGCTCACTTTCAGGGTTATAAAAGCTAATTATTAGCCAGCACAGCTGCTCCAACCAGGATACCGTCTATGGCAGGCTATCTAGCGTAGCATGCTCAAATTATGTCAAAGTGACAAATGTGAGATCTGCTTGTCGGACAATGTTTGACAACAAGGTCTAACATTATGTGCTATTGTTTCTGGTAATTAGGACAGTCTTATTTCTGTCTTGTTTCTGTATTGTAATTATAGTGTCTACCACACTGTTTTTCTTTCATATTTCCAAAAAATGACACATTAAGTCATATTTTCACACCTGCTTTTGAATAACTACAGTACAGATTATATATTCATATACATGCAAAGTATAGTTGAAGAAATACCTATTAACGAAAAGACTTTTTAAAATTGACCCTTGCCTTTAATATCTGTTCCCTCACAACCTCTCTTCCTGGTCAGGGGTGTGTTTTCACTGGCCCTCCAGAATCTACACATCCAGTCTCTTGGGTTGCGTTCACTACGCAGCGTCAGTGGAGGTTTGGTCCTGTTGCACAACAATTCCCAGCTGTGCTACACCAATTCACTGCCCTGGGACGGTCTGCTCCATCCCACCCAGGGACCTCACCGCATCGTCAGCCAGAACCAGGACGCCCAACTCTGTGGTGGGTAAACGCAATGCCAAGGTCCACTGAAGATACTGTGGGTAATACTTTGATCAGCCACTTGTCACTTTATCCAAGGTACACATCTCGGCCGGATACAAGTGTCTATTCACACAGAAATCCTGCTGCAGAAAATACTTTTTGATGAATTGCATTCTAATGAACATGCATGGATGTTGTTGCTTCATACATTTGCAATTGATGAAAAAGTTGGCACTTGTCTGCAGAGTTTGTTCACCTCATTGAAACAGATTTAAACGTTGCAGTGATGGTGAGGAGGAGAGTCCAATAGAAAGTACAGTGTGCATCTGTTTTCTCTGCATGTGTTTTCAGAGGAAGAAGGGCGTGTTTGTCACCGGCTGTGCAAGGGGGGCTGCTGGGGACCGGGGCCCAGTCAGTGTGTGTCCTGCAAGGCTTTCCAACGCGGCATTGAGTGTGTGGAGGAGTGCGACATCAATCAGGGGTATAAAAGTTTGTGTTTGTGTGTATGTTGCTGCACTATATCAATAAAACCAAGTGATAATGTTCCATATAAAACAGTTTACTGTGGATTGTAATCCCCAAACAAGTTGTCCTGTACAGAAATAAACAACATCTTCTATTTGGCTAAAAATGTAAATGGGTGGATTTAGGTTGGGTTAATTGGATGTCACAAATGTCAAAATAGTCACAATAAATCAATCAAAAAGCTTTTAACTTAAATTCTGCCCTTAAGCAGCTGCAGATCAATGACAAAGTAAATGCATGTGATAGCACAGGGATCCACATATCGAAAGTATCGAAACAGATTTTTTGCGTGATGTACATAAGTAAGATAAATATTTACAAGATAACACACAAATAAATATATGTTTGTAGAGATACATTTTTAATTTGTTAGTTTGTGTTGTATACTGTTGCCCTGCAGTTTGATGACATGTGTGCACACTTCATACCTAAAACATCATACTGAGAAACACATTCTATATGTGTTTAACCTTTACTTTATAATAGCACTACAATGAAACAGGAGTCCTGTTTTTGTTCTCAGGGATATAGTTAATATCAATATTACAATATGTATTCTTATCACAATGTGACAAATGTTGAAATACTGAAATATATTTGTTTTACATTTTCTTGCTAATAGTTAGTTGAGAAGAATAACACCACTATCATGTCTGTATGTAAAATGGTAAGCTATAAGCAGCAGACAGCTAGCATAGCTTAACATTAAGACTGACATAAATGAGGAAACAGCTCGTTGGACTGTCCAACGGTAACAAAATCCTGCTACAAGCATCTTAAATCTCACCGGGGGGAACAGGGGTACGGAGGACGGACAGACGGACTATATCTAAGCTAATGCTAGTTGTAGCTTTATACTTATTACTGGTTTCAGTCCTCTCATCTAACTCTAACAACAGAGTAAATAAACATGTTTTCCAAAATGTGTTTGAAAACATGCTTATTTGGTCAACAAAAGAATATCTTCATATGGTCACAATACAATCACAGTTGTTAAACAATATTGAACATTGTCGTCCAGCCATTTGTGAGAACAACTTATCCTGTGCAGGTCATCTGGAGAGGCTAACACTGTTATTTTCAGCTGGGGCCCCTTTTCTAAAAATGTTTGTCCTTTTGACAATGTCAGGTGATTGAGATAAAAACATCCAACAAATTCCAGACTGTGTGTTATGAGACGTGATGTTAAATCCCTGCTGTGCTTGTGTTGCAGGTCTATCCGTGAATACACAGATGGATCTTTGTGTGTTGCCTGTCACGCAGAGTGTCGACCTCTCAATGGCTCTGCTTCCTGTCATGGCCCGGTAAAATGTTCACGTTGCTTCCAGTCCTTACATAACAAAATAATATCTGAAAATGAACACTGCAATGCAAATGAACAGTCAAGCCAGAAATGATGACTCATAGAAACACTCATCCTGGGAACTTTGTTGCATGTCATCCCCCTAGCTCTTTTACCACATTTCCAGTCTGTGTCTACTGATTATGAGCTGAAGATAATCTAAATAAATTCACACCATTTTACCTGTGTGTTAGTGTGAGATATGTTTTTGTATAAATGTACTGAAATACATCACTATGTGTGTCTTCAGGGTGCCGAACATTGTTCAGAGTGTCAAAATTACCAGGACGGGGAGTTTTGTGTGGATCATTGTCCCAGCGGTGTGAAGGAGGACCAGCAAACTGTGTGGAAGTACAGCAACGAGACAGGACACTGTCTGCCCTGCACCACCAACTGCACGCTGTCGTAAGTGGACACGCATCACAAACACAAACAAAAAGTAGAGTACGGACTGCTCACACAAAGACAATGATTTCACACCCAGCGCTTGTGTGTTTCAGCTGCACTGTGATGGATGAGAGAGGCTGCCCCGTTGACACGAGGACAGGGTGAGTGGCCTCAACTGTTCAGATACTTGAAGGATGTAGTGGTGGATTTCCTCCGGGCTTCTTTTGAGGATAAGCTGTTTTTCTCTGTTTAGACCGGGTACAACAATCGCGGCTGCAGTGGGTGGAGTGGTGCTCTTCTTCATCCTGCTCGCTCTGCTGGTCTTCTATCTGAGAAGACAGAAGAAGCTCAGGAAGAAGGAGGCGATGAGGAGGATCCTGCAAGAACATGAGGTGGGCACCGAGCGCCACCGCTGGTTATAACTTGTTTCATAAACAGAGGCTTCCGTTGTGTGGTTGAGACCAGTGGGAGTTGATTTGCTGTAAGTTGAGAGCTAAACATAAATGAGACTTGATTGTTTTAAATAAAACAGGGCAACGTGTAGTCCTCAGATTCACCTTGGGTGTTGTAGTTTGTAATGAAGGAATCTTCCATCCGCTTACAGCTTGTGGAGCCTCTGACACCCAGTGGTGCGTCACCCAATCAGGCTAAGATGCGCATCCTGAAGGAGACTGAGTTAAAAAAACTCAGGGTGCTGGGTGCAGGGGCCTTCGGTACCGTTTATAAGGTATGTGGGCCAGGTCTTTAACACTACCTATATATTTACATCTTTTAGTGAGTTTTTGAAGGGTTTTCATTGTTTTGTTTCAGGGAGTGTGGGCACCTGATGGGGAAAATGTGAAAATACCAGTGGCCATTAAGGTGTTACGAGAGAACACCTCACCAAAGGCCAATAAGGACATCCTTGATGTGAGTGAAACGCCAATTAGATACAGTTACATGAATAAAGTTCTCGACTCCTGAGCATCTTTCCTCTGTCTTCCCACAGGAGGCCTACGTGATGGCGGGAGTGGCCAGCCCCTATGTGTGCCGTCTGCTTGGGATTTGTCTGACCTCCACGGTGCAGCTGGTCACTCAGCTGATGCCGTACGGCTGCCTCCTCGACTACGTCAGGGAGAACAAGGACCGCATCGGCTCCCAGTCCCTCCTCAACTGGTGTGTCCAGATCGCTAAGGTATTTAAACGAAAAACAGGGTTATCATCTTTGTGGTTTGCATTTTATTAAGAATTGCATACATACATAGTAGTAGAAGTAAATGTCTTTATTTTTCTTAACGAAACAGCAGTGTCTGAATGTTGCTGTTGATATCTTGTCTATTTGTATTTGTGGACACATGGGTTTGTGGGTGATGGATCTCTCTGTGTGTGTGTGTGTGTGTGTGTGTGTGTGTGTGTGTGTGTGTGTGTGTGTGTGTGTGTGTGTGTGTGTGTGTGTGTGTGTTTGTCTGTGTGTTGGTATAGGGGATGAGTTATCTGGAAGAAGTCCGGTTGGTCCACAGGGATTTAGCCGCCCGCAATGTTCTGGTCAAGAACCCAAACCACGTAAAGATCACCGACTTCGGTCTGGCCCGTCTGCTCGATATAGACGAGACTGAATATCACGCTGATGGAGGGAAGGTAAGATGTCTGAGACTGTAGGAGCATCTGCACTAAGGGCATTCACAATGATTTGCATATTTTAACTGCCGCTTTGTATCTGTGTTGCAAGGTTCCTATTAAATGGATGGCTCTGGAGTCTATTCTGCACAGAAAGTTCACTCATCAGAGTGACGTGTGGAGCTACGGTCAGTATCACTCGGAGCTGGAAATCACATTAAAGGCAGAATTGTGTTGGTCTTTGATCAGGCTGTATCCATACATTTTAATTAGTTATAATGTAGCATGATGCTCCCTTTTTTAACAAAAAAGATTATAAGTTTATTTTTCACCAAAACATGCTGCATCTGTAATTTAAGCAACAAAGTTTAGGTGGCGGACACATCATTTTGGAACATAGTAGTTCATAATATAAATCACAATCCTTCATAAAAGAAGTTGAAAAGTTAGAAAAATCATGCAATCGATAGTTGCATTAACAATGAATGGGTCTCTAACGTGCTCTAAATCCTTATTGGACAAATTAATAGAATCTGATCAATTAAATCATTATTTGCTTAAATTGGTTGATAGCTTTATTTATTTTCAACACACTGCATTTACACATATCTTAGTTTCCTGCCAAACAAGTTTCCATCAGTCATTTTTAAGGGATAACATTTTCAATTGTCATTTTGCTTGATATTTTATTAAATGTCATTGGACATTTCCTTCTCAGGTGTGACGGTCTGGGAGCTGATGACGTTTGGGGCTAAACCCTATGACATGATCCCAGCGAGAGAAATCCCAGATGTCTTAGAGGGTGGAGAACGGCTCCCCCAGCCCCTCATCTGCACCATCGACGTCTACATGATCATGGTCAAATGTTAGTCGTTTATTGTACTTTCTGTCTGTGTCTCAAGGTTTAGTCTTTTTTAGTAAATCAACAGGATAGTTTATATGAAAACTGTATATGATTATAGATGAAAAAGCAGATGAATTGGTTCATTGCAACGTTATGTTTTACCTAGTTGTCATCATCACATGTCCCCCACAGAGTAGAGATATTAAGATGATTGATTGACATCTGATTTTCATGTTTGGATGTCAGGTTGGATGATCGACCCGGACAGCAGACCGCGATTCAAAGATCTTGTGAGTGATTTTAGTGTTATGGCCAGAGATCCACCTCGCTATGTCGTCATTCAGGTATGTGAACGTGTACTTCATGTTGCAGACGCTTGGCTTTTTGTGACTGTCCAAGACAAACTTGGATATTCTTAACGTATTTTCCATCCGCGTTGTTTTTTCTCTCGCAGAACGATGAGCAGATGAGCATGTCCATCCCAGTTGACAGCCAGTTTTTCCGGATGCTTCTGGAGGAGGAAGGGAACAATATGAGGGAACTGCTGGATGCTGAGGAGTATCTTGTGCCTCAGCCGAACCACTTCTCCAGGTCTCAGGTCGACGGGGCTCAAGCCAACGGGCCTTACAGACACAAGTCGTACAGGGTCAGTGTCCAGTATTTTACATTACCCTTTCTCTTTATTCACATAGCCATAAAGTCCTGGCAATCTTTAAGTGGTTGAATTCAACTACTTGTGTACTTCTTATTCATGTCTCCTCTCTTTCCAGCAGAGCAGAGATCAGGGTCTAGATGCTGATTCCTCCGTCCCCGGTGGGCCTCAGAGCATGTACTCCTCCCTGACCACCCTTGGCCGCAGCCAGTACCCTACCTTACCTTTAGGAGCCAGCACCTCCAATGGCATATGGATTCCTCAGCAGTACCCAACTCTGGCTCGCAGCCCCTCGGCCGGGGGCCAATCCGACTCGGTCTTCCTGGACGGGTCTCCAGACGACCCCTCGCTGCCCCCGGCCAGCCCCGGACGCTACAGCAAAGACCCCACTTACTCCAACGGGAGCCAGGGTGACCTGGAGACAGACGGGTCAAATGGCTTTCATCATCCTAATCACCTTCATCACTCGTTGCCCAGACGGGGTCATGGGTATAATCCTAATCATGCCTTACCAGGTGAGCCAGAGAGAAACTAATAATATAAAAGGAAGTGTTTGATAATTCAAACTTGTCGTGTGTTGTTCTGACTTTTTTTCTTCCTCCATCTCCTTAGAGTACATCAACCAGGAAATTAAGGATCTCAGGCCGGGGATCCCCGAGCGGCCCAGCACGCTGCCTCGTAAAGGCTCCAGAGCAGACCGACGCCTCCCTAACGGCCTGGTCTCCGGTCACAGTGTGGAAAACCCGAGATACTTGGTCCCTGCGAGTGCTGGGGCCGCCACCTCGCCGGCCTTTGACAACCCTTACTACCTGGACCTTGTGGCCAAAGCCAATGCTGTAGCCGAGGCGGCAGCAGGGGACGGCCCCGAGGCACTGGAGAGAGACGGAAGAGTGCCCAGGCATGTGAACGGGTTTGTGACCTCCACTGCAGAGAATCCAGAGTATCTGGGACTAGCGGACACCTGGACTGGATATACTTGAGGAAAGGGATGGGGAGTAATGTGACGAACTTAAGAGGAGTCACAGCTTGTGCTCTACTGAGGGAAATGAGGAGTGAGAAAAAGGGAAGATAACTATTTGTGACTAAATTCCACGCTGTCTGATTGATATTGGAAGTAGTAAATGCATGTGGAACGATATTGATATCGAGCGGAGCACACAAATCCAAACCGATAGACGTTGTCCGGCTAAAGTCGATAATCCCCCAGTTGTGACAAACCATGACACCGTGGCATTGACCTGGTGTCTGTGCCATCATTTGTATTCTTGTCTTTTTCTCAGCAATCTTTGCTCTCACTGCGACTCTGCCTCTGTATGTCTCAGTACTGGATACGCAAAGGAGTTCACATTTGTCTAAACCAACATGGTACGAGGAGGGTTTGATTATGACAAAATCAAACCGTTGGCTGGATTAATGCTGATTTTTCTTCTTTTTTAAAAAAAAAGTCCATCTAACTTGTTTAATGTCTGTGGTTGTTTGTACCACACATGAAGCATTTTTCTATGTCCTTCCGTTCCCTTTTTATAGCATTAGTCCATGTGCTATTCCGCCCGGCTAAACGGAGAAGCAAACTTAGAAAGCACTTTGACAAAGTGAGCCGTGATGTGTATTGAAGGTGGTGTTTAGTATTCTAGTCACTTTGTCTCTGACCTGATGGGGTCTTCAACACACTCAAAGCCATTTTGTTTAGGCCAGAGAAGGACCCGCAGCCCATCTGGCCAGTGAACATGCTCCCTGAAAGAAAGGCATCCTGTATGGAGAAGACAGAGGCATTGTGCCACACTGATGTGTGTGGTTGCTCGCGTCTCGGCTGCAGCTACTTTGTGGTACAACAGATGAGATAAGAGGTGCTTGCAGACTAAGCATCCAAGCTGCAAACATTTCTAAATGTATGTTTTTTTGTTTGTTTTAAAGACAAAGTTCATGTTTAACTAAGTGAGAACCAACTTTTCAGGGATTTATAAATTGTCAGATAATTAGAGAAGATGATGTGCATTTTGAGTTATGCATAATGCACTACATGGTAGGATACTGCATATGTCCCCCTGGCTTGTGTTGTCACGATGAGCGTTTTGGTTGTGTTGGCCTTTCACTGTGCAAGAAAGCATTACAAGCTATTGGTGAGTATATTCCACAAGAAGTGAAGAATTTCGATGTATCTGTACATGTGTTTGCTCCCTTTTTATAGAAAAGAAACAGCCTTGCTGTTTGTGAGTTAACACACTCGCCACTGGAGCTGAATGTGGAACTGAGAGGGCAAAAACATCGGTTTGGATAATCAATGCATGGCTCAAATTCCACTCCGCGGAAAACACTGGCATCCCAGTTAATAATCAACAGAATTTTTTTTTTTTTTCATGTTGACTGGTGTTGGGGCTGGGGGAGGTCAAAACTGAGTCAATGGAGCCATTGTCTGACCCTCATGTCCACGTAGGAAAGACGGCGCTCGCCCGACTCGCACGTCCCAACGACTGTTGTCTCAGCTTTGAAAAGAAAGAACGAGAGTTTTCTTCTGCAGAGTTTTGGTGAACGTCGTTCAGTGTTCAGAACTTAAAGTCCTGAAACGACTCCCCATCGGTTTTACTCAGAAAGTCTTTTATCTTGATGTTCTCATACGGGTTTTGAAGAGTTTTGTTCCAGAAAAAAAGATTTTTAATGTAACAATTGCATAAAACACCATGTTATACAAACATGATACGTTTTGATTGTAATACCCTCAACTACCATAAACTAACATTGTTTAGAATGGAATTATTATCGAGTGACAAGATTTACGTACGCGTTTTTTTTTTCTTCAAATTTGTTTTCATATATAACAGATACACACACAGCTTTTTGGAATGAAACCCTTCACATGTGTTGTTGCTGTCAGGTGAACACCTCGTATCTCCACTTACTGTCAGAAAATATGCATTAGTTCTGTCCTACTTTGAAGAAGTTTAAAACAATTGATAATATATCATTTTCAAAAGACACATAGAGGCTTGTAACTAAAATGTACCTACTGACCTTTTCTATATTACTTAATTGCACCATTGCTTCCTTAAAACTTTTAGAAATTATATTTTAAAAAAAAAGTAGGGTTTTGAATAATTTGGGAGCTTTTGGGCGCTCTAAAATAGAAATTGAGTGCTTACACTCATGACCTCTGCTGGAGATACAAGGTTTTCACAGGATCATAACGATGGTAAAGCACGGCTCACAGATGTTCCCACCTCCTTAAGAATGTGATTTTTCCTTGATGTTATGAACCCTTTATATACAATCACAAATAATGTACTGGTGTTTACACTGTAGTGTTGTTTTCTATAAAATATTAATTTTATATGTGAATGAATTGCCCGAGACGCTCACGGATGAGGGGCTGATCTGCTGTCCTCTTTAAAACTATGTGTCCTTCCTCGGGTTTATTTCGATCTAGAACTGTTGTATTAAAGCTGTACGGAGCCTGAGGATCCGCTCTGGTTGTTGGTTTACAGAAACACCTGAAATATTCCTGCCATTCTCCTTGTTGAAGTGTTTTTTTGTCAAAGTAATGAAGCGTGATCAGCTTTTCTGATTGAAATCAACTAAACTTTGTCCCTTTTTAAATTATGAGATCGAGCAGAAGCGTAAATTCAACAAAACGTGTTTTAAAAAGTCTCAAATGAGACCAAAGAAAAAAGAAACGCATGCGTTCATCCAGCAGCAAGCCCAAGTTAACTAACTTGAGTGTGCTGAAGGTTTTATCAAATTAAATATCTGTAATGTAGAAGAAAAATGATCTTTTGTACTTTTCATGTGAATATTTGTTGACCTGCCACAGTTTGTGTGACAGGACATGAATAATAACAACCATTTTATCTGGGCTTTTTTTTTTTTAAATAGATTTTTTATTCTTTGTTTGGTCAGTCCCACAATGTAAATGTGTAGTGTGTGTGTGTGTGTGTGTGTGTGTGTGTGTGTGTGTGTGTGTGTGTGTGTGTGTGTGTGTGTGTGTGTGTGTGTGTATACATAAAAACAATCACTATGGTAGCTAGTTTGATTGAATACATTGTGACAAGTTGCTCTAACATGGAGGGAGGTGGGAGTAAATCCAAAAGAAAATATTTTATGAAGAAATTGTCATTTTATATGGAATTGTTTGCATATGTTGTGTGTGTGTCATTAAACAAATATAAAACACTTAAACATCCAATGTTGTTTAAATCTTTAGAGTCAACATCTCATTTCTCTCATTTCTGGATTATATCCTGACCTCTGCACTGACGGGAAGGCCCATCACATAGTGATGATTCCTCGACAATGATATTCCTCTCAGACTTTATTTTCATTGTCATAAATTGTCAATAACCTATGGACGAATACTGATTCAAGGCATTAGGTTTTGTCCGTTTAAAATGCTCATTAATGTTGCGCACATAATAAACTACAAGATGTGTAAACTCAGACACAATGCACTGCAGGTCACTGCCACCCAGTGGTGGTAACTGTAACGACAACAATGGTGTTTATGTAAAAAAAAAAAAAGAAAGAGGACAAGGGAGTCTTCTACTAATTTGAATTATTTCACTCGTGTTTACTAGTTCCTGTAGTTTTTGCAGTTATTTTCCTTCATAAGGGAACATATTTAACCACCTCTTCCCTTTTCTTTAAAGGGATTTAATACGAACACTGTAGTTGTGTGTACTTTGTATTCCTCAATAATATCTAATATGTAAAAAAAACATTGCATTTTGAGTTGCGAAATCTTGATTTGTAACAACTTAAGCATGCAGTCTTTCCCTTTAGTCAATCCCCTTTTCTTCATTCAGTAGCTTTAAAGTTGAATCGATTATTTCTACACTGACAGTACAATCAACTTTTTCAAGCTCTTCATTGCAGCGAATCTAAGACCGTTCAACGCCAGCACTATTTAATCAAATGTACTTGATGGCTTGTGCTTTTTTTTTTAATCAATTCTGTTGAGCATTTTTTATGTCTCTAGATAATGATAATGGAAAGATGCCAGGAAACCAGCAACGTCCTCATTTTGTTTGATACATATTGTAAGAGGAATGAATACACCAAAACATGGTGTTTATTATGAATAAAAATTACTTTCTGTAGGCAAAAGTAGCATTCATCATGTGTTCAAATAGAAGATACACTTAGGTTTAAATATATATATATATATATATATATATATATATATATATATATATATATATATATATATATATATATATATATATATATATATATATATATTTTAAACTGGTAAAGTTTAGCTGAAATTTGAGCTGTAGACTGGCCAACATGGTTGTGTTTAGTTTTAATCATTTAAATGTGGAATAGCACAAAAGTGTTTTTCCTGTGGTTAAAAAGACGTTCGTCAACTTGTTGACCTTTGACCTCAAAACATATCACAATAACTTGGGTTGGCTTGACTCCTTGTTTTACAAAAACCTCAGTACAGACAAAGATTGAAAGATGATCCTCAAAGTGACTTGCATATTCAAATCCCAATTTATTTTACATAATGTAAACAAATTGACTGCTTTATTACATGGTCTCATCCAAAAATAAGGTCAGATCATCAAAGTAAGATGACAATTAAACAGATTGTGACTTGTAAGAAACAACAAAGAAAACTGGAAATTGTCAAGGTTTGATTTGTATTTGCCTCAGTGCTCCCGTTTTATTTTAGGTGTCTGCAATCACCAGACAAAGTGTCACTACTGGTAAGAAATGTTTCTCCATGTGCATCTTCGCTCTCAAAACCTAACCTTCAACCTGAGCCAGCCTTCAGCGAACATGTTGGGACACTGTGAAGACAAGCTGGCAGGTGTTATGGTCTGGGCTTCTCTCAGCGCTCTCCTCTCTCTGGTTGGATGTCCTGTGTGCGTCGCTGTCCTCTGGGAACTGTACCGGAGACACAAAGCCGGAAACCCGTTCTCCCCCAACGACGTCTTCATGCTCAACCTCACCATCATGGACTTGGTCTTCTTGCTTTTTGTCCCATTCGGACTGAGTAACTTCATCCTGTGGCAGACGAGGACCATTCAAATGTTGAGCAATTTTCTGTATGCCTTAAACTTGGCGGGACGGCCTCTTCTAACAGCGTGTATCTGTCTGGACTGCCACCTGGCTGTGCTCCATCCTGTCACCTACCACTCAAGGAAGAGTCTGACTCCCCGCTTCCTCATGGCTGCTGCCGTGTGGACCATCACGGTGATTCAAGGAATCACATCCACGGTCATCGAGGAGCTGAACCACAGCGCCTGGGCCATGTTAATGTACATCGTCGCGCTGCCCGTCATTGTCACATGTGATGTCTCCATCCTCAGGGCTCTGAGGAAGTCCGTCCATGCAGGGGGAGACCTCCACCCCAAGAAGAAGAAGGCTCTCCAGATCATCACCAACAGCATTGTCATGACCGTCATCTCGTACGTCCCTCCGGTGCTGGCATACATCCTGGGGGATCTGATTATCAGTGATGACAAGGTGTATGAATGCTTTGTAGCAATACCGATCCTGATAACCCCGACTGCAGGGAGTGTGATCATGCCTCTGCTCTATTTGGGGAATCTGGGGAAACTGAAGGGACCCTGCTGTTTGGTCTAACAGTTTAGAAGGTTTACGGTGGGGTTTGGTTATGTTGTGTGTCAATTACTAAACAGAACTATCTGTTTCCAGTCATCAATCAAGGGAGCTGCAGGTTTATGGCTTTTGTTTTGCATGCAGCTACAAGATATGCCGTAGTGGTTATAACTGTCCTGGAAAGAGCTGTACAACTAATCGCTATATTCCTATCACACACATACATCATAAACTATATATTGTTGACACTGTGCTTGATTCTGTTATATTAAATATAATATCTTTGTGTCTATTCTAATCTATAAATGAATGTGAATCTGTAGGATTTATTGATTCCACTAAATTTGTGGGATCAAAAAAGTTTCATTTTATTTTGCTAGCATCATGATAAAACACATGTAAAGTTACAGAATTGGATTTGGGAGATAAAATCATAAATTGTATTAATTTTAAAAGTGAGATTAAAATACTAAAACAATGAAGCAAAATTCTGCCATTAAAAAAGAAAAACAAGCTCAACCCTTTTTCTTTTTCTATCGGGCGTATTGATACAGAGAAATATATTTGTGTTAAATTCTCTTGTAACATCTTCAGAACAGTATGTAAATGTTTTTGTCAATACCTGAGCACCTGCATGTGCACAACTGTCAACGAAAGATGAACCTGCCCGCCATCATCATTTACATTTGTAATATGATCATTATGCACAAGGAACCAAATGCAAATCTCTCATGAAATTAAATCTTTGACTTTACACAGCAATCCAGGTGATGTGCTTCTTAGCAGTAGGACTTTATCCTCACATTTACTGGGCTTTTCATTACTTATAATTATAAGATTAATGTCTCAATCTGAGGTATTAAAAATTATAAGGAATTATACACACAAGTACAACGTCTTCCAGATTACAATGAATCGTTCATTTAGTTCTGATGTGTATTGAAAAGCCAATAGGATTGTGTTTTTTCTCATTTAATTTATTATCCATTGTTCATGGCTTAGTAAAAGTACTGTAAATGCTGAAATGTTTTAGCTTTCTTTCTTTCCAGATAAAAGCTCCAGTGGTAACTCTAAAGCAGCCAAGTTCACTCAGAATAACCCACCAGTCATCTCATCCCTCAGGCCTGCTGGGGGATGAAGTTCAGAACCACCTCATCGAGGGCTTCGGTGTTCGTCTGCTCTTGATTATGGAGGAACTGTAGTAACTGGAGTAACTGTTTACTGGTTGACTGGTAACTGGAGCAAGGCAGTGGTACCTCCGCTGTATAGAAGCGTCCCAGTGCTCTGGTGTGAGTTAGCCGAGTTAAAAAAAAGAATAAACTTCACTGTGTGCTGTGCTATGAACTTGTCTGACAATGAATTGATTTACATTACATGTAATAATCCAAAAGAAACTGGGGTCAATGCTTTTATTTTAAGTTTGACTTTTTAAAACAATACACTATTGATGTATAATCACAAAATCAACATTCATTTGAATATACAGGATACATGCAGTGTTTTAAGAATACATATTTTTATGATATAAGAAGACTTACTTTTTTATAATTTGGTTTCTTTTCTAATATAGGAAAAACAATATTTTTTGCAAACATATAACACCGGTGATAATAAAAAGCAACATACTAGAACAACAAGACATCAAATGAATTAAATCAAGGAAAGAAATCCATTACAGAAAGATATGTTAGTCCTGATTTGAATATGCAAATAAGAAGATGATTTAGTCAGCTATATTAGCTATTTCAGAGCTGACTAAAACTCGACTTGTGAAAGTAAAAATAGTTTTAGCTTCTACACCACCTGATTATGTAAGAGGGAGAAATAGAAAGGATCAGCGGAGCCATGAATTAAGACTTCCTGCACCATCCAAGCCTGAAATTATCAAATTTTCCACAATTTCTAAGGTGGAGTAAAGGCATGACAACAGATCCAAAACTGGAAGTAATTGTCAAAGGAATACCAACAGTACATCTGAAGAAATTGAGATTGTTGGTCAGAGGTTGTCCAATTCCCACGACAAGTACTGGAGGAAGGTAAGACAAGACTGTCATCACCAGGCTGTTGATGAGGGTCTGAACGGCTCTTTGCTTCTGAGGGTGGATGTTTTTTTTCCCAGGGTCAGACTTAATTAGTGAACGGAGGATGAGAGAATCACAGACTACAATAGTTACAACAGCTGTTACATATGGCACACTGGAAAACATGGAGAAGTATAGCCAGTCAAAAATAAAGTATGCAATGCCAGAGGCCACTGTCAAAATCCAAACGATGCCAGCCATCACAACCCTGGGAGTCAGACTCTTCCTCTTGTGGTAGGTGATTGGGTGAACCACAGCCAGGTAACAGTCCAGACAGATACAAGCCATCAGGAGGGGTCTGCCACATGTGTTCAAGGCATAAACACTGTTCCAACTCGCCTCCAACAGCCAATTATGCCAGATAAAACTATTTACTAATCCAGGTGGAATGAAGACCAAGAAGATAGCATCCATGACGGAGAGATTCAGTACAAAAAAATCATTTGGTGTGAAGGGATTTCCTCTCCTGTATGACTTAAACATCTCCCAGAGGATGACAATAGATGCAGGAAAACCAAGAGCAAAGCAGACTGTTAAAAAAAAAGCCCACGCACATTGGATCTCTTGCTGGTCTTTACACCAAGGGAAATTCAGTCCTTCCCCAGATGGGGGAGTGTTGTTGGAATGAAGCTCTATCTTAAGCAACATTATGGAGCAGAGCAGTAGATTAAAAGACCTGAGAGACGCAGATATAGTATTTTAGAGAATGCAAAATAAAGTTAACACACATGCACAACATTTTGCAAGCAGGAATCTTTCATGCTATTCAACAAAAATGTAAAAAACACAGAAACATTTGCTACAGCAAGCCAAAGTTCATATCATTAAAGTTATTACCATCTATACTAGGCAGGTCCATGTATGTGTGGACAGAATGTCATCGCCATCTATACAATAGTTACAGTTAATGTATTGTCTTTAAGTTGATGTTGCATAAGAGCATCATCAAAGTCTGTACTATAGCTTTCCCTCGAGTCACGGTGGATATCTGCACCACATTCTTTGCAATCCATCTAGTAGTTGTTGTTACATTTCACTAGAAGCCCAAATGTCAACTTGCTCATGGTGCTGGAGTCAAAATCCAGAGGATCAAGTCAGAAGAATTCATTCACTTTGGACCAGGAATGTCTGTACACAATTTCATGGTGGTCTATTCAATAAAATGCAAACAAAGAGAAGAAAATACTACAAAAGCTTTTACTGCTAATCATGAAAAATATATAACTGATGCCACCACAGAGCAGAAATTACAGTTGTAGGTCTACCATACATTTAACATTGAACTGATTGAATATTAAAATGCTGAATTGACTTTATGTCATAAAATACCCATTGACCTCAGTTCAAAAGGAGTGAAATCAAGGAAATAATCAAATAAAATGTTTTTCCAGTTTCTAAATCACCTGATTATGTAAGAGGGAGACACAGAAATGATCAGATGAGTTAAGATGAATTAAGACTTCCTGCACCATCCAAGGTTGAAACAATCTAATTTCCCATGATTTTTAAGGTGGAGTAAAGGCATGACAGCAGATCCCAAACTAGAAGTAATTGCCGAAGGAAGACCAATAGTACATTTGACGATAGAGATATTGTTGATTAGGGGGCTCCCAATTCCCATGACAAGTACTGGAGGAAGGTAAGACAAGACTGTCATCACCAGGCTGTTGATGAGGGTCTGAACGGCTCTTTGCTTCTGAGGGTGGATGTTTTTGTTACCAGGGTCAGACTTCATTAGTGAACGGAGGATGAGAGAATCACAGACTACAATAGTTACAATAGCTATTATATACGGCACAATGGAAAACATGGTGAAATATACCCAGTAAAAAAGAAAGTATATGATCCCAGAGGCCACTGTCAAAATCCAAACGATGCCAGCCATCACAACCCTGGGAGTCAGACTCTTCCTCTTGTGGTAGGTGATTGGGTGAACCACAGCCAGGTAACAGTCCAGACAGATACAAGCCATCAGGAGGGGTCTCCCACATGTGTTCAAGGCATAAACACTGTTCCAACTCGCTTCAAACGGCCAATTATGCCAGATAAAACTATTTACTAATCCAGGTGGAATGAAGACCAAGAAGATAGCATCCATGACGGAGAGATTCAGTACAAAAAAATCATTTGGAGTGAAGAAATTTCCTCTTCTGTATGACCTTAACATCTCCCAGAGGATGACAATAGATGCAGGAAAACCAAGAGCAAAGGTCAGTGTTAAAAAAAAAGCCCAAGCATATTTTCCCTCTTGCTGGTCTTTACACTCAAAGAAATCATATTCTTCCCAGACAAATCCGGATAGGGGAGTGTTGTTGGAATGAAGCTCTATCTTTAGCAACATTATGGAGCAGAGTAGTAGATTAAAAGACCTGAGAGACACAGATAGTGTTTTTAGAGAATGCAAAAAAAAGCTACAAACACACATGCACAACATTTTGCAAGCAAGAATCTTTCATGCTATTCAACATAAATGTAAAAAAACACACAAACATTTGCGTTTGAAGAAAAAGCTGTCAAGAAACTGGCAAATTGTTTGACACCAAGTACAAAATGGGTCTTTCTTCAGTTTATCAGTTTGAAATGTCAGCCACAAATGTACTACAGCAAGCCAAAGTTCATATCATTAAAGTTATTACCATTTATACTAGGCAGGTCCATGTATGTGTGGACAGAATGTCATCGCCATCTATACAATAGTTACAGTTAATGTATTGTCTTTAAGTTGATGTTGCATAAGAGCATCATCAAAGTCTGTACTATAGCTTTCCCTCGAGTCACGGTGGATATCTGCACCACATTCTTTGCAATCCATCTAGTAGTTGTTGTTACATTTCACTAGAAGCCCAAATGTCAACTTGCTCATGGTGCTGGAGTCAAAATCCAGAGGATCAAGTCAGAAGAATTCATTCACTTTGGACCAAGAATGTCTGTACACAATTTCATGGTGGTCTATTCAATAAAATGCAAACAAAGAGAAGGAAATACTTCAAAAGCTTTTACTGCTAATCATGAAAAATATATAACTGATGCCACCACAGAGCAGAAATTACAGTTGTAGGTCTACCATACATTTAACATTGAACTGATTGAATATTAAAATGCTGAATTGACTTCATGTCATAAAATATCCATTGACCTCAGTTCAAAAGGAGTAAAATCAAGAAAATAATCAAATAAAATGTATCCAAATAGGACAAGGGCCTGACACTTTCCATGATCTAAATATGTAAATAGTAGCAGGATTCAGTCAGGAGTATGACATATGTAAGAATTGAGTTGGGGTTTATTTTGACTTTCTAACAATTCAGAGCTGACTGAAACCCAACTTTTGAAAGTTCAAATGTTTTTCCAGTTTCTAAATCACCTGATTGTGTAAGATGGAGACACAGAAATGATCAGAGGAGTCATGAATTAAGACTTCCTGCACCATCCAAAGTTGAAACGATACAATTTCCTATGATTTTTAAGGTGGAGTAAAGGCATGACAGCAGATCCCAAACTGGAAGTAATTGTCATAGGAACAGAAATAATACATACAAAGACAGGGATATTATTGATCAGAGAGCTCCCAATTCCAAAAACAAATACTGGAGGAAGGTAAGACAAGACTGTCAACACCAGGCTGTTGATGAGGGTCTGAACGGCTCTTTGCTTCTGAGGGTGGATGTTTTTTTTCCCAGGGTCAGACTTAATTAATGAACGGAGGATGAGAGAATCACAGATTCCAATTGTTACAATAGCTATTATATACGGCACAATGGAAAACACTGTTAAATATAAAAAGGAAAAAATAAAGTATGCGATCCCAGAGGCCACTGTCAAAATCCAAACGATGCCAGCCATCACAACCCTGGGAGTCAGACTCTTCCTCTTGTGGTAGGTGATTGGGTGAACCACAGCCAGGTAACAGTCCAGACAGATACAAGCCATCAGGAGGGGTCTCCCACATGTGTTCATGGCATAAACACTGTTCCAATATGATTCAAATTGCCAACTATGCCAGCTAAAATGATTTAATAATCCAAGTGGAATAATGACAAAGAAGGTTGCATCCATGATGGAGAGATTCAGTACAAAAAAATCATTTGGTGTGAAGGGATTTCCTTTCCTGTATGACTTAAACATCTTCCAGAGGATGGCAATAGATGCAGGTAAACCAAGAGCAAAGCAAAGCGATATGAAAAAAGCCCAAGCATATAGGCTATCTTCCTGGCCGTTACAGTAACCAAAAGCGAATGGGGTGGAGTTGTTGGAGGAATGATGATAATGTTTCCAATGCAACATTATTGAGCAGAGTGGTAGTTTAAAGACCTGAGAGACAGAGATAAACTATATTTTGAGCATGCAGAATAAATGAACAAACATGCACGACATGCTGTAAGGTAGGATCTTGCATTCTCCACATACTGTACCGTTTTATGAGGTTTTGTAGAAAAGTTGTTTCTGAGGTGCTGCTGTGTCATGTTGATGTCAAACATCTGTGGGAGCTGTTTATGTGCCTGTCTGATGTCAGTGGCAGTTTTGCAAATCATATGTGTATGGTAAATTCAAGACCCACAGAGCACAAGCTAAAAAGGGAAGAAAAATGACTTTCCTTTAATGTCTATTCATCAAGAGTGATGCAAATATCATCCAAATTTGCAAGCAATGCGTTGTGGAAACTCATTTGTAAAATCCGGCTGTTTTAGCTGTTAGCAGGTGGAAAAAAAACAAAGTGTGTGGTAACTTAAACACCTTTTACATGACAGCCAAATTAGGTGTCAGAGCTGTTTTGTTAATACAAATGTGCTGTCATTGTTGATCAATCATCCTGCTAGTATTGCTGAGGTTAATCTGAGAACACAGGATTAAATGATCTATCACAACCAGAAGTGGAGATTTGAAAATATCCAAGGCCAACGAGTAGCCGAGAGGACCAAGCAGTGCCTTTATTTTTACTGCTGGCATTGGCAACATTACTGATGTGCTCGGGCGCATGCACACACCGTGACCATTCTGCTAGCATTACAGTTGAATGGTCAAACTCCATTAAATGTGTGGAGGGTCTCACTAGGTGCAGGACATTGGAGAACGGGAACAATTAATTACTTTATTTATTTAATTGTTTCCCAATTGAAAAAAAACAACATGCATTTCAGTTTGCACAAGAGCAGTTTCTTCTTTGCTGAAATTTTCAGACAGATTTTAGTGTGGAGCACAGACAGTCAGCCCCTTTAATGGTGCATTCAGTGCTTGTCGTACACTCTCATCCTATGAAGTTGTGTTTAAATATAGAAGTCGTTGATATTCAAGTTGTGGGCAGAAAAAAATAAGACACAGTAGAACATTACATGACTGTCATATAAATCTCTCACGAAGTCAAGTATCAAACTCCTATTTTTCCCAAGATCTACTTCCTGGGCCGTTAGTGCTTTGTTGTACGATATTCGAACGATCTCTTGAAGGCAACACCAGCATCCTCAATGACGCTCAGCAGCGCATTATTTTTGTCCTCCTGTCGTCGCCATTGCTGCCATGCCACGAACATCTTTGAGCAGCTGTGTGCGGTTCATTTGATACATTTCACAGATCTTTTTTTGACCGTGAAGCTATAACTGCTGAGAAAGCATCCCGATTACACGGACTGAACCAACAAAGCGAGCTCACTACAGTCAAAATCACAGTTAGCAAAGACAATAAGTTAGCTAACTAGCGAACGTCCATTTGCTAAAAAAATAAGCTAGCATATGTGGTGGTAGCGACGAGCTCGGGGTTCCGTTTTCCTGCTGGTAATTTCTCCAATAGACGTTATTCCTAGACGCATTGAAGATGTCGCTACACGGTAAACGTAAAGAAATCTACAAATACGAGGCGCCATGGACAGTTTACGCCATGAACTGGAGCGTCCGACCGGACAAACGGTTCCGCCTCGCGCTCGGCAGCTTTGTGGAGGAGTACAATAACAAGGTACATTCATCTCGTCCCACATACCCAGTGATGGCGACACTCTTGTGCTTAAACCTTAAATATAACTGATCCACAGAGATTTAACCCATCCACTGTGTTAATGATAATTATATTGTTTATTTGCAGTATAAATGCACCCTTCCCCTGGTCCCCCCCCCATGTCAAACGATGTTATGAAAACGATTCCTGTAGTAATAATAATACTTAAAGGGGACTATTCAACTAGAATGCACGACAATAATATTAGTAATATCAAACTGCATTCATACAATAATTTGTGAGCAGTTTGCCCTCATTTGAGGTTGCAACATGAAGGTAAATACATTTTCCATTGCAAAGGGGAAAGTGAGTTGCACACATTTGAAAACAGGTTAGTGGTTTGATAAATGAATTAGCAATAATTATTTACTTAAGGTTTTGTTTTGTCACTTGAAATGTTGTATTTTCTCTTTTATTTGACTAAATCTTGTTTTAATGGAATTGGCGCAAACTGTTTTATTGTAACGTGTGATGCTTTTATATTGTATGTAAATAACTTCTTAACTAATTGGACAATCAGGACTCAGAAAAATTAAGCAGTGCTGTTAAGGTGTCTGCATCTGACAAATGTGTTTGACAAATTCACAACCATTCCCAAGATGTGTGTCTTAATTTGTTCAGTTTTATGTATGTATGACGACACCGTCTAACTTCTGCGGAGTATTTCATTGTCAATTAGTTATTACAATGTTCATTAGTCTGTTTTCTTTCGACAAAGCGGTGATTAGCATAGCTGTGGGTACTAATTACAGTTATTAGCTGACTTAAGTTGCTATTGACATGAGCCGAAAAGGGAAATATAATATGACACGATAATTCAAATGTTTAGGTTGAATTTTAAAGGGGGGGATGATATAATCCATCTCTAACTGATTTATCCCATCTGAGGATCCCTGGAGTCACCACCTCCTTTCACAGCCCTAATTGTGTCTCAGTAACACTATACTGACTCACTAAAGGTAAGTTGTTGTTGTTTATTTACAGGTCCAGATAGTTGGTCTGGAGGAGGAGAACTCAGAGTTTGTGTGTCGAAACACTTTCGACCACCCCTACCCCACCACCAAGGTCATGTGGATTCCGGACAGCAAAGGAGCGTACCCTGACCTGCTGGCCACCAGTGGAGACTACCTGAGAATCTGGAGGGTAAGAAGAACCATCTGACCTGAACCTATGACCTGTAGTCAGAAAAAAATATTATAGAGCGCTTATAAGATGGTCACCACCACTAGGCATGATATACTGTGGTGCAAGTGTCTAGTTTATAACTACAGCTCTCAAATGTCACAGCATAAAAACCAAACAGTGTTGTTTTGTTCTTCCTGGTCTTTAAAGTTTACAGACAAACATTATGGGATACAAATATTGTAAGTTTATTAGACTGATTATTATTTTTCATTTACGGGGAATATTGTCTGAAGCTACAATAAATGTACAACATTGTGATCGCTTATGAAGAAAAATTCAGCTATCATGCAAAACAATAAGTTTTGCTTCACGGCATCTTTTTTCTTATTTCTTTATCCTGTTACTTTACGATTAAAAAGGCTAATTGGTTTTGGAATCTATGAAGAAAACTGTTGTGTATGAACTAACGGAAGTGCACAAATATATCGAATAAACTGTGTTTCTCCAAACAGGTGGGCGAGACAGAAACCCGACTGGAGTGCCTGCTCAACAATAACAAGAACTCAGACTTTTGTGCACCACTCACATCCTTTGACTGGAACGAGGTGGATCCAAACTTGTTAGGTAAAAACTCACGGCAGGGTCACCTCTGGGTAACATTATCAACTTAGTTATTTTGGCAAATCCATCATAGAAAACTACAAAGAAATATGACCTTCACTAATATGAAGTCATTTTTTGAGAAGGAGGGTGACATTGTGTTTGTGTTCTGCGCAGGTACTTCCAGTATTGACACTACCTGTACGATCTGGGGGTTGGAGACCGGGCAGGTGCTGGGCAGAGTCAACTTGGTGTCGGGTCATGTCAAGACACAGCTCATTGCCCATGACAAAGAGGTAAATGTTATGACATGATGGAGCAAACCCTCAATTTATTGTGTTAGCTGAAGTGGAATTTAAACATAATCCTTGGTTAACCGTCCCATCTTTTATCTAACGTGCTCTTCACTAAGCTGAGCAGAACTCACTGTCTGGTTGTATTGCAGGTGTATGACATCTCCTTCAGCCGAGCGGGTGGAGGCAGGGATATGTTTGCATCCGTGGGAGCAGACGGATCGGTCCGCATGTTTGACCTCCGTCATCTTGAACACAGCACCATCATCTATGAAGACCCCCAGCACCACCCACTGCTCCGGCTCTGCTGGAACAAGCAGGACCCAAACTACCTGGTCACCATGGCAATGGACAGCATGGAGGTTAGTGCGGCTCCCTTTGTGAAGACGTGCTACAATCCTGACAAGGGACAATATTAGGGTATTTTTAAGCTATGAGAAACATATTTTTTCGCATCATCTTTTTCTATGTCTACGTAATATTGTTTTAAGCTATCACTCCACATGTTGAAAGCGTATAACATTGACCATAATGTAAAACTCCCAAATTAGTTTGAGACAAATGAAGCTTCTTTTTTTTGATTACCTCCTTTTCAGGCTAGATTTAGAATAATAAAATAAGTGTTTTGAAACTGCACATGAAGATATATCGAGCCTCTCTTCGTCCAATATTAGTTGCTGCCAGTTAATGTCTCCAATAATTTTTTCTTATTCTCAGGTGGTGATCTTAGACGTGCGTGTGCCCTGCACTCCGGTGGCCAGACTTAACAACCACAGGGCCTGTGTCAATGGAATCGCTTGGGCGCCGCACTCCTCCTGTCACATCTGTACAGCAGGTATGTAGTTTTTACTGAACACACAGTTTGCAATGATCACACAGTGCGAAAACGAGAAGAGAACAAGTTTGCGATCTCATTGCAATGACCGACAAAGAGCACAAGAGGGAGTCGCTCTTACGCTTCACAGGAGAGGTTAACAAAGCTCTGCGTCAATAAATACACAAGTTGGAGAAAGGCGCCTGTTGATAGTACAAATTAAGAGTTGTCTTAGTCAGAAATGTTCAAATTCTACACGAACAGGCTGTTAAAGTACTGTGAATATTTTGTTTCTTTAGTTAAAGGATCAGTGTGTTGGATTTAAAAGGATCTATTGGCATAAATGGATTATAATATTCCAAATTGTTTTTAATAAGAGGGCCTTTAATGTTTTTACTCAAGGCCACTGTAGTTCTCCGACACGATTGTGAAACTGCTTTAAAGTGAGCCACCGTGGTAAATCATGGCAAAGCCAGCCGGCATCCGATTTTAGTTGCTCCTAAAGTAGATGGTCCTGAAAGATACCTTGGCGTGACCACGGTCTCGCCTTCAGTGTCTCACGTGACTGCAGTCTTGGAACAGGAGGGGTGAGCAGAGCGATATTCAGTTGGTTGAAATCTGCAGATTTCTGTCAGTTGCTTTGAAGGCCTGCAATAGACAAGGAACGGCTGCTTGGTTAAGTCGAGTTATCTCTGCAATACATTCTCAACAAAATCTTAAATAAGGTGGCAGCCGATTAGAGGGAGCTTGCCTGAAAGTTTACTGCTTGTTGTTTGTCACTTTCAGTAAATATCACATGAGAAAATGTGTGTTTTCTGTCTAAAAAGTAATGTTGGAAGATAACAAGTACACCTCCCCCATCTTTTAAGTGGTAATGTGTCCAAGCTGATCTGGAGACAGCTGATAGGTACCTGGTTTGTTCACATGGCTGTGTTCTCTGCCCTCATTTTGGTTGTTGAAATATTTCTTCTTTAGCTTGACCTAACAATACCTATTATTTTTAATTCCCATTTGCATTGCATTCAGTACTCGCCAGGCAGTCGGTGCTTTTTTTTCTCTCCACAATCAAATATTTATTTCCATATGTTTTTGTTTACTATTTTACTAAACAGATGAGCTGCTGTCAACACAGCAGCTCATCTGTTTCCATCTCCTCATGTCCTATGCATACAGTTACATGCATTATTCTGGGTAAAAATGTAATTAAAATTTGAATTCACTCAACAGTTTGCATATTGCATCGGTCCTGTAGTTTTGACTGATGTTTTGCCTTTGTTATGCGTTTACACTGATCTTGCTTTGATGTTTTTGTGTCCTGCTAAATAACAAAAAACATGATAAACTAGAAACGTCCATTCAACAAAGTGCAGATTCCAACCTACTTCAGTAATGTCTAATCGAATGAATACAAACTCCATGTAGTCTAGTGTCTCAGCTGCATATCACAGGGTAACTGCAACCTGAAGTGTTTATCTGCGCTTCAAGTAAATTTTGTGTTAATTCGCCCCAAAACGCAAGTATGATGACCAATAAAAAGGCACTGTATATTTATCTACATTTTGCAATCTAGGCGGAGCAAAGTCTGCTTCTCTTGATGACAAGGAAATATTCTTACACCTTTTGTCCTTATTGACAGAAAAATACAACTGTACTCTTTCTAAATTCAAGTTCTAAGACGATAGAAATAGAAGATGTCAATAAAATACGCAGGAAAAAAGTGTGAATCACTGAAAGTGTGAAAGGAGTATAAATTAGCACAACAAACTTGGCTGATGGGTCGGGTAGTATCTGAGATTAATGGTCGACAGACAGATGTGCGTGCACAATCTCAGTCACAACTGAATACATAATATCGTTGTGGAGATAAAAGCGATTCTTTACCAGATTCAGGCTGGTGACATGTAGTGTTTAGTGACATTATTTTCTTGTTGAAAAAATAAGATAAATCGATTAAAATCAAACCTCCTCCCCTTCTGTCTTTCTAGCGGAGGACCACCAGGCTCTAATCTGGGACATCCAGCAGATGCCGCGGGCCATCGAGGACCCTATACTGGCCTACACGGCTGAGGGAGAGATCAATAACGTCCAGTGGGCCACCACCCAGCCCGACTGGATCGCTATCTGCTACAACAACTGCCTGGAAATCCTCAGAGTCTGAGCTTCATGTGGAAAATAATGAGGCAACTCAAAAACATTGTCAATTGAATTAACAAGCGGTTAAAGAAGGACGGAGCAATATTCAGTTCATGCTCGTATTTGGTTCATGTTGATACAGATTATGTGTGTAAAGCTTTTTTCGAGAGTCGGCGCTTGACTTTGTGATACAAAATCAAGACATCCTGTATCAGAAAACTCAAAGGAGCGCCAAAACAAAAATGATAACCAAGTCTCAAGAAACTCTTGTACAGACGTGAACCAAGGTTCAATAGCCCTCCAGCTTTCAGTTTGTTGTCTCTCAGACGCGAAGTCTAGTCAGTTTCATGTTTTTATACGCTATTATGGTGCATTGTATGTGTAGGTTTACCCATTACAACATCCTCAACCATTCATTTTATGATGAAGCAAACATGTAGTTTAGCCACATTTAAAAGTGGATTGAATGTGGTTTTTAAGTGTTCATATATTCAATTGTTTTTTTAACCTAAATATGTGTTCTATTCAACCGAATATCATTTGTGATCTGTAATTATTTGTGCAACAATTTACAGGTATTCAAACTAGGGTTGGTAGTCTTGAGAAACTAGCAAGATTATTCTCGATCACAATGATCCAACTGAGTCCAGTTGTACTGTGTTGACATCTCTGATCATAAAGCTGTCAAATCTAGCAAGAAAGTCACTGCAACACTGACAGCCCGTCCCTTCAGGCCTCCCTCCCAAAATTATAATTATATATGTAAACATGAATGTAAATAACGAACATGATGAGTGTTACTGACTCACAGCTGTTTAGTTAGCAGCTCATGGGAGGTGATGCGCTCAGTGCCTGGGCCGAATATACACAGGTGGCCAGTCAGGCTTTCATTACATCGAGCCGAATTAAAGGATTTAACAGTTTTTTTTCCTGTCAGAATTTAATGAGAATTTCAACAATATCAAAAATGCTTTTTAAAAGTTTACCAACACTACCTTTAACCATTGACTATATAGACTTCTATTTGTAATTTTTAAAGTTCATTATTTTATTAATTTCACCATTTTTTTCTCTCTTTTTTTTTTACATAAACAGTCCCTCCCAGTTCTACAGTTTTCTATCCAGACAATTATTTCACAGTGAGGTGACTCAACAAATTGATAAGAATCCTTAGTTCAGATTCACAGTTAAAAACGATTGAAATGAAGAAGTGTTTTCTTCCAGTTACTGTTTAATACTGTAACAACACTGCCTGAAGTACATAATACACAATCTCTACAACATAGAGAAACGTACAATTTTCAAACAGCCTAGAAAACTGTCATTGTATAACAAATGCTGTGAGTCCTGTTGTGATATTAATTTCTGTTGTGATATTGGGATGGGAAGCCGTGGGGTGAACAGGAGTGATTTCTGACTTGCTGTCGGTGTGTCAGTACGGGGTCATGATGTGTAATTATTTGCTAAACATAAAGTCAGAAAAAAAACCTTGTTCATGATTCATTTTCACAAATCGGTGTCCGGAATAGATCCAATGAAGCAGCACCTATGTCGGTCAGTAATGAAATAAAAAGCGCGGGAAAGAAATGACAGAAATATGTGTGCAGTAATTTAGAAAAAGGGTCGCCACTCCATATAACATGCACCAGAGAACACTGTGGAATATGTGTATTATATAAAGCGCTTTTGTTAAAGTACAAATATCACTTCAGAAATTGCCTTTAGATTTTCTTCAAGGAACAGTTTGAAATGGGGGAAATTCATATTTGTTTTTCCGCTGAGAATTAAATGGAAGAGAGAGATATATCGCCCTCGTGTGTCTCAGCCAGCGGTTAGTTTGTTAGCTTAGTTTAGCTTAGTTTAGCAGTGGAGACTCCAGGAAGTCACTGCTCCTGTTCAATAGAAGCTTTGGGGATGGCATGCACAAAATTTACTGAAGTGGGATAAATAAAACTTTGTTACGAATTGTGTTGCAATCACCACTTTGTGTAATCAAGCATCAACACAATGAAATGGAAAACCTTGATCTGATTTTGAGTCACTTTGCTTGCAGTCCAAATGTGTGATGACAAGTCTCCCGGTTCCTTCCAGACTTCTATAAGTAGCAGTGTATCACTACTTTGAATGTCACAATGGTTGCCCCTAAAACCTTTTGACTGAAGGTGTTCAGATGTCAGACAGCACGGGGTCTGAGAGGTGCTTCTGGATCTCAGCAAGTCCTGGGCTGATGTCCAGGTTCCCCGGCAGCGAGGGGGAGCGGAGGCTGCAGCACAGCCTGGGGTTTTCCATGAGGGCGGATCTGACCGACGGCCGGGGAGTCTCAGTTTCAGGTGTGGCGGCCATGAACATGGTGTCGTCTGACGCCACAGTCACATGGATACCGCTGGACAGGGACTCCTGAGACTGCTCGGTGAATTGAAGGTCGGCCTGAACAGAGTTCTGGAGTGAAGAAATGTTTTATTTTGATGTGTTTTTAAACCAAATTTTAGAAACAAATAGTATTAGTATTGTTCTCTACCAGTGTGGGAACCTGGGTGTCCATCTGTATGGGGGTAACGGGGTACATGTGTTGCAGCACTGGGGTCCCAGTCCCGTACAGGCCAGGTGAGTCAGTTGGGAGGGCACTAGACGATACAGTGCTGTAAGCAGGAGGTACGATCTGCCTCTGAAGAAGCTGGAGAATAACGTTGATGTCGGCTGTCATGCGAGTCTCCAGTCTGGGCAATTAAGAGACGATGAGAACGGTTATTAAGGGAAGTAACAATATCCAAGAATCTTCTTTACAGCCAATGCAATGGAAACTAAATAAAAGAGAGACATGAGATTTCTAAGCATTGGCCTTGGGATTTGAACACACTTTTGATTTTTCGTCACTCTAATTTCTTATTATACCACACACTACCTCCCAATATTTAGAAACCAGCTGAGAGCATCATTGACTTCACCTGTTGAGCTGTGAATGTAAAACCTCAAGTCGAGACTCAAGCTCACTGGGCCGCTCTTCTGTGAACGGCGGTGGGTGGTATGAGTTGCGGACAGATGAAGATCGCCAGGCACGAGAGGAAAACTGTTGTGACTGACGTTCTGGCCAGTATTGATACATTCCTGGCACATTCAAAGATGAAGCTGAGGAAAACAAAAATATTTTTGTTAGCCGTTGGATTTGATCAAAATGACCATCAACAGCTGTCGTTAACTTTAGCATGTTGAAATGGTCAAAGAACTCTCTGTATGTCTTTTCCAGAACAGACTTAGCACCCATCTACCTTGGTCCAACACTGCTTCCCTCCCCAATGAGGGGCCACTTTGGGGGAGCAGCTGCACTACAGAGGGCGAATAGTCCTGTCTGGCCTCTTCTGGGGGGTAAAGCTCCTCTTTGGCACTGGGGCCAAGAGGTTTAGCCAGGTCTTCACTAGACTGGGAGCACAGGGATCCACAGCTACAGCGGTCATCCCAGTGGGTCTGAGGAGGAGAGTGACGATGACGGAGGGGGTACGAGTCTTCATGATCGATTCCATCTGTTCACGGGAAAGCATTCAATTAGTCTTTCATACCTGCAATATTTCCACATTAGTCCAGTTTAAGTTATCAATCAAAAAATACCTATCTATTCATATGCTTTTGTTAGGTTAGAAAGTGAGTTTGAGGATTTTAGAGGCCTATCACACTGATTACCAACAAGAGCCTTGAAACAAATCTTACCCGGCCTGATTCGGCAGTCCAGGGAGTGGATTTTGTGTCTTGGCTTTTGCCGGTACCCGCAGTCATCACCGGAGTCATCAGTTGTTATTATTGGTGGTACTTGATCAGCCTGAAGAACACAGAAAGACAAAGGGTGTACAATTTCTTTGGCTTCACACGCTTACAACAGCAATCAACATTTTAATTCGTTAGCCCTAATTCTTGTTAAAAATGTATTTTGGCAAGATGACAAAAGAAAGGAAAAGATACATAAATGGGGAGTTAGACCCAACAAAGATCTCCTGCCAGACACAAACCTGTGGTTCATGTACCTGTAGCCTATCAGGACACTTGACAGGAGGGTTTAAGCTCAAATATACAAGAAGTAGTCCCATTCAAGTTTCTGTTTTGACATTGCAGCAAATAATTGAGTCTCATTTGAAACTGTGTGTCTTGCAACTGGCATAAGTAGTCCAACATGTTTTACTATTACTAATGCTAATGAGGAATGGTCAACTGTTTTCTGTCTTGTGAGAAAATAAAACATCTCAATCGACCGCTAACATACATCTCTCAGGTCAAAAGTTATCTCCAAGTTCCTCCAGAATTTATCTGCAAAGCCGGGGTACATATCAAGGACCTCCAGCAGGTCGTCCCTCTGGACGCGGTGCAGGTCACAGTAGGTGATGGTGTGCAGGTCTGAATTGGACTTCCCTGGCTCATCGTACAAGTGAATCGGCTCTCCAAAGATGTCATTCTTTTCTGGAAGACCATGCACATTATTAATAATAATAATATGTATTTTTTTTGGAGCATTTTTGAGACACAGAGGTCAAATTGTCTTTGGTTAGATACCTAATAAGGCGACAACCACATCATCCTTGATGACCTGGATAGAACCGCGCGAGATGAAGAAGAGAGAGTCGAGGATGTCTCCATAGTGGATCAGGGTATCTCCTGGAGGAGCGTGGACTGTCTTGAACCTCATACCCAATGCGCGCAGACAGGCTTGACTGCCTCCATGGAAAGCCTTACAGTTCTCCATGAGAGATCTGTTCAAGTGCAAACAGATGTCCGCCTGCAAAGAGTCTGGAAATCCCTTTAACACCTAAATAAATGAAGAAAGGACCATCAACTGAACAATACTGAACCATCTTTACAGCAGTTAAAGGTTAAGGACATTACAACCACTCCTGTCACTTTTAACTTACGCCATTCATGTCGATGCCATTTGTGTAGGACCAGGCATGCTGGAAGTACTCCTCCAGCCTTTGGCGAAGGCAACCGGGGATTTGGTGGAATCGGATGAACTCTTTCACTCGCAGCATCTGGGTGTGGTAGCGAGTTGTACCAGAGTACAGTCGCTGGATGATGGCGGACACGTTCCCAAATATGCTGGCATACATGAGAGCTGAGACAGAAGAAGCAATTAGGACACGGAGGGCCGTGTCCTTGAAATTAATACTTATACTTAAGTAATTATGAGCGAACCCAATTGTACCAGAACTATTACATTATGTTGAGATATTAACGTCACCTAGTTTTGGGGGAAGATCCCAAAAGAAGTAGAAAGTTGTAAAGGGTACAGACCCACACCACTAATTTTCATGCGTTCCTCATTCGCGTTATTCAACTCACAGCCAATGACCATGACGCAGATGGAGAAGATCTTCTCTGAGTTGGTGTTTGGAGAGACGTTACCGAACCCCACGCTCGTCAAACTGCTCAAGGTGAAGTAAAGAGCCGTTACATACTTGTCTTTGACTGATGGGCCGGAGCTGGAGTCACTGTCGTTGTATGACTTGCCCAGTTGTTCAGCCAGGTTGTCCAGCCAGCCGGTCTCTGTGTACGGCCTCTCCACGAAGCCAATAGCGTACCAAATGCAGGCCAGCCAATGGGCGATGAGCACAAAGGTGCACATCAACAGGAACAGGACAGCGGCTCCATATTCTGAATACCGGTCCAGCTTCCTTGCCACACGGACCAATCGCAGCAGCCGTGCTGTTTTCAGGAGACTTGTTAAGGTTGCCATCTTTGGTGTCCAATAACAACAGAGAAGAGAGGATGTTAGGGAAATGGCCATTCAATTTTCAGTCGCTTTGAAGAACTCAAAGAGGAAGTTTAGACACTTTAGGCAGGGTTCTCACCTCGTCAGAGCCTGATCCGAAAATGATGAGGTCAAAAGGGATCGCTGCGAACAGATCAATAGGGAACCAGCCTTTGATATAATGCTTGGCTATCTGGCTCGGCTGTGTGACCACCTCGTCGTTTTGGTCCACGTACGTTGTGTGAAGGTTGATGACTATATCCACAATAAACAGCACGTCCACCAAAAGGTCCGCCACATTCAGAGGGTTGCACGTGTAGCCACAGCCCCTTTGGCGAAAATCCCCGTGTTCATCCAGGAGGAAGGTCGCTGAGTAAGGTGTGAAGACAGCTGTGTAAAGGACCAGAAGGAGAATAATCCAGTCCCAAAAGGCCTTGAAGGGGCTGTAGTGAAGCAAGATCCACCATGGTGTCGCTGGCACCTGCAGTTTGTGTTCAGGCAGTACATCAGACTCCAAAGAAAGCACCTAAACAAAAACAATCCATCACTATGCACAAATTCTCATATACAAACATTTTCAATAATTTTATTTTTTTGCATTTTTGCAAATGAATACTATTAAATTAACTAATCATGAAACAGCCTTCTACTCATATTTCTTTCCATAAAATAAATAACAGGTACAATCTCTGAACTAATACTAACCCACAGACCTTTCTAGAAGATGTCCTATTTGGACCAAATTCTCGTTGGAGGCTGCATGGCCTGGTTTTGTGACCGTGTAGGTCCAACAAGTCCTTGACCATCTTGTCATTGGTGACTCTCAACAGCGGCGAGACTTGAGTAAAGATGACATCCATGTAGTATAATTACGTTCAGCTAGTTAAAGAGCGAAAACAATAGTGTGCCACGCGAGAGCTAACTGAGTGCTGAATGCTGGTGAGCTGGAGGGCTGTAATGATGAGTTGGGCGTCACAATCACACAACGGAGTTCATGCGCTGACACAGTCCTCGTGTTCTCTTCAACCCAATTTCAAATTAACAATTGCAACCCTGACGAATGTCTCTGACCTCGCAGACAGACCGCTCTCTCTACCAGGTGTATAAATAAATAGCAAGATATATATATATATATATATATATATATATATATATATATATATTTTAAATCGATTGGACCTTTTAAAAATGACGGGAATCAACAAGTGACCCCGAGCAGCAAGGTCACCGGTTGTAGCAAACACTCGCAGTTCTTTCATATCCATCACATCCCGCAGAAGCAGTGATGCATAATGGTGAGCCGCAGGGCTCCAGCAGTAACTACAGTAGCTCTCAATTGAACTGTGGCTCAATGTAACTTTGCTTTTCACACCCAGAAGAAAAACACCCAGCAACAAACATCTACTGATTTTTCCACTAGTGGGTTAATAACGTCAGTTTTCCATCGTGGCAATGTTCTAGGAGCCTCAAAATGTGATTAATGTCGCTGGCAAACAGGAAATGCATCGTGGGGCGTTCAAAATGTGGTGGTCAATTGTTAAGTTTATGAACTTAGAGCTCTTGAATCGGACTTCCTGGCTGTCAGGCATGTGAGGTTCTCAGCCCCCGTACCTGTGTGACCTTCTCTTTGACGTTCTGAGAGCGTTCCTTCACCTTGGAGGGGCTGAGCAGCTCCATCCTGGGAGCCGGAGGGGAGCAGCATTCAAGGCCCCTGTCCGCTGGTCCCCCACTCTTCATGAGGTCTGAGTCAGACATGGAGCTCTTCTGGTCTACAGGGGATCGGAAAACACATTTTAAGAAAATGTTCAGTCCAAAGAGAACTTTTTTTAATTACTTTTTCATCCTATTATTCTTTAAAAGCCAGTGTCCTACTAATACTGTAACTCCAACTATAGTATTCAATAACTATTCATTTAAATAATTTCAACAATTCATTTTCTCATGATGTAGATTAATTGCTGTACTGGACTTATACAGTGGATTCCTTCAACTCTATTTATATAAAATTTGTCTTTGCATTTTCTATTCCAAGTTTGCTTTGGAAAATCTCAACACGAATAGAAAATGAAATATTCTGTAACCCCCTTGCATATTCCACTCTGCTGATTTCCCAGAATGCCCATGAAGCTGTGCCCCTCCCAAAAATACTGTCCTCAAATACTGGATCGTCTCAATACTTGACTCACTCAGTGTCGTAGAGGGAAGTTAGCAGTTACAAATGATAGAAACATTTCTCTGCTCTCACTCGTTGGTCAAATGAAGGCGAGTTTCTTTCAAAGTAAAGAACACGACTTACCTGATTTGAAACCAGAATGTCAGATTCCTCTTGGTTTGACCACTAGACCGCCATGACTCAAATATCCATCCTGCAAGACACTTTTTGGGCAACTGTTTTCAAAAACCTTTACTCTTCTCTTCCATGGTTCATATTTAGATGAAACAAATGTACTTTTTTCCTTCAGACGTCGATGTTGAACCCTCCAGTGAGGCGCAGGGCGGAGGACTGGCCTGCAGCTTGCATGTTGTCGAACAACATTTGCCAATACAGAAAAACGATCAATGCCATGCTATAGCTGAGAGGAACTGGCAGGAAAATCCATTACGAGTATTGATAAACAGAGCAAATGGGCTCAGAACCTTTACACTGGAGTTCCCTGCTGAGATTAAATGCTCATTTCAGTGTTGTATGCTGTTCAGTTTGGTGGTGTAGGTCTAACATATTGTTCAGGCTGTGACATACATGACACTACTTTAAAAAAAAATAAAAACATCTGGCTACATGTATAGTGCCCGGTCTATATGTTGCATGCAAACTGTTAATGTGGGAACTTATTGACTGAAAGCTGTTGACACTACAGTAATATGAAGAGGAAATGACCTGTGAAAACATCGGCTTATAATGACCTTCAGCTGTAACCTTCAGTCATCTGTATGTATGTATGTATGTATGTATGTATAGACACACATATAGCGCCTGTGTTTGTGTTACTGCCCTTGGATATTTGCGCTTTACTGTGCAGAATGTACAGTAGTTGTTTGTATCTTCTGAGGCTGTTTTTAAATTCCTCAAATGAAGAGGGAAAATGTAATAATGTGTTTACTTTAAATACAATATGAACAATGTGAAAACACAAGAATGGACTGTTCAGTGAAGTAGGTGACACCTTCAATAGTCATTTTTTAGAAATAGAATATTTTAATTTCTCTCGGATCCGATTACTGACTCTGAAGAAGCAATCTTGTAAATTTCAAATGAAAATCCATGAGGCTGACAATAGAAAATATTGTACCACAATTACATTTGAAATGACCAATACACTTGTATTCTCGTGCTTATAATAAAAAGCAGAAGGTGTTGACAAGTAGTACATGAATCCTTTATCTGTGAAATCAAATATGCCGCATGTCAGATATTTTGCATCCACCAAGTGTCCAGGAGGCGTGCTCAGCTGTCCGCCCAGATGTTGTCCCAGACTCGAACTACGTCTGGACAGTCGTTGAGGGCTTCTATGAGTGTTGAAGCAGCATCCAGCTCGTCCTGGTCCAGAGACGAGAAGGTGCGGGGGACAAACTCCAACCCAGCAGACGCAATCTGCATTCCCATCCCTTCCAACGAGGCCCGCACCTTCCACACATCCGCCATGTCGCAGATGAACTGAGGAAAGAGAAACAGATCCAACTTTAAACCGTGACAAAGCTGCAACTTGTTATTGTCATTCTAATTAAAACCGTTCTTCATAATTGCTGATAGAACATGTGAGAAAATAGTGAGAACTGCCTATAATAATGTCAATATACGAGGTTATGACTACTTGTCAGGATCGTTATGCAATTTTAAAATAATGAAAAACAGAGAAAATAAATAGCGTTTGGCACACAGTGCACATTTACTCGTATGTTTGTACTGCTGTCTCTTCATATCTGACCTGCAGGAGGGGCCGCTCCTCCTCATCCTCGGCTTCTTGGACATCTTCGGCTCCCGCCTCGATGGCCAGCTCCAGAGATCTCTCTGTGGAGATATTCTGGCCTGGCACAAACACCACTCCCCTCCTGTTGAAGTTGTGGCGGGCTCCATCTGACGGTATCGCTCTGTGTGTGAGGCAACAAACAGTAATTGTACATTAAAAACTATACATGTGATCGTTTCTGTTTAAATACATAAAACCATATACAGTATTTTATTTGTATAAGCTCTCTTTTTTTTTGTTAAATATCTGCTGTATTTTAGTTATCCTTTCTGCTGATTTCCATAAATTGTTTGCATCTGTGCCACCAGCTTCTCCTCTAAGACAAGTATGTTTGTACAGGGACATCTAGTGGCCAGTGCCATTTACACACCAGCCTCCAATATCAATGCACCATGATGACCATGCATTTTGTGAAATCAGTGCATTCTCCTCCTGTATTGTCCTACATCTCTGATCTGTGTGTTGATATTTCAATGTCCAGCAGATCAGGTTAACACTGTAGATTAACCATCAATGGTGTGGTGAGTGAGTCCATGAAATATCTGCGAGTGTTTCATCTATAGAGTCACAGCAGAGTAAAACCACAAGAGGCCAATCCTGACTTGTTCTTGTTAAGCAGGCGTTTGATGTCCTGTTGGGTCCGTGTGTTGTTGTCAGTCAGGACCTCGATGAGCAGCAGACAGCCACCGGGCCCCCGAGCTTCAAACATATGCTGGGATAATGGTTTAGCTTTTTCCTGTAGAACCAAAAGACATGCATGAGTTTCTGGCAGTGTATTATACCAGCACTATACCATCACTATTACATGTAATACGGGTAAGGTCATATGGTGATCGATGGACCTTCTCCGTGTTTAGACAGGTCACAATTGAGGGATCTTTCTTTCATCCCTCCAGTAGATTTTCAGAGACTTGGATAATCTACATCACGGAGCATTTAAACGGCTCACATGTCTTGTAGTGGTTCAACTCCTCACTCAGACTTCTGTTGACGTTGTTTTTTCATTCATTTTTCACATCGTTTGCATGTGCCAATGTGTTGTCAACCTACCGCACTCTTGATCGCAGCCTCTACGGTTGCTTTAGGCATGTTCTTGCTTCTGCACTGCTCCAGTAGTTGGGCTAAGTTTAAATTCATGTCTGGGTTGGAGCCGCCTTCTGCAGATAAAACCAAGATTGAAATGATCTTTAGTTGACAAGAAAACACTGCAACTACTAGTGAAATGGGGTTCTTCCCTTTCAGACAGCTGTATAATCTCACCTTTCACAGCCAACTTTATCATCATCCCAAACTTCATGAACATCTTGCCCCTGGCCTCATCTTTCGGTCCCTTAATGTGTTTAACCTTCGACCACTTGTTGTGTCCCGCACATAAGGCGGAGCACAGCTGCAGCGTCCTGACAGGAGAGGTCCTCCAGGGCGGGTACAGCACGCATGAGGCCGGCTTCTGGACGCACTCCCACGGGGCAGGGAACCTGCCTACGGTCGCGTCCAGTGTCCGGGGGCAAAGGGTCCGGAAAGCCCTCTGCAGCGCCGCCCCCGCCATGCCCTTCACACACACACACACACACACACACACACACAACCGGAGTGTCAACGAGCACAATGCTACAGTAGCATGCTGTACACGTGGAGCAAAAGGCGTTTTTCAACAGACAAACTGTGAGCTTCCGTCTGCAGGGGGGGCGTTTAACTTTAGAAACCTGTCACTTTTATATCGGTAAAGACAGCGATGGAACAGCCTGAAGTTCTCAAACGTACAGCCGCTGCTGTCCTTGTTTTGAAACCGGTGCTTCCGGGTTGCGACGTCGGAAATGGACCCTTCAAAATAAAAGTCATACGAAGCAACACGCTCCAGTTTGTATCTACATGGTATTGAAACATAATTGAATATAATCTTATAATAGAATAACATCTACTAAAGCCTTGTGAACATGATGTAAATCAATTAATCTGGAACATATTTTTTTGTGTGTATATATATATATATATATATATATATATATATATATATATATATATATATATATATATATATATATATATATAAATATATATAAATATATATATATATATATATATTTATATATATATATATATATATATATATATATATATAAAATATACGGTATGTATATATATATATATTATATATATATATATGTATGTATACAGTATATACATATGATTACATATATATATATATATATATATATATATATATATATATATATATATATATATATATATATATATATATATATATACATACACACACACATTATATGGAACTGTTTGTACTGAATGTCTGAAGAACATGGCCATTGCATAGTAACCAACCTACTCCGTCAGGAGATAAGAGCAAAAATACAGCAACAGACAGGCAAACAGATTCACAGATGGATGACCACAGCCGAGGAGCACAGAGGGTTAAGTGAGATGGAGCCACAGCCAATCGAGGCCAACAGTCTCTGATAGACATTTGTCTAAAGAACTGTACAAGGAGGAGAGTGCTCCCCCCTCTCGTCTCACAATACAGACTGACTTCTGTGGGCCGTCTCACACCTGATTAGTGAGGTTCACTGAGACCCAGGAGAGAGGAGACATTTTTAAAAGATCCTAAAGCTCAAGAAGATCCTAAAATTGACCCATGAAACAAACACAAGACAACCTGCAGATAGAAAAAGACCATGAGCATAAACGGGACACCAGAGAAGAACAGTCCTTAACTTTGGGATACGAGTTCCTTCAATTCAACCCGAGGAGGATAAGATGATCTGATGGTGATTAAACTGTTTGAGTCAACAGTTGAAAAAGCGTAATGTTGTCTGCACAGGGAACTGGTGCATTGGCTCTTTTCCACAGTGTCATACTGGTGACTGCACTGGTAAGTGTACTCTGCTTATCCTGTGTGTTTTGAGTTATTTATGCTTCTTGGATTGAATGCATCAAAGATTTATTTGTTAATTATCAGCAAAAGTTTGCAAAGTTCTGGGGACAAACACATTTCCTTATAAATTTCCTCCAACCAAACATGAAGATTAGAAACAATTTGTTTTTATGGTTTATAATTTGTGCAACCATGTTCACATGGATCTTATTTGATTGGAATAGTGATAGAAAAATATATCTTCTTATTATTATGGGGAAATTATTCATTTAAATGATATATGAAGACAGTAGTAAGTCAATTCTCAGTCTCTTAGTCCAGTAAACTTATAAATGGATGTTTTTATGTTCTAAATTTAAGCTTTTCACACCGTAGCATGATATCTTACACTATAATACTATAACACTGTACACTGAGTCATAAATAATGTTCCCACTGTTGCACTTTGAGCCCAAATATAGAAAGTGTAAAGTATCTGTGACTTTCTTTGATCGTTGGAATTTTGGACATAGATGAATCTCGTGCTTTGGGGAAATTTGCCAGCCATTGACCAACAAGACTGACCATAGAAAGATGAGTGGTTCTTTAGTTTTAACAAGTCAAGTGATGTTCATAATTTTTTTTTTCTTTTTTTTTTTGCAGCACAAACCCTTTTTCAAAACATTCAATTATTCACAACATTACAGCTTGTCGGATGTTTTGTGCGAACTTTCAAACTAAATCTCAGACACACACACTGACACAAACGCACACACACACACACACACACACACACACACACACACACACACACACACACACACAAAGAGCCCTTAATCTCCACCATCACAAACACATGTGGTTTACTTTCTTTACTTCACAACACACCATCAGCTCTGAACCCTTTAACCTTTCACCTGCTGAAGTGCGACCCTCCTGCAGCTCGCACTGACCACCGTCGTCGCTTCTGAGCCCAATCTCTTCGTCTTCCTCGGGTCGATCTTGAGTGTCGGGACCAGGCAGACTTACAACCTGCTGTTCAGTCATCCTGAAAATCATTTTGAGGCGAAGGACTGAGAGAGCAAGTGACGACACAAAGGCGAGGAGATGTCTTAGCCTGATTGTCTGTCGGCAGTTATAAGGATGTTATGTTGAGGCAGAGACAGTTTGACATTAAAGTTGAATTTATAATTGTGATCATGAATAATCGACATGTGTTTAAATAGGATAGCGGACACAGCCAGGGTGTGTCACAGTCCACGACAACAACTAGTGGTTAGAGCTGCTCAATATGTCTGTATTGACTTTGGCTTCCCCTCCCAAAACAAAACCCTGTAGGGAATGATGACTGCTCAGCATTCTGAGTGTCACAATACTGGAAACACTTTTCTCATTGGTGGTTTATTTTAATGGACTATGCCAAGAATGTTAGTTATCACATATCCGTTCACATAAACGGTTCTAGTTGGGCTTTAGTCTGTTTAACAATATAGGGAAAACATGTCTTTTCGGCTGAAAGAAGCATTGGTGGAAAAAGTAGTCAGATCTTCAAGTAAGAGGAACAATATTCAGACTACAACAATAACTTGATATTACAATCCAAACTACAGACATCTTAGTGCCTTAAGTATCATGGGTAAAAGTTTTCAGGGATATATTATGATATTTTATGAGATTGTTTCTACCAATACAAGGTTTTTGACTACCTCTTCACCCACCTTTGCTCAATTGTTTGTTTCTCTCTTTGTATCTTTCTGCCTAATCGCCTCTGTCTTCTCCTTGCCGGTCAAACCCTCCTGGTGTGAGTTGTCTCGTAGCTAGTTTTGCTGCTCTGTTGTGAAAGGTACCCGGGAACACAAAGCTGCCTGTGTAGACCAGCTCTCACCAGCATGGTGTGCTGAGGACAAGGTCCTCATGTGGCGAGCGGCAGCCTCGCTGCTGGGAATAAAAAGAAGGTTGGCGAGGGATCATGACATACCGCACCCTCACACAACTATAACACCTGGAGGCAGCACATCAGATCCTTGGGAGGGTTTGTGGTTGACAGATCATCCAGGCTAGAAAAATACTTTTAAAAGGAAAATGTTATTGTCTTAAGATAAATAAATTCCAGAAGCGTATAGATGCTGAGATGAGCTGAGGTTGCAGTTTAGGCTCGGCCTAATGCTGAACAAACCCAATCAAACATTGTGCAAGTGTCTGCGTTTTAGATTTATTTCTGGTAGCAGTTTTGTAAATGAACTGTATATTTCAAGCCATATGCAGTACAATAAGATGCATGGTATTCCACTACACTGCAATGGTCTCTCACAATCTCGTCTTAACAATTTGTCATGTCTCTCGTATCTGCCATCTACAGATAGACTCTGATGATGTCATCACACGAGATGAGCAGATCTATGTTCTGATTGGGGCTCACGCCAAGTGTGAGAGGAGCATCCAGGCACATCTGTCCTTGGTTAAAGGTTTGTGTGCAGCTCAAGATGTTATTCATTAATAGAAGGGATGGGACACTGCTCAGTTTTGCTTATCCTCTCATCTCAAGGTCACAGTGTGTGTCCGGATCATGTTTTAAATTATTGTCTTTGTTCGTAAAATGTTCGCTAACCTCTAAAAGTATACAATTAACTGAATAAAAACTGTATATAATGTATATTTCTAAAATGTATAGTACTGAATTGGTTCCATTAGGTCAGTGTCTTTTAGTTGCATTTATTAATACATGATCCATGTATAAAATCACATTTATACTTTTACTTCTGGTAAAAATTAAACATTGGGAATATGCAGATTTTGCCACCTGGGTAAAACTTGTTGTTTTTCCCCTTTTTAAACTATCAAAAATCTCCCCGTATTATGGAAGTAAGGTCCTTTAGCGAACACATACACTGTTGGTATAGAAACACAAGTTCAGGGACATAACCACAAACCATATTTACTACATCAATTATTTTTTTAGGATCAGATAAAACGCCCATCCAATATCCTGCTGAGCAGTATCTCTGCGATTACAGTGTTGAATTTATGGTGCAGACAATAGCGGGGCATTTTTCATTCACATGATGACGTAGAAGCTGATAATAAATTGCTTCACTAATCTATTTGTAAAGGAATCATACAAGATGGAGCCTCAGTCTGAAGACTGAGGTATAAGAGAAGCCCACTGAAATGCAGTCCTACAATGACATTCCTGTCCACAGATATCACATAAATTACTATATAACAATGTATGAAAAATTAAAAATACAAGCTTGTATATGTAAAGTTGTCATTGAAAACATCTATAAGTTCATGAGACATTAAGTTGGCATTATTGCACACACAAAACGGTAACTAGATTGATTAAATTCAGCTCCACATTGACCACATTGAAATGCTGTTTCTACAATAATATGTCAGTAAAATAAAATAAATTATTAAATAATACTACATTTTCATAATACTACTTTACAGGGGGCATATAGGTCTGTAAGAAAGCTCAAACTGTACAGCTAACAGCTGTTTTTCCATTATGTATGAAGAAGGTGACTGTATCCCTGAGTGGGACGGGATCATCTGCTGGCCACGGAGCAGAGCGGGACAGCTGGTGTCAGTGCTGTGTCCAGAGTACATCTACGACTTCAATCACAGAGGTGAAGAGACCCTGACGTACAGAAATAGTACAGCTTCTTCCTGATGTATGAGCTAAGCCTATAGTCTTATCGAGGCTTTCTTTCAATACAAACATGGGTTTAAAAAATTCTTTTTTTTAAATTACACTATTGTGTCACAAACTGTTGTGCTGATGTTGTGCATGTGTCGTGCATTAAGGGCGAGCCTACCGCCAGTGTGACGCGTCAGGGAGCTGGGAGCAGGTGCCCAGTATCAACCGCACTTGGGCTAACTACACTGAGTGCACCACATACTTGACCTCCAACCACAGGAGCCAAGAGGAGGTACGCACGTGTGCGTTTGTCTTGATGCAACTATACACACAGATGTGTTCAGACAGATGTTAGCAGAATGGAGCTGTTCAGCCTCTTTGTTTATTTTCACTGGCCTGCTGTTTCTTCCAGTGACCAGAGTCATGTGCATCTGCACACATGCACCCTTGTATGTTTTTGTTTCATTTCAGAAGGTGTTTGAGAGACTCCACCTCATGTACACTGTTGGCTACTCCATTTCTCTAGCATCCCTTCTGGTGGCAGTCTCCATCCTGTGTTATTTCAAGTGAGAAACTAAAATAATACGAGCTATAACTCCACCCCAAAAGCATTACCATGCATTGTCCAGTGATCTCCGGTGATATGCAACTGAAAGAATGTGTCCATAATCTTCCAGGCGTCTCCACTGCACACGCAACCACATCCACATTCACCTCTTCACCTCCTTTATATGTCGAGCAGTCAGCATTTTTGTGAAGGATGCTGTGCTCCACTCCATGTCTGAAGATAGAGAGGTTGAGCCTGAGTTCACTGCACAGAAGTCCCATATGGTAAACATTACGGTTGTATATTCACTACCATGTATACAAGGTTTTATTTCAATTGGTTTTATAAACTTTCAACATAAAACAGTCTGTTGTTAGTGCAGTAATGGTGGCCCACATTAGGGTGCGTTGCCAGCTCATGCAACATCACCTAACTTGCTGCTGGCTGAGACTTCATATTGACGTTGTAATCTGCATTCTCGTCTTGGCAAAAGAACAAAAGCTAAATGTCTGACTATTCCCATCAGAACAAAACATGAGCTAGTACGCATTTTAGCACTTTCATTCTTTTAATGTTTTCCTTGTGTGATGCTTTGTGTCCTCAGGCTGGCTGTAAAGTTGCTGTAACTCTCTTCCTCTATTTCCTGGCCACCAATCATTACTGGATCCTGGTAGAGGGGTTGTACCTACATAGCCTCATCTTTATGGCCTTCCTTTCTGACAAGAACTACTTATGGGCCCTCACCATCATCGGTTGGGGTGAGTTGTATCAGGCCAGACACTCTGTTGTCACATATAGAGCTAACAGTGAATATAAAATCATTTTCTCTCCACTCATCCCAGGTGCTCCCTCTGTGTTTGTGTCTGTTTGGGTCAGTGCTCGAGCCTCGCTGGCAGACACACAGTAAGTCAAGGGATGCATTTATTTGTCTAATATTAACATGACACATGTAACACAAATGCTTACTTTAACTCGTTTGCCTCTTCTTTCAGGTGCTGGGACATCAGTGCTGGAAACCTGAAGTGGATTTATCAAGTTCCCATTCTGGCCGCCATTGTTGTAAGAAATTAACATCTTAATACGATGAAAGGATACTTGACAGTTCTGTTGCATATAACCTTGGCACTTCTGCCCCTGCAGGTGAATTTCCTCCTCTTTGTCAACATAATACGTGTACTGGCTTCTAAACTGTGGGAAACAAACACTGGCAAATTGGACCCTCGGAAGCAATATCGGTAATATTTATGTTCCTCTTCGTTTAACATTTTCCATGTGAATCTTCGAAATGATGTTACCTTCAAAAAGTTTTACGTGAATGTTTACACGCCCTTAATCTGCAGGAAACTGCTCAAATCCACATTAGTCCTCATGCCCTTGTTTGGAGTTCACTACATGGTGTTCATGGCTCTTCCCTACACTGAGGTCACCGGGCTGCTGTGGCAGGTGCAAATGCACTATGAGATGTTCTTCAATTCATCCCAGGTCAGAAAACACATTCATAAACTCTGCAAGCAATAATGTGATCTAAGGGTCAACTTAAATTACCATTACTAACTTTTCTGAATCAAGGGAAGAAAAGTGCAAAAATCCAAAATGTCTTTCCACCCAAATGCAAGTTCTCTCTTTGAGCTGAATTCTCAGAATTGATCGTAACACATTTCAACATCTGTAATCAGATTTTTTTCTACATTTAAAGAGAAAATCTCAGCAAAGAAAGACAATAAACGTATTGTGGAAAATTACACAATAGTTCCATTTGGTGAACTTCTTTTTAACAAAAAGTCTCAATTTCATGTTTCCAGGGCTTTTTTGTGGCATTTATCTACTGTTTCTGCAATGGAGAGGTAAGGAAGCCATCCCTTAGTTATAAAGTGTGAACTCAGACTTGCTGATAAAAAAAAGAGAGACAAACATCTCTTTATTTTTCTCTCCCTCTTCTTGTTCTCAGGTACAGGCAGAGGTAAAGAAGGCGTGGTTAAGACGCAGCCTCGCACTGGACATCAAACAGAAAGCCAGGATGACCAGCAGCGGTGGCAGCTGTTACTACGGCGGCATGATGTCACACACCACTACCCACAGCGTCAGCTTGTCTGCCGCCAACCCCAGAGCTCTTAACTTCACCGGAGCCGTCGTGGGCTCCGGTGTTGGTGCCGCTGGAGGGTCAGGGGTCAGGTCGACACGCCACGGCTCTTTCCACCCGCAAATCAGCCTGCCTGGATACGTGCCTGGTGATACTGAGACCTCCGGCTCCAGACAGGAGCTGAGTGTAAGGAAACCAGGGATGACAGAGTCTGGAGTTTTTGCCAGGCATGCCAGAGCCAGCATGGGAAATCATGTTACCAAAAGTCATGGAACGTCTTCAGCCCAAACACCTGGAGCAGAAGATCCAGACAGCTGCTTATCGCTGAAAGAGCTGGAGACAGTGTTGTGATTGTTTTGATGAATAGACAGATGATCAGCATAATTGAGGTGCTGGACTCAAGGCAGATGATGACAAGGATGCATTGTTCTGACTTCCCCCGAGACTTTACAAGTCTCTATTTTAATTTCACTGGAGACTTCATGTGCACAATGGGATGAGAACTGGGAATAGTGTTTAGCAATTAGACCCCATCGTAACGTCATATGTTTTAAGATGAAGCCATACATAGAACAGGAAACCCATTTGAAGTCTAGACACTGGTGTTGAGATGAAGAGAAGGTGGACTACTGTTTTGCTAAACCTGGCCAGTGAATATGATTGAGGTGAATGGGGTGGAAGAGAGCGCGACGATTTTGCCTAAAATGACACCAACTGAGAAGACAACAGATTTATGTTTGACAGCAGCAATGTGATTGGCTAATGGAGATCATGGCAAGATCTGATTGTATAAACTAAAAGAGGGAAGACCCATAATCAGCTGATCAAGAAGAAGAAGAAGTGAGAGAGAGTGTGAGAGAGAAAACTGTGAAGTATGAGCTCTGTCTGTAAGACGGAGGAACTGCTGAAATAGTTTTAGGATATCATTTTGTTGAGATTGTTTTGTCAATTTCTTTTAAGGTCAAGAAAGAATGTTCAGTCTTAACTGATACATTTTCTTGTGGATGTATTTAATTTATGTCAGTGTACATGATATGACCATAAATATGTATCTGCTTGCAATTAATGTGTAAGTCTTGTGAACAGATCTAACTGAAAATAGATACTCTGGGAGGATGTGATGCTGCAAAGAATTTAAAACAGTTAAAAGACAGACCTGGTTGTTCAAACACGGATACTTTTTTTGTACAATCATACAATCATTACAGTATATATATATATATATATATATATATATATATATATATATATATATATATATATGAGAGGCTACTAAAGACTCACAGCTGTCTTTTCCTTTTCTTTGAGAAGGACTCAGGTGAGAGGTGGGAGGGCCTTAGTACTTAATGGTTACCTTAGCGAGCTAACTGTCCACATTTTATGTTTTCTAACAGTCAGTCGCGTTCAGACAGCATGTCTAGACAAGCATGGCGTTTTGCACCTTTGTTGTTGTCCATGTTTTCTGACAGGACCATCGAGGCTGATGCACAAGCCTTTTGCTCCTCGTGGGCCAAACCACAAGCCTTTCCTCTGAGTAACCTCTGCCCCGAACGCCTCACAACACCGTCCAGAATTTCACACTCTTCCCTCAGGACTCGACTCGGAGCAGGAGGCACCTGAGCCGTTTGTAGACCTCGAGCATGAGTGACAAACCTGCAGCACAAGCCACCAGTATTCACAAGGTAAACAGGCCCGTAAATATTTAAGGACTGTTTAGGTGTCTGGAAGTATAGAAACATGTACAGTGAACCAACAATGTATACATGTTTTGGGAGTAAAGGCTCTGAGAGTTTTACTGAAGTGAATTAAATTAAACTGAACTAAACTGCATGGAATGGATGTACTACTTCTTAGGTCATGTCAGAAAATCAGTGCCATTTCATACTGGTAGTACTGGAGCTTATAGTGGAAATGTTAAATAGTGTATTTGTATGTGCTTCAACACAAAATGACATTCACCTTTCAAGCAATTAGCAAATACTTTTACATCATCACAACAATAAAAACAACTATAATCTTGATAAGAATAAGGCTAAATGAAGAATGGAGTCATTTATTATAGAGTTAACAATGGTTTTGACCTCCGCGAGAGATATCATTCATCGATTTAATTTCCCTTTGCAGAGTATCTCTATGAGCAGTTGGAGCAGAGAACATGAAGGATTTCTTTCTGGTCTTGATCCGCACAATTTAAAACTGACACTGAGAACAACAGATCTATCACCAAAGTTACTGGAGGCCAGTAGCAAAGAGAATAAAGCTCAGTATTATTCAATATGACAGTTTCACTTAGGAGAAAAAGACTATCATCAAATATATATGAGCTTAGAATGATGTGAGGTCAGCAGAAGAAAAGGTTGCTTATATGCAATGTACCGTACATATGTTAGCGCTAGAAAACAAAACATTATTATTTTATTTTTATAAAGTATTTTCTCTTTGCTTCTGCTGCTTTAAATAATGATATATTGTATTTAATTTATTTCTGAATCTATCTCTTGTGAGTCCTCAGACAACTGGAAGTGCAATAGACTGCCCCTGTAAGTTATCAGGGAAGATAGCAGATAAAGCGCTGCCCCCTTTTGCAAAAAATAAAACATTGCAAGTTAAAATGTCCACACTGGTTTTTGTCCCATGCAAAGTCAAATGAAATGGAACAAATTATCAAGCAATAGTTTCCATGTCTATGAACATTGTTTTTGAAATTCAGACTAAACATAATTTAAACACACAGGGAGGGTGGAAAGAACACATGACCCTTAACACATGAGTCAATGCACGGCATTACATCATTAACAAAGTTTGACTTGTTTCTTATTGTTTTTCAGGGCATTTGAAGTATATAAAGTGCATCGTTGTGATACTGATGGAATGAAGTACTTTATATTAGTTTGTTTGAACATTGTGCTCCAAGCATGAACTTATAAGACACCAACCGTTGCAGCGGTGAAGCATTTGTCAAACAAGAACAGAACTTCATTTGTATAATTGTACATTGCAAATAAAGAACTTTGCAAAGACAATCCGCCAAGAAATAGATGCCTTTTTAATTGTCACCCAGAAAAACGCATCAGAAATTATGTCACTTGAGCCCACACATATTTATAAAGGTCTGCATTGAGCAATAAAACCATTATCACATTTTAAATCTGTTCTGGGAAACCAACCCAAAATACTTTACCCCTGAATCTCATTTTGGATCACTAATTATAGTTTAGCATTTCACAGCTCTGGTGTCAAAAGACAATATGAAGCATTCAAACATATGGAGTACTAGACACAGATATGCATGAGCGATTGCTCCTGCACCATGGACAAAACGCCCAACCCCCACCCAGCAACGTGTGGTGGCAACCAGCTGTCCGTTCATGAGAGAGGAAAGGTTGGGCACCAAAGGGTCGCCATAAGATGCCACTTAAATTAGTTCAATTGGCTCCAGATAGACGACATCCTCATCTGGTAGCAGGAGAAGGTAAAAGAAAGGAGGGAGGACAGTGAAGGGGAGGCTGAGCGGAAATTATACCGAAGGAGGAAATGACCTAGCATGATGACTGTGGTGGTGCTGGAGATGATGATATCACTGTCTTTGTACTGAAAAAACAATTACAGAATCTGTTGTTGAACAAGACATTTTACTTTCAGTTTAGACATATAATCACAATGCTTAGGTGAAAAATGGCCTCAGATGGACAGATACACATGATAATATAGGTGCATTGTCCCTTGAAGAGAAAGTATGAATTTAAATATATTGAAAAATGTTATGAAAAAAGAAATAGTGCAAATATATGGAAGGTATCGGCACTTACAGGGCAATATATATATATATATATATATATATATATATATATATATATATATATATATATATATATATATATATATATATATATATAGTTTTCATGTATTGACCTTACAGCATCAACTATCTTTTATTATATTGTATTAAAACAGCAATTATTTGCAACGCCCTGCAAATAAATCAACTTCTCTATACTTTACCTTTCATTTCCTCTGAAGTAGTCTCAAAACCATCTTCTGCCACACAGTCTGACAGTATTATGTATCTTGCTGTTCAACTCTTTACTGTGTTTAACACAACTGCACCATTTCATTAAACTGAAATATTTAGCCTGACAAATTTAAAATGTTCATAAATTGATATGACCTCAAATTGAAGTTATTTTGGTTATAATAAGTAATACATTTAAGAGATGTTTGATACTTGATAAATTCCACAATCCATACTTAATATTTAGCACTTAGTTATGTACCTAGCCTATTGCAAATATATTTTATTTGCATAATTTTAAAAAAAACATGCCCAATAACTATGTCAAGGGTGTATTTTAAAGCAGAAAACTACCCTAAAATACACGTGTAACTCAAAACACACTAAGGTGATTCGTCATGTTCAGTCATGAGGGCTGACCCAGTTACGTCATGATGAAGTGAAAAAGTAGGCGGAGGGAGAGGGGAGAGAGAGAGAGGGAGAGCGAAAGAAATGTAATCCAGTCCTCTGTGTATAAGAATAATAAGAATACTGTGTCTGATGTCTCGGGCTCTGTATCCTCCTCCTCCGTAGCACAAAGCACCAGCGCGGCTCTGCTGCGGCTCAGCAGCGGGCCGGCAGCATCCTCTCTGCGGCGTCCAGGAGTGACAGAGGAGGGTCGACAGGGAGCGGTCCTTTGGTTTCAGGGCTGCCTCCTCCTGGATGCAGCCCGGCTGTGTGCAGGAAGCGATGGCCATGGGAGATGTCTCGAAAAAAGGGTCGGTTCGGAACGTGGCGGTGGAGCGAAAAAACCTCATCACCGTCTGCAGGTCAGTTTATTTTGTACTGTTTAAGACTTCAAGTGCATGTGCAATGATACTAGTGGAGGAGTTAGTAGATTGATGGTATGTATTATCTGTCGTGGGTGGGCATGTGTTATATTTCGTCTTTGGTTCTGGTGGGGTCTTTATAATAAAATGCACATGTATTTTGACATACACGCTTACGTCATCCTCATAATAAAGTCCCTCAACTCTGTCCCGACAGCGGGCCTGTGTAGAAACGGAGCCTGCATCTGCATTCACGACCTTTACTTACACACACTGTTTGTACATGTACACAAACAGGCAAGCCACAGGCTGGGCTGTCTGTCTGAGTTTAGCAGCGTCATCTTTGTCGGCGCGGTTCATTTGCCTCCCCTCGCTCTGATGGCGTGGTTGCTGTGATGACAACCTTCCTGGGGCAAGGACTAGCTGGCACCCCGGGGACGCAGGGTGGAGGGGAGGGAGTGAGGGGGGCGGGGCTGTACATTCAAGTCCTGATTGGACTTTGTGGGGTTTTTTGGATGAAGGTTTGAACTTATAAACATTTTGCCAAAGCTTGAGCACACTGAGTCATTAACACAAACTGCATTCATGTGATCCAAGAGTACACAAAGACACAAAACTATGTTTACATGCATTTATTCTCCAACTTACTGAGGAGACCTTAAGGAAGATACGACTTCTGTCAGACCCAAAGATGCTGTCTGTAGTTAAAGTCATTCGCATTACATTTAAAGCTGCTGTAATTCATATGTGTACAATGGCAATGCATGGCATTATGTGTGAAGTGAAGAGGGTCACTTGTTCAGTTCCCCATAGCTCTACATGGAGCACAACCTCTGGTTTGGTTCACTCTCACAGTCATGGCTCATGTCATAGGTGCAGGCTGCTGTTTTCAGACAAATGGCCTTTTAACGACTCAGCAAAAAAATTACAGACACAGGTAGTGACTAAAAGTAGTAGAACATGGTGTTTTATGAAACAGACATTTCACTGCAGTGAGTACATTAGATTTAGGCTTTTGCAAAACAAAGATGCCAGAGAACTTACAAAATATTTAAAATATAAAGACAATATGAGGTAATTCAGGTGAAATAAACTGCAGATAATCAATGTTAGACACCAGAAAGACATTTTGTCATAATGATACAGTCATTAATTAATCGTAGAAGCACAGTAAATGTCTAAACCCTGGCTTGAGGTTCATGCTCTGTCTCTTTATATGCCGCTCGTTCTGCCCAGATTCAAGTAATTGGTGATAACATCAAAGTCAAGGCATCAAATAACTCATATCTGTTTCATGGGTGTGTCTCATGACTGTGACAGACTGGAGTCCACATGTCCCATCATACCTCTGCTGAGCCACTGACAAGCTTATCTGGGTCAAGTCACGTCCATTGTGTCTGTAATACAGTGAAATCACGGGGGATTGTGAAGCCAATTACTGTCCAGTATCTGGCCCCAGTCAGAGCAGTTGAATGATCCATTGTTGCTTCTGGAACAATGGGGAGTGAAATCACTTGGCTCAAAGGCCTGTTTGCATTGTCTTACGGACACACACGCAAAGCACGCAAACTGCCAGTATGTGAACTGCAAAATGCTCCGATGTGTTTTACTCAGAAGTCAGCCAAACACGACCACTATCTATATCAGAAGTGTCTTTCCATCTACTGCAGAAGTCATGTCGACCAGGGCCATGGTCCATAATGCCCTTGTCACCACACAGCAGAGGTGTGGACTCAAGTCACATGACTTGAACTCGAGTGCACTGTACTTTAGAGTCAATGTGACATAATCAAAAAAGACTGTCAACTCAATTTGGACTTTCACACAATGCTGGCTTCACTTGTACTTGAGCCTTTTGACCAAAACATACTTGATACCTTCCACAAAGAACAAAGGTGAAAAAGTATGTTGTTTAAAAAGTATGCCACGAATAAATTCATTACCTCAATCAACTTATGTTGAACACTTTTAGTACCCAGTTAACTTAACTTGATTTAATTCTCCGGAAAGTTCAGTCGTACTTGTTTAAGAAAATAAATAAATATTTATGAGAACTATTATAAGAATATTATTACTTAAAATAGTATGTGGTAAAACATTTTTTTTTAAAAGTCCCGCATTATTCACAATTAAAAACTCAAAGTTTATGAGTTGAGTGCAAAACAATGGCTTGGTCCCACCTCTGTCTCACAGCATATCTCGTTGTCACTGGACAAATAACACTTGGCAGGTGTTCTTGCAGCAAATGGACCTGCTGAATTATTTAGTCTTCAGGAAAATATTAAGTGGACTGGTCAATTCAGCAGAAGGATAATGTTGCCTTAAATAAACAGAATGGGGGTTTACATGTTATGGCAGGAGGTCACTCCTTTAAATATTCAGGTACATTTTTACACAAGAATCCATTAGTTATCTGTAATAGCTCTGTCAGCCATGTAGGGATGGCAATGACGGGCCAGCACTTTGCTCCAGAATTAAATATTTGGAACTATGGATCACTATGAATTTGTTAGAGATTACTGCCACAAATTTCAATTTATTTGTCGATATTATGACCAAATACCAGTACAATTTAACTGAAGCCAATGCAGGAAAAAAAACATCTAACCCGTGGGCACGTTGACTGACGGTTCTGGCTTCCAGGTTTTCCGGCACCCCGCCAGTACCTCCGACCCGCAAAGGTGCGAGGGCCTGTACATCGCTGCTCGCAACATTCATTTCTATTTTTTTTTTTTTTTACAGAACTCGTCCAAATATTTTTCTCCTGAAGGTCGTTATACTTCAATACTGGTATATTTGGCTGAATTTGTTTTCCCAATATATTAATATACTCAAAGTGTAAACCACAGGCTACAGTGAAGAGCATCATAAGAGTAGCCATTCTTACAACTTTGAAGGTATTACATCAGACTACAGTCATAACGCTTTCCGGTTCCAAATAAACTGAGTTGCTGCTTCCTGAAAGCTTTTCATGAACGGCAAATGGGTGAATGGGTGAGTCAGCCGGATACGGATAATACAGTATGACTGTGGGCAGAAATCTATACCAACAAAACAAAAATATGGGATAGAACATATGGTGTACTGATTTAAAATGCTTTTTATGTTATTTATTTTATATGATTTATTATCATATAGGTTTTTATTATTCATTCCATGGACTTATCCAGTAGACATTCCCAAAAAATATAGTGTGATCTATGAGGTGTTCCTCCTGCATTAAACTGAACCAAAGCAAGCAGTAATCCAATGATCTGTCCACTGACTCATGTATTTCCATGATGACTATATTACTGGAAACCAATCTATTTGTTTAAACGTCTCTTTCTTTAGGTTTTCAGTCAAGACGCTGTTAGAGAAATACACAGCCGAGCCAATAGATGATTCCTCTGAGGAGTTCATCAACTTCGCAGGCATCCTTGAACACATCCTCAGCCACCGTTTCAAAGGTAATGAGACGACAGGGAATTTAAAAAATGCATACGCACAAAACAAATATCAAACCTGTCTGTGGGTTTCCTCTCATACTGCCAGAGACTCCACCCTCTGTTGTCTAAAATAAATACATGTTACATATGTTGACAACTATAATATTAACATATCAATTTTACATATTATAACCATATTAATGTTGACAATGTATTTTAGGCTCCGGCAGCTGGTTTGATGGCCAGAGGAGTTACTGGGACTACGTCCGTCTGTCCTGCGCTAAAGTCCCTAACAGCTGCATCACCAGCATTGAGAGCATGGAGAACATCAGCACCTCACGAGCCAAGGCAAGTTGTATAAACCCTCAGAGTAATAATTATCAATTAAACCAAGAGGATATGCACATGTTTTTCAGTCATTGAGCGTATTGATGTTGTGAATATAAAAACATACAGTATACATACGTAAGGTAGAAAAAAGTGTGTGTGTTCGTTTGTTGACCGATTTGCGGCTCCTTCAGGGGCGAGCCTGGATAAGAGTCGCCCTGATGGAGAAGAGACTGTCTGAATACATCGCTACTGCTCTAAGGGACAGTAGAACGACCAGGTAGGAGGCCAAGCACACACCTAACTATATCCTATCCCTACGAAAACCATGTTCTCACCTGCTTGTATTTGTCTCTGCGCTTTAGGAGGTTCTATGCAGAAGGAGCCATCGTGTTAAGGGAGGAAGCCACAGTCCTGACAGGGATGCTCATAGGTCTCGGAGCCATAGACTTTAGGTGAGGGGACTTGACTTTCATATTGGGACATCTTATGCATCACACTAATTGTTTTAGACAGGCATTCATTTTTACCTATGTCTGTGTGGTTTCACCGTCATAGTTTCTGTCTGAAAGGGGAGGCATTGGATGGGAAGTCTTCTGTGGTGATTGACTACACACCATACTTGAAGTTCACACAAAGGTATGTCCGACGACACCGCACAGGAAAAGCTTCATCACAGTAGATTTAAACTCCTCATACCCTAAATACTGGGAAACAGAATGCATTTTGATACTGAAGGCTTAAAAATGAATAATTGACTGCGCTCGTTGTAGCTATGATTACCTGAGTGATGATGACGATCGGCAGAGTATTGAAAGCAGCACAAGCGACGACAGCGTCCCCGATCACCCCTACATCCCCCTGCTCACTGACGAGGAGAGCTGGAGCACAAAGTGTCGCAAGATGGAGCAGAGGTTCAAGATTGTCAATGCTCAAAAGGTGTGCAGTTATATTTTTGTGTTTAAAAACACACAGATTGTATTACTTGAAGAAACTGTGTAAAAAAAGTTGTTTGTGTTATTTGTTAAACATGGCATGTAAACTTTGAGTGTTTTTTTTGTGTTTACTGCATAGGGTTGAGGAAAAATGGGCCCACCCCATACTACAACATCACAAAATAATTTCTATAATACACTGAGCATCTCAGATGGATAATGTCTTATATAAGTGTCCAAGAGGTGGATATTTTCTTTCACTCAGTGTGGATGTGCGTTGTCAGGGTTACCTGGAGGAGCTTGTGCGCCTGCGTGAATCCCAGCTGAAGAACACAGAAACAGAGAACAAGAGGCTAAAGGCCCGACTGGAGGAGCTAAGGGGCCACGGCACGCAGGAAAAGAAGGAACTGGAGGCCATAGTCCTAGAGCTACAGGAGCAGCTGTGAGTGATGTCAACAGAGGATGGCGTGCCACCCTTAAAAACTTTGAATCTCATAGGCCTTTTCATTGGTTTAGTTGAAGGTTTTGCTGTGTCTGTACTACGGGGCATTGATTTTATTTCTTTTTAGTAATGTATTGTGTCCTCATGTTTGTCAGGACAAGGTTGATTCCATGTGACTCCAACCACCTGGCCAAAAACCTTTCAATCCCTTTGGTCAACCAGTGGCCCACGCTGCAGCCATACAACAGCCAAGACGACATCAAGCTGTTCCGCAGGTTTGTGTAACAGAACTTACATGCACACACTCTGCAGTATACCGCCAACAAGCGTTTTTGATTGAAGATAATACGTAGTCATATTGACAAGGAAGGCAAGAAATATGACATATTCCTGCTTCTGTGCAGATCATATAGGCACATATTTATATATATATATATATATATATATATATATATATATATATATATATATATATATATATATATATATATATATTAAAAACAAGTTGTTAGGATGTAAGGAAAAACATTACATCCTGACCAACAAATGTTTTTGCTCAAAATATGTCAATCCAACAGTTGCCAAGACATATTAAGTCGACTGCGTAATTCATAATCGTTTCAGTTCTAATAGCCACTTCAAATGTCGATATCCTTTCCAGTAGTATACACCAGGGTCCTTAACAACACATACCAACAGAAATATACTTCAATTGGTGTACTTTTGATGTAACAATCAACTCTGGAAATGTAATAAATGCCAATACTTACCACAATCCCCCTCACACACACAATGTGCATGGCTGCTATCTGCTGTCTTGTTAACTCCTAATGCGTCTTTCTGTTGACTTTTAGGAGGAGTTTCCCCAGCACAGAGCTGCTGTCAGTAGAAATCAGCCTGGATTCTGACACCCAGAGGACTGAGGGGAAACAGAATGGAGGAGCATGGTGCACAGGTGACATTTTACACAATAGGTTCTCGCATAATATAATGAGTAAACACACACACACTTACACACACACACTTGATTTGACCCACTCTATGTATGTCTGTCCCACAGCAAAGGACTACACCCCCTCCATGATGGGCCTCTGTGGGTCTTTGGCCTCCCTCCCGAGCTGCAAGTCTCTGGCTAGCCTCAAGTCCAGCGAGTGCCTGGTCGACATCAGCACAGAGAACAGTCCTGCCCTCTCTCCCAGCTAGGCGGCGCCAAAGACGCACTGCCAACCACTTAACTGACACTGAGACAATTCAACATGCATTCAAAAAGACTACTTTTCAGAGGTGGACAAATGCTCTCTTTTGTGGCCCTTATGTGAGTCCCTTTACCTTTATGCTCTGAGCATGGCGCTGTCTTAACTTACACCGTATAAGCATTTGTAAAAAAGAGTAGCTTCCCTGTCTGCGACTGTCCAACAAAGATGCAGGAAGAGCTACTGTACTGCCCGACGGCCTCCTGCGGTTTCACTGTCTTTAATTGTCTTGACACGATTAAGTCTCCTGAAAAGCAAACAACCAGTTCAAGTTCAACCTCTCTTACGCCATGAAGCTTGATTTTGTGCTGTTACAGTCACGTCTGTACTGGTCACATTTATCAAAACTCACTGTGGGATTGTCCTGTATGTACTTGTTCATTTGTCTGTGTCTCATCAGTCTGTCAGTGTATCTTTGTCTGCCTCTTGCATAATACTGGCAGTGCAGGGTGGATGAGCTGTTATAATCTTTTAGGGAACAGAAACAATGGTTTGCCATATTATATTACACTATTAGAAGAGGGATATGAAGAGAGGCTCGTACTGTGCTGAGTTAAAGTGGCCGGAGGGATTTATGATGAAGATTATTTGGAATTAACAGAAGCAGCTTTGTGATATTTGGATAAATTCTTTCAATCATACAGTAGGTTAGACACAGATTTTAGGATATGACACGAAAGACCTGTCAGGCTACAAAGGTTTGCTGAGCCACTACAATGTGAACATTAAAAGCAAACTTAATATCTCTTGCATACAAATGCAAAGTGCATTATGACTATGCAGAATGAATGTTTTCATTGTCTTTTGGCTTGATAGAGTAGTTTTAGCAAGAGTGAAATAGTGAATGTTGACGTGCAAGCGTTAGTCATTTTATTTTTTTTGTATTTTCATTAATTTCATGACTTACTTACATTGTAAATTGCAATCTTATGAATTGCTGTTAAAGTTGGGATGTATTGTATTATTTAAAACTGCAATAAAACTGCCTTTTTTTAAACATTAGATGTTGGTATGTAATGGATGTGCAAGTTCAGGTGTTTTTGCTCTAGCGGTGGTAATGTCAGTCAGTTGATCCATCACTTTAATCCAAAACATCCCAACAACTATTGGATGTATTGCTGAGACTGCAGCTTTTCCACCAACATGTTTCCCATATAATATGTATTAACCTTTCTAATAGCTCTTTTGACACTGTCAATTTGTACTTTCAATTAACCCTGTGTCCAAATAGCTGCAAAACTAATGACATCCATTGTCCCCAGAGGGTAGATGGCTTTGGTAATTCTCTGACTTTTACACTGCTAGCAGGTTAAAGTTTTCACTTAACCAGTGAGATATCACATCTACAAGATAGAGTGGCAGAAAACTTTGTACAGATATGTACAGTTTCCATGTTTCTTACTGACTTTAATCATCCCGAGACTTTTTCCTATAGCACCACCATGCAGTTGACTTTTGTCCAGGACTTTGGTTTATGCTACTAGCATAACTAATAACAATTCCATCAGCCTCAGCTGCACTTCATGTTTAGTGTCACTTGGTACATGTTAGCATGCTGACATGCTAAACTAAGATGGAAAACACAGTGAAGTCTAAACCTGCAAAACATCTAGATCTACATTAGCATTGTCATTGTGAGCATGCTAGCGTGACAAGGTTAGCATGTAACTTATGGAGCTATAGACTCTTAAGTCTTGTTTGTTCATGAATTGCCTGGACAATGCATATATACACAGCGTAATTTTCTTGCAAATAATCTTGGTTGGCATTTGACCAATTCATTACTAACCTGATTGGACACAAAAACAAAGAAAAATAGAATTGGCTTTAAATAAATAGCTGACATAACGATTTACTGTATGTCCAAGAAACCGGACACACGTTATCACCCTGTGCAGAGATCACTTTTTGTTTTAATTAAATGCTTAGTTGTAAAATAGATGGCGACCGGAAGTGAGTGGGGGAAAGGTGGTTTTAGTTCTCTGGCTTTGTCTTTGGATGTTTTGTAAAAGTGACATCAATTGTTTGTTGCAGTTGCACTACTAGATAGATGAGCAGGCTGCTGGACACACGCACTACACCTCTCTCTGACAAAGCAAATTCACTTTCATTAGAAATGTGTTATCTTTGAGTGATCTGCGGTCTTGTGTAAGTAAGTGCACATTTTGGGCCAGTTTGGTGTGGGTGAGGGCCTGAGCATTGGCCTAGGATCGGCCCCTAATTGTAAATGTCCCGTTATCTCTACACCCTTCTCTTGTCACACCATTGGCACACCCTTTTTCAAAGTGTCTAGACGTTTATCTTCCAAAACGCAGACCCATGCAAACACACCACCCAAAACCACTTCACAGTCCACCCAGATGGTGCACACACGCCCATCTGGGATGATTTAATAGGCTTTAGGATAGAATGATCAAATAATTAGTGAATGAAGCCGACAATGAAACCATACCAGTTTATATATATATATAAACTATATATATATATATATATATATATATATATATATATATATATATATATATATATATATATGTATATATGGTTGTGAAATACATTATATTTAACAAAAAGTCTACATGCACTGTTGTCCAATCACATTATTAGTATGATGTCATTCAGTGCAGACTCTTCAAATCAATCTGCTTGTACATTGCACCACAATACAACGATAGTGTAACGCTAACAAAAATAGGTATGGGCTTGATGCTACCTGGGATGGAAATACCAGTGGTGAAAATATTACTCAGATATTTTGCTTAATTTAGGCAATGTAACAGTGTAAACATACTCTGTTACATGTAACACTAAAATATACTTTTTTTACACTTTTATTTTACGCACATTATACTTATACTACCCATTATTTAGAATTACCAATAATATACACAATATCACATTTTAGAGCATGCATTGGAAAATAGTCAGAAAAATATGAAGGCTACAGGATTTGTAGTTTTCACAAAGAAAAACAAAAAACGTATGTATTTGAATACATATATCAACAAGGTAAACTCGGCACATTATCCATTACTTTTTAAAAGTTAGTAGTCACAATTAACAGTTGTAACTGTGCATTTTCAGACTTCAAAAGCTTTTGTGTGTTATGACAAATGTTCGAAAATCAGTTAATATGAAATATGAATTGGGGGCGGGGACAGCAACTACATTGTCAGAGGTTTGACGGATTGACAGATTGATGGCAAACTATCCAATGGGGTTGAAGTCGAGGTCTTCATCAACCAATCAAAAGTGAGAGGCCGAGTCGGACCCCGCCTTCCATATAATTAAATCCACACCAGCGTGGTGGTGGAGGTGTTTGGTGGAGTTAAGACAAGAAAGAGTCGGGGGAGAAATAAGTGTGGTCACCTCGCGACTTTCTGGGCCATTAAAAATACTCTTCAGCCCGAAAAACTAAAATGAAGTACACTTCCAGGTTTTCTCAGAAGACGTAGGACTTGACGTTAAAGTGACTTTTTTGAAACTGGAGCTGCTTCCTTGTTCGACAACGGGGTGAAATATCTCAACATCCTCACAAAGAAACTTTGCTTGCTAGGCTGCTAACTCGCACACAAGCCAGAGAAAAAGTATGATCACCGCCGAAGACTTTGTCACGCGCCATCTGTAACGCCTCTTCTGTCGAGCTCAGCGTTACTGGTGATTGTATTTAGTCGGAAATGATATCTCGACGACCGAAGGCTGACTTTTGTAACGGTTTTTAGTAGTCATCATCACCAGTGGAGGAAGGGTTGCAGCTGGTCATTTCGCCACCACCACCAGAGCCTCCACAGACCTCCACCAGGCTGCACATCCACTGCTGTTTTACACTCAGTCAGGAGACCAGTAGTCCTAGATTTGTTTCTGCTAAGATGTCTGGTCGAAATGGAGTCGGACAGATCCGAGGAGCTACTTTAGGTCCACAACCCCTCAAGGCGACTATTCCCTATCAGCTGACCAGCAGGTCTCGACCAAACCGGAGAGATGGAAAGTCAGGTATGAGCTCCACACCTGTCACACTGACTGGATCATGAAGTTATGTCCCTGGACGACTGTGTATAGGATATTATGTGATGCCATGATAGAAACATGCAGATGTGACCTACTTCATATATGATTTCACACCAGCTATACCTCCTATATCTGGATTTAAACTTGAATTTGACTTGTCAACATGGAAGTCACTGCAGCAGCTGTATCTGTTACACAACTTGTGAATTTAGTTTGAGTGTCATACTATTTTAACAATAACATAGATTTAATATAAAAAAAGTAGAACAATTATATAGTAATGCTGATGATTATTAAAGGTGTGATTATAGCTCCCAATAGTTATTTAAATTATGTATTGATCTGCCAAATACATTGTTGATAAATTAATTTCACACTTTGGGCGATGAAATACCAGAAAACAACTTTCCCAGAGCCCAAAGTGAAAATAACTTCAACAATCATATGAGACAAATAACACAGGAAATGTATGATTTGAAAGACTGAAACCTGAGAAGTTTCCTTAAAAAATGACTTTGATTAAAAACGATTATCTAAATGAATTCTGGGGAACTCTGTCAATATTCTTAACGATTAATCAACTTATCCTTTTAGCTTTAGATGTTGTTAATGGTGACATAAACTAGCTTAAAGCTTGATTCCTAAATACTAAAATACACCTTTTTTAGACAAATTCAACATTTGTATCTAAGAGTTGTTCACATAAGTTTGCTAACCATAGATTGTTATTTGTTGTTTCTGGTATTTAGTTGAAATAACGATTTATTAAGTCAACATTGGAGCATGAAGCCACAACATGCATACTTTAGTTACAGGATAAATTAATCTGTTGGTGCATGTTGAATAAAAAGGTTACTCCTTCCGACAGCTGGAAAGCCCAAACCACAACAGCTGACCTCTGGCATGAGGCGGACAATGTCTCTTGATGCCATCATCGGGCCCTACCTGCAGGGACACTGGCCCAAAGAACCAGAGGGCCAGAGCCGCCTGTCTCGCAAGGACAAGTCTACCCAGGTCGGCTCCAGATGAAGAATATGTGGTCATAATAATGATGAAAAGAATGGAATGTATGATCTCACCACAGATGTTTCAGAATTTAGAGTTTATTTTATAAGTCATTAATGACTTTGGGAAAATGTTAACAGAATAGTTTTCAGTTTTTAGATGGGGAAGGAAGTTGCTTGGCGACAGAGGGAGGGAGTGTCCGGTGCTTTCATAGCTATTACACAGTGAGAACCACAGCCATGAGAAGTTCCTGAAGTCAGCTGATGAGGCCGTTTTGGCTGCACCCGTCTTCTCTGCTCTGTGTGCAGGCACTCGCCACTGCTCTTCGGTTGCCCACATCCTTCACCCCCCCCTTCCCCTCCCCTTTGTTTTTCAGTTTCTCCTACTCTTTCGCTTGTCGACATGTGCAAAGAGAGTCTGTGGGTGTGGATGGTGTGATGTGGCTGCAGAACAGTCTTTGAGCATGAAAATCTTTGCCAAGTGTGCAACTATGGTCAAAGATGTGTGAAATCCTGATAGGTTGTGTGACGTAAACGTAACCGTTTGCAGGCTTCTTTTTTTTTAGATTTTAACCGTATTACTGGGTAGCTTAAGGCTAAAACTTTTAGTATACGTGTAAAACTGTAAGTTCTAATGTTCGCTTTCTTCATCCCCAGACCCCAGACTCATGGTCAGATAAATCCGAGAACAGGAGAGGTAGCAGCAGCCACAAACGATCGGCATCATGGGGCAGCGCTGAGCATCTGCAAGAGGTGAATCTCTGACATACAGTTTAGCAAACACACGTTTGTTCCAAACACACTTTGAATAATGCAGGCAAAAAGAGAGCAAGCTCTGGGAAAATGCCTGTCTCAATTACTTTGATGAGTTATGCAACAGGAGACCAAATGATCTCATCTACAACGAAACTTCCCTTTTTGGACCGCTTTCAGAAGCCTCGTTTTTAATGTCTTTTGTGTGTTTGTGTGTGCAAGCTCATTGACTGACAATAACCTCTGTTCATTGCAGATCGCAAAACTAAAACAACAGCTGCAGCAACGCAGCAAACCTTCAGTCTCAGGGGGGCATGACAAAGACCGCCAGCGTGGATATCCTCAGGGGAGCTGTAGCCTAGGAACTAGTCAGGTACCTTAGCATTATCATCGCACATAAACACACCGCACTACTTATGCATGAGTGCGCACATTGTTTGCAGGCAGAGTTTACACCGATATTTCTTCATCAGTGCAACCTTGTTTGTCTTCAAACAAGTATCACTTCATCAGTTTGCAATATACAGTGCAGCTCATCGCAGGAAGTGAATTAAATAAAACACCAAGCAACAGGAAGCCCACTATATCACGCCGTTTCTGCTTTTCAGAACGACGTGTGTAGTTTAGTTCTGCTTCTCAGCACAGCTGGTCTGCACTGTCTTCTTGCGTGGTGCCACACTGAGGCTGTTTCAGACCAGAGTGTGGTTACATGATGGACCAATGAGGACGATTACAAATCTGATATGTCATTTTTTTGTGTAGAGGGGGAATTTATTAAACAACAGCTCACAGTAATATCTTTATAATCAGTGGCTTTTAAACATTTGGCTCATGAAAAATGTGCTTTGGGAACTGCATTAGATTGCTTCAGAATTTGTTTTCAATGATAAAGTTTATTAATACAGCACTCCTTATCCGAGGAATGCAACTCAAAGTTCCTCACAGTAAGAGCACACAAGAATAACTGACAGTAACAGTGTCTGATCTGGTAAGCGGGCTAGATTCCATTTAACTTGTTTTTGTGTCCTCAGACTCAGCCAATTTCCATCCCCCTTGCTCCCCTGTCTACATTGGTCCCTCGACTGCGCTGCAGTGTGGAGGGCCTCAACCAGGAGCTGGAAGGCATGTTCATCTGCCAGCCTCTGCATCCTCCACACAGGGTAACTGTCACCTACTCCCCACACATCATACACACGGGAGAAGATTCAGGAGTTGTTCTGCTTTTTAAAAGAACTGTTTTTTTGGGGGGTAGGGGATTTCTGAAAAGGTGGCATGTAATATTATGGCAGTTGACAATATTAATGCTGTGTTGTTTCCGTCTTATAAGCTCCTGGAGGTGCCGGATGGTCACCGGGCTCCGGTCCCTCCGCAGAGTCGCAGTAGTGGATCTCAGAGTGACATGGCCACCATATCTTTTTCCCTGTCTTCCTCCTCCTCTTCGTCCTCACCCAGCTCCTCTCCAACAAACATCTCAAGCTCTCCACCCCACCTCGAAGATGCACCACTGGATCTGCACCAAGGTTAGTTAACTATAATGTGTCAGCTTGCCGTTTGCAAATTTAATGCTGGTTAAATTCATTTATAAATGTGATTTGGTTATACAGTCAAAGTTTTGTCTCCAATATCCTTCTAACGGTGAATTTTCTCTGTCCACAGTCACTCTATATGCTTTATCAGTTGTTGCAAATATTTGGTTTATTTATTTATTTTTTACAATACATAGTTAATTTGTATTATCTTGTAATGCACTGACTTCAGTCACACTTTCTTACCAAGCAAGAAGAGCGCTTCTGTTGTTCTGAAAATGAGAACAATGAAGTGTAACATACATACATACAATATTCATCTCCAAGGGGAAATTTATTTGTAGCAGCAGCAAGCAAAGTTACATAGACATGAAAATATTACGTATGAAAAATACTCAATATATAAAAGATGCAAATGTTTTCTGAAATGTTGTTGTAAAAATGGTCCTCAGACATTTGTCCGTAGAATCTTTGACTATATTGACTTTTTCCCCCCATGCTGTTTCTCAGACGGTGCAGAGATGTGCCTCTTGTCTCCGTTCTCCCAGAATGAGGCAGACGTCTCCCTGCCTCTGCTGATGTCGTCCTCCCCAGGGCCCAACAAGAGTTGCTGCTTCCAGAGAGAGCCACCAGAGGGCTGCGAAAAGATCAGAGTCTGGGAGGAAACCAGGTACGCGTGTTCTTCATCTAAACACAACTGACAGACATCACTCTGGTGCTTCCTCTGCACCCTTGCTGTAGTTGTTGCCAGCTTGAGGGAGCTTTGAGAAGTCCTCCACTTTTTTTTATTTTTTTTTATCAATGCCTACTATAACATTTTCAGACATTTAAACCTGAAACCTTAAATGTTTTGTTTTTATTTTCAAACTTTTAGTTTATACACTCAACTGTCACCTGGGGCAATTTATCCAACTTCACACGGCTCACTCTACAGTCACTCATGCTGCAGTACTCCCCACGGCCTGTAAATAGACACAGATGTGTTTCACGGGTGGGCTCTCCCTAAACCTTGTTTACCCTGTTCACCAGTTACCCAGTAGATTATATTTGTAGATGTTTTCCATACCTCTACTCTAAAAAAACATGGCGTAGTAATAAAGGCTGTGCATTAACCTGACTCACTCCCTTTATTCCAAATGTGTGAAATGTGTGTGGTTGCCCTCTGGTGGTGACCCTTGATTTATACTGTATCCAGACACCATCAGCCATTTAATCAGGGTGCTCGAGCCATTTATGCTACGTATCATTTAAGACATCCTCCATTTTAAATGTTCAAAACTAAAACCACTTTCCTAAAAATATTCAGTTGGGTGTAGCCGCCACACTTACTGTTATGACAACACTGTACCATGAATGCCATAGTACTGCCTGTAATTTACCGTATATTGTTATGTGAGGGGGAAAAGAGTATATGTATCGTGACATTGACGGTCAAAACAACAATGTCAGCCACGCTGAAGATGTTATGTGAACAAACCTAATTACTTCCACTTTGACGCTACTTAGCTATATTCTTATAGTCCCTCTCCTCTCATCCTATAGCACTCCACGGCAAGATAAGCCAGCCCTCCTCTCCTCCTGCCCAGATCCCAACAAGGTAAACTTCACCCCCCATGGGGGCTCAGCCTTCTGCCCTGTAAGCCTCCTGAGGCTTCCCTCCATGGACCTGTTGTTCCGCAGCCTTGCCATCTCTCCAGCAGGCAGTTGCTCGGGCCAGGAATCAAGCTCCTGCCAGGCAACGTCCTATGGCAGCCGGGCAGCTCCTCCAGATCCGCCCTCCACCAACTCCGTTATGGGAGAAAGCTCTGGGGGTGGTCTTGCTTTCTGAATACAGCTGACGAGGCAAAAATTTCAGTGATCTGGGACGGATTTGTTCAAGTAGCTTTATTTTTTTTAAGAAAAGGACCATATCCCTTTTCTATCCAGATTTAAAATAATCTCATGTTGAAAAATAATATTGGAAAAAAAATAATAATCTTATTAATACGCAATCCAATGGATATGCTTTATGAGCTACTTGTTTTGGGTGTCCGGGGATTGTGATATTTCTAAATTAAGGCATTTCTGTCATTTCGTAATCCAAAGATTTCTATTTTTGGCCAAACACAAGTGTGAGATATGGGGCTGATTTACTCCTCACTCTGAAAAGAGATTTGTTGGATGACTGACCCCATCACATGCTTCATATATTTCTGTTTTCCCAAAGAAGCTATGACACACTCTTACATTATACTGTTTTTTAAACTCTGACAGTAGTGCGTCATCTCTGTCCAAATGTTAGGAGTCTGGGTCAAGTCAGAAAAAACCTTCCCAGATAAATTTGCTTGTTTTTAAGTATTCAAATATATTTATCTGCCATTATTTTTTACCTAACTTGACCTTGCACCTATTGCTGGTGTACAAAGCACGACAAATCAGTTGGGTATTTTTTATTTACCTGATTTATAAAAAAAAAGAAGAAAAAAACACAATGAAATCACATTTTGATATTGGAGACTGAAGGGAATTCTCGAGTTGTTGGACTTGGGTATCATCAGTATCTAAATGCTTCTGCTCATTCATTCCTGCTTTAAAAGTTGTACAGATGTTATTTTTGTATCTTGTTTACGGGGGGAAAGAATACGTAACTTTTTGCATGTGTTAATGGATAAAAAAAAGCCTGTTATTCCTTGATGTTCTAGATGTCTGTTTGATATGTTTATAGTTTTGAGGTTTCACTGCCTAGTTGACTACCTACGGTAACCATTAGTGGTGTAGATTTGTCATCCTTAATATTTCTCTGAAGATGTTTGTGTTCTTCTGCCAAGCTGACAAGTTGATGTTCATATAGTTTTATTTCTGGTAGACATGTTTGCACAAATTGAACTGCTACTTTTGAGTCGCAATTCTTATTTTTTATATTCACTTTTGTACTTTTAAGAGTAGTAATGTGTATTTTCTACATCTTTTTTTTCAATTACCTGCAACATAAGCTAAAAATAAATAAATAACCTTGTTACTTTTAGTTTTGTCAGTATAATTGAGGCCGGTATTACATAAAATACTGTATCGGGTGGATTTTTATGCACTTCCAGGAGAGGGTTTTAATGTGGAGGAGGAGATGTCTCTTCCTTAGTCCTGGGTTCATTGTCTCTGACAAGATTTTTTTTTGTTTGTGTGTGTGTGTGTGTGTGTGTGTGTGTGTGTGCATATGGATGGAAAGTTAACTATAGTATGATTGTTTGACTTGTAGTTTTAGTATCCTGCTAAAATACTGGTTGATTGAAACATTGTCTTTTTTCCAAATAAGCCTCAATTTCAATGTTTTATGAATCTGTGTGGATGCTGGGGATGTGCTGTTATCTCAGGTTCTGTGTTCTGTCCACATAAATATATGATTGATAATGTGTTGTCATGGTGAGTTATTAAACTAGTTTGAAGCCTGAATTGTACTGGTCTGAATTTCCAATGTCTGCAGAGCGGTGTAGCAGCTCCTTGTGATCATTTTAAATTCAGTCCCTTTTCTGACACTTTCACACGTCAGATGATCCAGATGTTAACAGTTTTAAAAACAACCAATAACTTCCATGCGACATGTTAGTTTTCTTTACCCTTTTCCTGGATAGCTATTTAAAGAGTTTTCCCTTTTTAGAAGGTCAGAAATCCTCAAGTGGAGAAACCATGAAGTCATTAGGGTGAGTCCTAAGCTAACCTGTCTATGTATTGAGGCTCAGCAGTTATCTTTCACTCATAGATTAGATTAGCATTTTGTCATTTTAACAGTTTCCTTGAAGACTATTTGGTTGAAAGTGTGCCAGAAAACCAAAGTCAGGTTCAGATGTAGATGAAATGGCAGTGTATGACATTTTAGGCAATGTTCTGGAGATTCCAATCATAAAACAATCTTTCTCCCAGTTATGATGGGGGAAAAAGCGTTTTTGCCAAATATGGACAAAAATGTATGCAGTAAGTGCGAAAAGAAAGAAGAGGAAACATTCAAAATTACAATTCTAGGACAACTGGGCAAACTTTATGGAGCTCATGAACTATTGACAGTGGCAAGAGTTTTTTTTTTTCGTTCTCAAAGCTATTCTTGAGCATGTGAGTTAGCACTTTCATTCATTGCGGATTTAAATTGATTAAATGTCCCGTACAATACAAAAAAATAGCAGATGAGATTTTTTTTGGGCACAAGCCTATTTCTTGTGTAAAATTTAAATTTGATCTTTATTCAACACCAGGACGGGAAAAGACAGTATGGGCCCATGTTGCTGTCTGGCATACACCTGTTGCCGTTGCATTGTGGGGATTGTCTGACAGTAAGGGAGGTGTTGTGCAATTAAGCAATAAGGTCCGAGAGGCAGTAGTGTATCCGGCAACCCTTGAACAGTACATTATTGTAGATACAGTACTGCCTCGAGTACCTTATTGCTCTTATAATACGGTTACCAGTGACATTATAAACAGTAATAGTAAGCTGCCTTTCAACCCAACATAGTTGGAGACAAAAAGTTGTGTATCGCATTTCAGTAGCGTAGAAAAAAATAGTCCCGTATGTGTTTGGCGTTGCATAGCAACGCCAAACACATTCTCAAAAACTGACCAGGCCGGTTGAAAGCAGGGTGGAGGATGACACCCAGCCACCGATGAAAATAAGTGATCTCGCTGCTTCTGTCCGTCTTTTCTCCGTTATTTTCCTCCATGATGTTTAAAGAACTTTCCTCACGTCGGGAAATTGCCGACGGTGATTATTTTTCACTGGAAATCATCACTTTTTTGTGATCAAACCCTTTTCGTTCCTCGTCTTCGTTTCCTGTTTTACGCGCTCGCTCCCCGCGAATTTGTCTGCTCTCACAGCGTTAACTCGTCTCTCAGAGACTAGTACAGTGTATAGTGTGACTGTACAGCAGGGACAGGGACCACAAACACATTATTCGCCACTGACATTGTCATCGAAAGTCATTCCCCCCAAAATATCAAAGTTTACACGAAACATGTGTAACATTATAGTGTGTACGTAAACAGCTAGGGCTTTTATTGTGGAGGGGAAACGGAGAGAGAGGAGCATTTGTTCGAGTGAAAAGGGAGACAAGAATAAAAGTGGTTGCCCTCTTGTCTTACCTAACAGAGCAGCGAGTTAATTTATTATTATAAAAGTATAGGCGCAAGAGAAACCCCTGCTACACATGTTTAGTAAATGTCAAGCTGGAAATGACAACTAACGGTCGTGCAATTTAAATCTACCTATTTTGAGTGCGCACTGATATGGAACGCTGGTTAATGTAAACAGGCTGTACAGTACTTTATTGTCTGAATAAACTACCCCCCGTGACTCACTCTCAGCCAATCAGAATGCTTGATTTGATCTACTCGTATTATAATTCACTGTACAGGCACCATTCAGAGGAAGACGCACGAGCTCCTCCGCGCATTTTTACCTGCTGGTATTCGCTTTAGCGGAATCTGTCAGTGGATTGCCCGACATGTTGGCCACCGTCGTGAAACAGCTGAAGAGCCATCCAGCCGTGAGTCCTGAACACTGTCTTTCTATACAGCATCAGAGCTCTCAAGTTTTGAAGGCAGGCAAGCGTGACATATATCCCCATGGAGCCGTCGTCGTCGTCGACAGGGGGAGAGAGAGAGAGAGAAGCGACGGTGACGACGACAAATACGCGCCGCCGGACGGCTCCAGTCCCGCCTGTCATTACATCTTACCCGGATACAACACATGCAGAACATATGTTTTTCCGATTGGCTGTAGCCCATTTCTTTTTGTTTTGTTGATTGGCTGATGAGTGGCTCCTCACGAGGGAGGGGGTCTTGATTCCTCCGTGGTGAGGGCAGCACGCGACCAGGTCATGTCTGCGCGTTGCGGCACATTAAATAGTTTGGAGTTTTTTTTTTCAGCGTGAGAAATACGATGTGTGGCGGGAGGGCGTGATTTAAGACAGAACTGCGTGACAGTCACGCTCAATGCATGACACTTGAGAGCCCTGCAGCATGTAAACGACCCGATGACATCGAAAGTGCTCGTGAGGACGCGATGGTGGTTATGCGCGCGCCCGTTTCACAGAATGTCACCTTAATTTTCTGATGTCTTATGTGCCGTTATTTATTCAGCTCAGGCATGAAAATCCCTCACCTTTCGGCGAAATTCGCCGTTTTGAAACCAAAATAGGTGACCTACGTGAATCCTGTAGATTCGATGAGTTTTTTTGGAGTGGGGAGAGGGGGTTATATTCAGTGAACCGCGAACAGATGCGCATGCCAGAAGGGAGCGCCAGTGCATGGTAATATAATATTTGATGGTATATCTAAGTTAAGTTACCCTGGAGCTCTCTTGACACAGACTTAGGTAACGTTAGCTTCAGCTTGATGAATTGAGTCATTGAACACAGCAGGAGAGAACGCGGCGTTAGCCAGCTAGCTAACGCTCCGCTGGAAAGTTATTAGCTAACGCTTCCGTTAATGAGGAGGTAGATTCTGAGGTGATAATGACGTAATATCCTTCACCTTTTTCACCCCTGGCCCGTTTACGTGCCTGTCTAATGCAGCTTTCTTCAATTATAGAATGTTTTGGGGTGTTATTATTTTCACCATTTGACATATTCATTATGTCAGAAATGTCTAATTCCTTGACAGTCCATAGACTTCAGGATGAAATTACCGGTAAAGACAATTTAACACCAAAACAAGTCTACATTTATCTTCTCTCCTTATTGCTATATTCCTGTTATTTTCCTTCCTTCTGTTAAGGCTTTTATGGTTCATCCCTTTAAGAAATATTCATGCCCACACACAGCCATGTATGTAGGTCGCTGCAGCACGTAAACACTTTATGGACGCCATACCAGCATGACTCAAGGCCACAGCAGTACGTGGAAGGAGTCCGATTGTACAGGGTGGAGGGGTGAAACGTTTTGCTTTACAGCGGCGTCGATATTAATAGACTGTGTGTTTTATCTCTGAAATTATTCAAATAAAGCCCCAAAAGACCTTTGTTTTAACAGCTTTCAATTAAAATAAATAAATAAATTCAGAATATAGTTCTCTGCTGTTGGTCATCTGATAGTTTTACATATTTTGTTGTGATTGGTACCTGCACTGTGATCTCTTACTCACTAGCTCATCCCCCTCTTCATCTTCATCGGTGGCGGGGCAACCATGAGCGTGCTGTACTTGGGTCGGCTAGCTCTGAAAAACCCTGCCGTCTCGTAAGTGTCTAATCTGAGAAAGTATAAACTTATTTTTTTCTCTATTTTTATGAAACATCAGTGAAGAAGACTTCTGACAACCTCACAAAAAGAGTTTTCATATTTTGTTTTTCTCAGATGGGATCCGAAGAACAACCCCGAGCCCTGGAACAGAATACAGCCCAATCAACAGTACAAAGTATGAGCCTTTATTTTTCATAAATAAAACTGCTTCACTTTTGATACACGTTGATTATTTGTTATAAAACATTGCCATATACTGTGTATATATATATATATATATATATATATATATATATATATATATATATATAGCTGCTCGCTAAGATTTAAACCACAAGTATAGTTGCTGTTATCTTGCCTCAAAGTCCATATTGCTTCCCTCATACTGATTGTGTACTTTTCTGTCTGTTTTTGCAGCTCTTTTCAATGAACATGGACTACTCCAAACTGAAGAAGAACGGGCCTGATTTCTAAGTCATCTTGCCTTCGCACCTCCGTGTCTGATATTGTCGTCAGACTTTTTGCCAAACATAAAACAAACTCATGACATGAATGAAGGTAGAGACGCTCTCTGCGTGCTACACTCAATCAGTCAGTTAATTCCCAGTGTGAAGGGGGAAAGGGATCAAAGTTGTACAGATGCTATTTTTGTATCTTTTTTACGGGGGGAAAGAATACGTAACTTTTTGCATGTGTTAATGGATAAAAAAAAAGCCTGTTATTCCTTGATGTTTTAGATGTCTGTTTGATATGTTTATAGTTTTGAGGTTTCACTGCCTAGTTGACAACCTACGGTAACCATTAGTGGTGTAGATTTGTCATCCTTAATATTTCTTTGAAGATGTTTGTGTTCTTCTGCCAAGCTGACAAGTTGATGTTCATATAGTTTTATTTCTGGTAGACATGTTTGCACAAATTGAACTGCTACTTCTTAGTCGCAATTTTTTTTTTTATATTCACTTTTGTACTTTTAAGAGTAGTAATGTGTATTTTTTACATCTTTTTTTCAATTACCTGCAACATAAGCTATAAATAAATAAATAACCTTGTTACTTTTAGTTTTGTCAGTATAATTGAGGCCGGTATTACATAAAATACTGTATCGGGTGGATTTTTATGCACTTCCAGGAGAGGGTTTTAATGTGGAGGAGGAGATGTCTCTTCCTTCGTCCTGGGTTTATTGTCTCTGACAGTATTTTTGTTTGTTTGTGTGTGTGTGTGTGTGTGTGTGTGTGTGCATATGGATGGAAAGTTAACTATAGTATGATTGTTTGACTTATAGTTTTAGTATCCCGCTAAAATACTGGTTGATTGAAACATTGTCTTTTTTCCAAATAAGCCTCAATTTCAATGTTTTATGAATCTGTGTGGATGCTGGGGATGTGCTGTTATCTCAGGTTCTGTGTTCTGTCCACATAAATATATGATTGATAATGTGTTGTCATGGTGAGTTATTAAACTAGTTTGAAGTCTGAACTGCACTGGTCTGAATTTCCAATGTCTGCAAAGCGGTGTAGCAGCTCCTTGTGATCATTTTAAATTCAGTCCCTTTTCTGACACTTTTACACGTCAGATGTTAACAGTTTTAAAAACAACCAATAACTTCCATGCGACATGTTAGTTTTCTTTACCCTTTTCCTGGATAGCTATTTAAAGAGTTTTCCCTTTTTAGAAGGTCAGAAATCCTCAAGTGGAGAAACCATGAAGTCATTAGGGTGAGTCCTGAGCTAACCTGTCTATGTATAGAGGCTCAGCAGTTATCTTTCACTCATAGATTAGATTAGCATTTTGTCATTTTAACAGTTTCCTTGAAGACTATTTGGTTGAAAGTGTGCCAGAAAACCAAAGTCAGGTTCAGATGTAGATGAAATGGCAGTGTATGACATTTTAGGCAATGTTCTGGAGACTCCAATCATAAAACATAATCTTCCTCCCAGTTATGATGGGAAAAAAGCGTTTCTGCCAAATATGGACAAAAATGTATGCAGTAAGTGCGAAAAAAAAGAAAGAGTTTTTTTTCTTTCTCAAAGCTATTCTTGAGCATGTGAGTTAGCACTTTCATTCATTGCGGATTTAAATTGATTAAATGTCCCGTACAATACAAAAAAATAGCAGATGAGATTTTTTTTAAATATTTGATCTTTATTCAACACCAGGACGGGAAAAGACAGTATGGGCTTATGTTGCTGTCTGGCATACAGCTGTTGCCGTTGCATTGTGGGGATTGTCTGACAGCAAGGGAGGTGTCGTGCAATTCACTGTACAGGCACCATTCAGAGGAAGACGCACGAGCTCCTCCGCTGCAGCGCGCATTTTTACCTGCTGGTATTCGCTTTAGCGGAATCTGTCAGTGGATTGCCCGACATGTTGGCCACCGTCGTGAAACAGCTGAAGAGCCATCCAGCCGTGAGTCCTGAACAGTGGTTTTCTATACAGCATGTAAACGACCCGATGACATTGAAAGCGCTCGTGAGGAAGCGATGGTGGTTATGCGCGCGCCCGTTTCACAAAATGTCACCTTAATTTCCGATGTCTTATGTGCCGTTATTTATTCAGCTCTTAGACTTATGCAGCTTTCTTCAATTAATGAATGTTTTGGGGTGTTATTATTTTCACCATTTGACATATTCATTATGTCAGAAATGTCTAATTCCTTGACAGTACATAGACTTCAGGATAAAATTACCGGTAAAGACAATTTCACACCAAAACAAATCTACATTTATCTTCTCTCCTTATTGCTATATTCCTGTTATTTTCCTTCCTTCTGTTATGGCTTTCATGATTTATCCCGTTAAGAAATATTCATGCCTACACACAGCCATGTATGTAGGTCGCTGCAGCACGTAAACACTGTATGGACGCCATACCAGCATGACTCAAGGCCAAAGCAGTCCGATTGTACAAGGGCGGAGGGGTGAAACGTTTTGCTTTACGGCGGCGTCCATATTAATAGACCACGGGACGATATACATGTCAGTGTCCGCCTAAAGCCTTCAAGAAACATGTCTGTGTTTCAATGATCCTTTATAGCGTGAGTTATGATACACACACACACACACACACACACACACACACACACACACACACACACACACACACATACATATATATATATATATATATATATATATATATATATATATATATATATATATATATGTATATATATATATATATATATATATATATATATATATATATATATATATATATATATGTATGTATGTATGTATGTATCTATGTATCTATGTGTGTGTGTGTGTGTGTTTTATCTCTGAAATTATTCAAATAAAGCCCAAGAAGAACTTTGTTTTAACAGCTCTCAATTAAAAAAAAAACAACCTTAAATAAAGAATATAGTTCTCTGCTGTTGGTTATCTGATAGTTTTACATATGTTATTATTAATGGTACCTGCACTGGGATTTATCTCTCTATCTCTTACTCACTAGCTCATCCCCCTCTTCATCTTCATCGGTGGCGGGGCAACCATGAGCGTGCTGTACTTGGGTCGGCTAGCTCTGAAAAACCCTGCCGTCTCGTAAGTGTTTAATCTGAGAAAGTATAAACTTCATTTTTGTTCTCTCTTTTTATGAAACCTCAGTGAAGAAGACTTCTGACAACCTCACGAAAAGAGTTTTCATATTTTGTTTTTCTCAGATGGGATCAGAAGAACAACCCCGAGCCCTGGAACAGAATACAGCCCAATCAACAGTACAAAGTATGAGCCTTTATTTTTCATAAATAAAACTGCTTCACTTTTGATACACGTTGATTATTTGTTATAAAACATTGCCATATACTGTACATATATATATATATATATATATATATATAGTATACATACATATATATATATATATATATATATATATATATATATATATATATATATATATATATATATATATATATATATATATATATATAAATATATATGCTCGCTAAGATTTAAACCACAAGTATAGTTGCTGTTATCTTGCCTCAAAGTCCATATTGCTTCCCTCATACTGATTGTGTACTTTTCTGTCTGTTTTTGCAGCTCTTTTCAGTTAACATGGACTACTCCAACCTGAAGAAGAACGGGCCTGATTTCTAAGTCACCTTGTCTTCGCACCTCCATGTCTGATATTGTCATCAGTTTGGGGAGCCTTTGCACTTTTTGCCAAACATAAAACAAATTCATGACATGAATGAAGGTAGAGACGCTCTCTGCGTGCTACACTCAATCAGTCAGTTAATTCCCAGTGTGAAGGGGGAAAGGGATCATTCACTTATCAGTGACTACATGAATAAAACAGGCAGCCACCTGTTTTTACTTATTGAATAATTTATTTTTGACTTTGTGTTAATTATTAAAACTATTGCAATCTCACATGTGTGTTGATATTTTTGCACAGTTTAAGTATGCTTTAAATGAAAGTAAACTTTGATGAAAGACTAAAGCACACTAGAAAACCAGTCATTTTCGTGACATCCTTGTCACATTTTGAGGTGTTCTAGTCTGGAGAATAAATCCACAGTGGACAGTGCCGCTGCTTTAATTTCATGACATTATTGTAGTCCCGTAAGTGACGTAGGTGAGGAGAGGTGGCCCCACTGATTTTGCTTCATGAATATGATTACTAATAAACATTGGCCACATAAGGAGGGATCTTTCATAAACCACGCGTCAGTGTTTCATCTTTTCTATTATGGCATTTACATAACTTTGTTTTCCATATTGTAACACTGGGATAAGTTACTATATTTTTCTATATACTTAGTGACAACGATCTAAATGAGATCCGTTCATATTTTATGTTTAGTGAACCCATTTTAGCTTATAAAAACACAGCGTGTGCCGCACTGCAACCATCTCAAAGTAGTGTTTTGAAAATGTACCATTACAGTCACAGATGTATATTGTGGTGAGATCAACACATACCTTTCAGGGACATAATGCTACTTTAAGTAAGCAATGGCACTGATTTCAAAATGTTTTCACCCAACTCAACTCAACATTATATTTGTATATTTTTTGTAAAACACCGAACTTCATGTTATTCTTTGAGTCTTCAATAGGTGGCGGTAACACTCTGGTTGGTGACAAACCCCCATTCTGCTCAAATCAAAGAAGAAAATTGTCTTCTCGCGAGATTTCACTTTGAAAAAGTTGCGCGACATCGTGAGGCACAATCCGTTGAATCCGAAAGTGTCAACATTCAGTCAACGGAGGGTAACATTTGTTTAACTAGATACAACTTGTAATAAGTGACGCTGTCCTCAGCTCGGCGCCGTTTTTCTGAATACTTGCCGGATATAAAGAAACGCAGTTTAACACGGTGGACGCTACTGTTTACCGTGTTAAACGTCTGTTAGCTCCACCAGCTAACCAGCTGACTGTCTAAATGGATCCCACGGAGGATTTGTCTGCTCGGGTCCTGCTGGGACACATCCTCAGCACCGAGCCACCGAAGACTCCCATCACCCGCAGGTAACAGCACATTTATTAAGTCTTACTGGGAAAGAACAGGCCAATTCAAAGTATTGGTGTTTCAAGGGTTAAATAACTAACGCTAGTTAACTTCTCACGACTGTTATTTATCCTAGCTTTCTGAAGGTAGTTGCTTGTGTTGAATGCATAACTGCTTAACTTAAATATACAGGATACATGACACATTTATATCTTCATATCCAGTATTGAACTAACTATGAGCTGTCTTGTCCGAAGTGCCTCAAATGCACAGACTACCAGCTCAACCAGAAGCAGCAAACGACTGAGCAGGAAAAATGCTGGTGCGCAAACCCCACAGGACATCCTAAGACGAAGCCTGGGACAAAAACTACGCGAGGTGAGAGAGTAGAGTTGAATTAATGATGACGGCCGTGCTGTTGATTCTATTGGAGTTGAGATATTGACCTTCTCTCCAGAGTATAACCAGGAAATCCCTGCCTGCTGCTAAAAAGAGGACCTCCTCTGTCATGCTCAGAAAGACAAACGCACCAGCCCCGACCTCAGTGCTGTTTGATGATGGAGACACACCGAGGCAAATACTCAAGAACATCCTGCGAACAGGTATATGCATAGGCCCGTCTTTATTCCCCTCATAATGCTGCAGCTGTTTGTTGTCCTTTTACTCAGGTCTTTTGTAATGTGATTCAGAACCTGTGAAGTCTCCTGTGGTTCATGAAAATGTTGCGTCAGAAGAGCCACGACCTTCTTCAGCAGACTCCAACAAGCGTCCGAGGTGTGTGTCACAGAAATTCCATGTTGTATCTCCACATTTGCGATATCTATCCAAAAGTATATTGAATGTTTCATTAATTAGTTGTGAGTAATCAACTTTTAATATCATTGCTGGGCCATAACAACATCCACCCTGACTTGTAGTATTAACTGTATGCAACTGGCTAAATGATGCTGCGTATGTATAATGGTTTTGTTTGACTTTCAGTATGGAGCTGTCAGGGTTGGATTTGCCTGATATAACTATTGGCAATGCAGCGAGTACCGCAAAAGGACTAAGCAGAAAGAGACCACGTCGGAGTCTTAATGTGACAGCTTTCGAAAAACGTCTTAAAGATGGAGAAGGTACGAGTAAAGCCATTGATAGCATTCAATGCTATCCGAAGTGTGTTTGTTATTTTTAATTTATACATTTACAATAGGGTTGGGGAGTGTTGTCTGTATACTCCTGCTATAGGAATTGTTGTGTCAAGCTAGCTGATGGACGCTTGTGTTTGCAGATGTTGAGGATGAAAATGAAGAATCAATGAGAGACCATTCATCACTTTCTTTGTCACGGTAAATCATTATTTCCCCCATTATTTATATTTGAAAAAATTATATTGCTGGTTACAATGTTAAAGAATTAAGTGATAACTATGTACTCTGTCTAATGTGTTTTGCAGTTCTAATCTGAGTCTAAAAACACCCTTTGTGGATGTTCAGACTGAGAAAAGGGGCCTACAGAAAAAAGTTTCGAACCGTCGAAAAATCTCAGTGGAAGAATTTGGGGCTGCTGTTATTAAAAGGCAGATGGGAGGTGATTACAATGATTTAAGTTACTCTTTGTCCTTTTTGTCCATGTGTGATCAATACAACAATAAGAGTACTGCTTATTGATTACATTTATTAGTTACATTTGTATTAACCATTTAAAGTGCCAAAAAGAATGACAGACCGCTTTGTGTGCTCTGACTCGTTGGAGGATATTATTAAATGCACTAAATTCCAGCTCAGCTACAAGAGCAAGCAGGTGAAAGGAAACAGATATAGCTTCCTTCAGAGCAAATTGTGTAATATGTATGAAAATAATTGTTGATTCTTTTTTTTCTTTTTGTTGTCCCCCCACTTATCTTGTCACCCAGGAGTGAGCAGCTTTGTGCAGGTGGAGCAAGGTCTCAGTGAGACCGGCTACTCTGAGGGCTTCTCTTTGGGCTTAAGCAAACTCGGTGAACCTGATATCACGACTGATATCCTCCACTGTAACACAGCTCTCTACGCCCAGCCGGATGCCATGACCTCCGGCTTTTCCATGATCGCGACTCAGGACCAACAAACAGTGATGGCGTCTCAGCTTCAGAGACAGATGGAGCAGCAGCAACAGGAGAAGCTGATGGAGGCAGAGCACAGCCAGCTGGGGAAAGATAAATCAATGTATGTTTTCCCGAATGAAGATGGGACTGAACCTCAGAATGAAGAATATCTTTCTCAGGTGGAAGACGATGCGAATACAGCTGAATCTCAAAAGGAGGAAGAGGAGAGTTCAGCTGGTGATTCTAAAGTCATGTCTGAGACTGAGGAAGAGCAAGATATAGCTGAATCCCAGAGTAATGCAGAGGATAATACAGCCAAGTCTGAGAATGAGGACGACAGAGCAGAAGCTCAAACAGCTGCCGGTGACTGTCACACTGAAGAGGAGGTTGCAACTTGTTCTCAATCTGAGGAAGAGGAAGCTGCAGCAGGCTCTCAAACCGAAGAAGAAGGTGCAGGTTACCCTCAAACTGAAGAAGAACAAGGTGCAGTTGATTCTCCGCACGAAGAGGATTTTGAAGCCAGGTCTCAGTCTGAGGTAGAGAACGTTGCACCAGACTCTCAAATGGAGGAAGAAGAAGAAGAAGAGGATGCAGTTCACTACCAAATTGAAGAAGACGGATTTATTGATCTGCAGTCCGTGGAGGTTGTTGTAGAATATCAAAGCGATTCAGAGGATCCTGCTGCCAATTCTCAACCTGAAGACGAGTATGATGAGAGGATGGGGGAGGAAGATGTTGAGGTATCAGAGCACTTGGAACCTGACTTGGAGCACATCAGTCGGAGGCTTTGTCACTCTAAGGGTGAACTTATTACAGCTGCCACAGTAGCGGGGGAGGAGTTAGCAGAGGCAGGTAAGGATGTGAAAACGTATAATGTAATCTCTCACTGTATTGTAGGGCTGTAATTAACAACTGTTTGGCATTTTAACAATATGTTTTAATAGATGTTTGCAATTAAATTCAAATTGTATTAATTCACAAATAATTTCAGCACTACATTTATTTTTTCAAAAGACACTGACAATATGCAATACATTTCCTTTTTGAGTGAAAAAGACTTCTAATATCTAGATGCTGTTCCTTCTTGATTGCTATTCATAAAGATATTGTAGGAGTGATGAATATTATGCCTGGTTGATATATTTAACTCAACAATAATTAGATATGAATATACTGCTTTATTTCCCAGCTCAAAGGCATGACAATGTATTTTAAAGTACTTGTTTAACAACAAAGTGTTGTTTGCCTGCAGGATTGCCTGATGGCAAGCCCGAAGGCCACAGCAGCCTGGAAATGGGAGTCCATGAGAGCGATCTGCTTCAAATTGGGATCACTGACGCGGCCGAGTCTTCAGCCCAACGACAGACAGATGCTTCTGACGCAGAAGCCGAGTCTGATGCTGATGAAGGTGACTCCTTCACTCCTCCGGAGGTGGCGCGTGATATTGAAGATGGTGGACACAGGAGTGTTGATGCACCTGAAGAAGCTGCTGAGCAGGTGGAAGAGTGTGAGGAGGATGAAGACAGCGATGGTGAGTCTCTCTATTTGTGAGGATGTTGTTTGTTTTTTTTATTTATAAAAATGACATTGAGAGTACATTTTGTTTTCTAAAATCTTCAGAGATCCCCAGCAAGACTCCTGCATTTGTCAGACAGAAAATCAAATTTGCTCAGCCCAATCCCCTGGCCTCACCTTCTGTTTTAAAGAATGTTCAATCTGGGTAAGTTGCACATGAAAAAAACTTACGCAATACATATTAAAATGTAGCCAGGCTCATAAAACCTTCTCCAACAGGAATGTCAGACGTATAATTTAAAAAGTAGAAAAGGTTTCTCTGGAAGGCAATGGTGAAGTCAATAGATTAAGCATATTGTATGTATTGTGTGTCTTTGTCATGTCATTCTACTATCAGCAGTAGTCCAGGTGAAGGTCTTCCTGCACCTAAACAAAAGCAGGTGAGAAAGAAAAGAACAGGGCCGGCTAAAAAGAAAACGGACCTTCCTAAGAGCTACCTGATGAGCGTGTTCAGGCACTTTGCCAAAACGAAGGTCTCTGAAGATGTTTACCCTGTTCTAAATGAAATGTAAGTAACTACGACTGTTGAGACTTTGAGTTTATAGACTGTTGTAACTATTAGGCAACAAGTGGGTTGCATATGCTAATTCTCCTTTTGAGGATATCATGGATTTCTACCATATTACTCTCTTGCTTCATTCACTGTCTTCAACAGAATGGATAAATACTTTGACCGTGTGGCAGAGGACTTGGAGACATATGCTGTTCATGCAAAGAGAAAAACCATAGAGGTTGAAGATGTTGAACTTCTGTTGAAAAGGTAGGTGTGAGTGTACATACAGTTTCAACATTAATTACATTTAGTAATCTTTGATATGGAAAATAAACTGTAAAAGAGTAAAATACAGAGTTACAAATTTGTTTTTTATTTAAAAATGGGAATATTTTGCCGTGTGTTGTGATCATTGAAATAACACAAATGCTAGTAACTATATGATTTCTGCATACAATATTTGTATAAAACATAATGTTAAACATAGCTTTTTCTACTTTTATTGGGACCATTGTACGTAGAAAATAATAATATTCACAGAGCCAGTGAGAAAAAACTCCAAGAAGAAAAAAACTTGGCTATTCTAAGAGATTCTAGTATAAATTTGCAAGAAATAAATCGTCACACATCACACCACAGATGCGATTATTAAACACTGCATTTACGTGTGCCGCAGATTGCCAAATATATTGAATAACTTTATATAAGTATTTATGTTAATAAACAAACATGAAAGAAAATGTTCATACAGTATGTATCTTTCAGGACATTCGTCTCACTCAGATGCCTTTCATGAAGGATCTAAGGTCAAACATGAGGATAAAGTACAATGCATATTGGTGTCAGCATTATGTTCATAAAATAACACAAACTAGTCCTCGGGCTCCGTAATTATTTAACAACAAATAATCCTACAATGGCCCTTACACACTATTTTATATTTCAGTTGTAAAACACTCAGTTTTTTTCAAACTGGACTTTCAGTTCCAGCCTGTCATTTAATTCAATGTTACATTGTCCAAATCTGCATGGGATTATTTATGTCCACTAAACATTGCCAAACTGTGATTATACTGACCTCTAGATGGCAATCTTGAACTCTGTGTGGAGTCTGAGAAAAAGAGCCGATGACTGTTAAATATGTCTGACACTTTTCATTAGTTTTTTTACATTTAACCTAACTGGGGTGTTTTTGCAGGCAGGGTTACGTGAATGACAAGGTGCCGGTGGAGGTGCTGATTGAAAAATATCTTCGTATGGACCAGCGGAAGCTCCTGATCCCTATTGCAACCAGTGGAAATGTTGTTTTCCCTAAAAAGAGATAAATGTCTTGATATACAGCTAGTTATTTTTGTGTTATTTTTTAATGTTTTTATCTCTTATATTTTATAATATAAAATATAACACTTTGTTTTTGTTGGACAATTGATGTCTCCATTTCATGTTGGTAATTAGAACATTAAAAAAAAGTTACTACACTGTGTGGGGTGATGATTATAATACATCTGTATATGTTGTTACTAATGGCTCATTTATCCTTTTTTTGTGTGCAGGCTTAAATACATATGCAATGTTGAAATAAAGTTTTCTGTTATTGATGAGTTGCAAACAAAATACTCAAAAGTAATTGAAGTACGTATTTAAAATACAAGTAATAGAAATACTGCCCATCTCTGGATGGTAGGCTATATAGTTCTATATTACAGTGATACGTGTCTCATACAGGTTCACACTGACCTCTTTATGACCATAATTGTTCCATTTTGTTTCTTGGTACCCAACCACAAAGTAGCCAGTTTGTTACCTTCAAGAACAACTAACTTTTCAAATATTTCTGGTGTTAAGAAATTAAATGCAGTAGTGAGAAAAAATATGATCAAAAACAAACAGCTGTAATGACTGACAGATATTTGGTCCCACACCTTTTTTTTACTGCCAGATTAAAGAAGAATTGTAACAAAACTGACTTTCAGGTGAACAAAAACAATGACAATTGACACTGAATAATAAAATTCTTCTGCATCCGAGTTTACTAAAGACAGTCAGACACACAAAGTTGGATTTGCTTTAATTGCAAAATTATTGTTGTATTATTGTACTATTAGTACCTTACCACTTACCATAATTGTTTGGTTCTTATCGCTTTGTGTGACTTTTGAACCCAGCATTCACCTCAAGTAAAGTTGCAGGGTAATAATCCTCTTTGCCAATAGGGGACAGTAGCGGCTTTGGTACGACTGGTGCTGTAATTCTTCTCTATGAGAAGTAGACAGCTAGCCTGTTAGCAATCACAACAACAGAAGATTCCGGATAGCTAGCGTCACAATCTAACCTGACACAAAGGTAAGTCCGTCGATGATCACAACACAAAGCAGTACTATAGAGACTTGAGACTTAAAAAACACGATTCAGGCTCTTATGTCCTATTTCTTGTTTCAATGTTTGCAGCGAATCCCCCGACCTTTATATTTGCTTTATGTTAGCTGCTCGCTAACTAGCTCATTCAGTTAGCTGGCGTGCTATCGCCAGACTGGGTTATATGCAGTGTTTGTATATTTTGTTTAAAGTCGCACAACTTGTCATCTGTGTATGGAATATATTTTTCTGCATACACACGTTGGTGTTCATATGTACTGTCAAAAAATAGCCAATTCAAAGTGTCATACATTATCGACTATCTGTATTGTTAGCAAGTTAACGTTAACTAACCTACCTTTCTACTGTCATCGCTTCCCGTTACAGTAACTGAAAGTATGAGTTTCAGTTCCCAATATCGTCTATTACAATCAAAACCTTAGTACGTTTACTTAATACAAATAAGTCACAGCGTTCCGTTTAAATTAAATACAACGCAATAATAATAATTAATATGACTAAAATATATAATGTGTTTGATAGATGTCAGGAACAAGAGGATTTATGTGCTGGGGCTTCATCATACTTTTTAATTTGAGCCACTTGATTTACTGTAGTTTGATGTATGTTTAAGCCTCACAAATAACGTTATAATTATTTGGATAGAAAGTGAGAAGACAATTTAGGTGTGGTCAATGATGTCTGTTCAGGTTCACTTGAAACTGACCAACCTCCTCAGTAGGATTATCATGAATAACGTAATTGATTGTGTATATCTCTCATGCTGGTGGTGGACACAGTAACATGAACATTGGTATCCTTATGGAAATTATTATGTTAATGGTTTTAAGTCTGCTTTTGAGAAGATTTGATTCAACTTAATACATGTTGTATACAGAGTGATAACGTTATATTCTAATGATTTGGGATGCTTTTTAAAGTGAATGTAATCTGTGAGGCAAGGCTTGGCTTTCTTCGAGTACCTGTAATCTGTACTTAACTCTTTGCTGCATTATTGCCTAATATGGAAGTGCTGCCATGCAGCAGATTTCAAATGGCCCTCAATAAAAAAATGTCCAGAGTCTATCTCTGGGCCCTGCAGCTAAGCTGAGCATACATAACTCGGTTTAGCTGAGCTGCCCTTCAGTGTGATGACGTAAAGTAAAATCCACTGCTGTTGCAGCTTTTTATCGGTGTAAAAAATACATGTAATTTGGAAAATGATGGCTAAAGTCTCAAATCAGTTTTTAACAACTTGTGCAATGTATGTGATTATGTATGTATCACAAAAGTGAGTTACAAACCTTTTTTTGATCCTGACTTATTGTATTTCATAACGTTCTCTTATTGAAATCTGAAGTCAGATTTTTCTCTTTCCCAAGTAGATAACTTGTGCAACTTAAACCGAAAAGGAGATGTTTTCCAACCGTCATATCATTGAAACAGTAAGGCTGTATAAGTGATTCTGTAGGATATCACACATTGTAGAACAAGTAACAAGGATGGAAAAAACCCTAAACATTTATTATAGTAGCTGAATCATTAAAAAAGCCAAGATGTTTCAAACACTGTAGGTCTTTGTTGGAGGCATTTAAGTAATTCATATGGCCTCATCTATAGACCATAGCCAACCAATGGGAGGTAATCATGTGACCCGGATAAAATCATAACTAAATAATGTGTTTTAACTTTGGCTGTAAGAAAAACAGTTGAGCCAATACAGAGGAAAGAAAAAAACCATGAAGTCTAATTGAGACTTGGATACTTAATAGGTATCAAAAAGCTTTCCTCTCTTAGTCGTTACACCTAGTAGTGGCTGAGTTGTTTGCTGTAGGTCGGATTGGTGTTGACATATTCATATTTTAATATTGACAATGGCACTTTTCTTAAATTACAAATAGTTCCATAAGCAAGTACTTTCTACCATAAGAATGTCCTACACAACAGTGTCTGTCACAATTTATGTAGATACATTTTATTTGAAACATCCTACAAAACTAGTCTGCAGTGAGCTTGTCCGTTAAAGTGTTGCTCCTTCAAACTGCTGGCTTTACCTCACAATAAATGTGTTGGCAAACCAGGTTCCTTTTTTTAATTACAGATGGTAAACATAGATCAAGGAAATCACAATATGTTTATGAGTTTATTTGATCATAGATTGCAGTTGTCTTTCCGAAGAATAATTTCCTCTTGCAGCTCTCAAAAAAAGTGGACCACAGATTCACGATAAAGCTCAAATCAACCAAATAAAAAAAATAGTATAAGGGTAAAGATCCTCTGGTCCTCAGATGCCATGAAAACCCACTTTTTACAGCGACAATGACTGGTTTACTTGCAGTGTTTTGCAGCCTACGGGAGTATCTGCCCTTAGAGGTCAACACGTCAAGTGTAACTGTTTGTACGTTGTGAACCAGTTGACTTTAGACATTAGATATGCATTGAGGTCCCTCCTCCCTTTAACCTCCTGCGCGTGGCGAAGTGAGGAGGGTTTTAGTGAGGAAGTAAAGGGAGGAGGGGAAGCCTGGGTGCTAATGCTTTTTGGCCCACTCAAATCCCCTTCAATGTAATTGTGGGTCTGCACAAAGTCAGGGATAAGAGCGAGGCAAGCTGATCGCTGTAGCAAAATCAATACTTCATACCTCTCTGAGATTGAGTTTTTAGGAAAGGAGGAGCACCATGACCAAGGACAGAATATGAAATCACTCCCACAGAGGCCCAACACGCGCCGCGCAATCGATCCCCAGTCCCTGTACCAATTATAGTTTTAAGGTTTGTCTGTGGCTTTCTGCAGTCCTCAAAGACCAAAGCTTTGGAAATAGACATTGTGTTCACTGACACTTCGACAAGGGTTGCAATTTTTTCATCCCCCTTGGAAATTGCCACCTGAAATGCCTCCAATACCTCGAGTCTTTAATTTAGAGCAGAGATTGATTTTTCTTCAGTTGGGTGAGTGAAAATGTCAAAAAACAACACTGCGGTCACAACTACCACCTTATGTGTTATATATCTACAGATATAAGTGATACATTAGAATTCAATGAGTATAACTTTACGTCTCACTAAGACTGCCGTGATCAAATAGTTCATCGATTGTTCACAGTCCCTCTTCCTCTCTGACATCTTTTTTAAAAAAAGGTGTGGGAGCAATTCAGGGTTAAGTGTCTTGCTCAGAGACACAACGACAAGGACGAGCAGACTCGAAACACCGATCCTCTGATTGGAAGACGGGCATGCTAACCACTGCTAACCACTGAGCCACATTCGCCTCTGCCTTTGACCGTTGCTGATGGTAGTTTGTTTTTTGACTTTGATCGATCTTCAGAGTTTGGTTAGAGCAGCTTGTTACCGTCTTATTCGAATATGATACATAAAGATATATAGATCGCATCTCGTTGAATGGATGGTTGAAGATGAAAGTGTGTGTTGGGACCGTTTCAATGCAGCGTGCCTCTTCATCAGAGTCCACCTGTCCTAGAATCTCTATTTGATTTCTCTCTCATACCTCTGTTGGATTTACTTTTTACTCCATCAAACCACTTTTTCTGGCAATTTGTCTCTTTGAATGGCCCCACAGACAGTAACCCATTTTTCATTTGCCACCTGTTTTTCCATTTGGCTTCTTTACCACTTTACTTTTCTTTCCCTTTCTCCTTTCTTGGTCTCAGTCCGTCATACTCGTTGCTACAGTATAGGAATCAAAAGGATTGGTTGCTTCTCCATTCATTGGACCTTTAAAAAGGAACCAACCTTGAGCTGTGGATCGCTTTTTGTTAACTAGACATCATGATGTAATTGGAGAAGTGGTAATGCAACAAAATAATTTAGTCCACTGTCACATTAGACAACATATCTGGATTTGATTCAAGATGTCCTTACTCAAAGTGTTATGTTATGATGGGCTTTATTAGTTACACTGATATTGTTTTACCAGTAAGAACCTCTTTTGCGTGGAGAACAGGCTTTGACTGTTACTCTGTAGTAAATTGATATAAAAGACAATTTATGACTTATCCTAAATATTTACAACATCATAACTGTCATGTATAAAATGCATTGCGTTGCATTGTGGGATTGATAGCAGAAGTAGTGCACATGCAATGTCTTTTTCACACTCAGAATTCTGACAGTTGCATAAAATGTGATTTAAGGAATGTATTTGTATGTTTGCTGTAGTATTAATTTGTATTTATTTAAAGGGTGTGAAGAATGCACAGCTTCACATCACTATGCCACTAAAATTAGTCTGTTAAGTGCGTCATACATTCAGTTTTCAATCTGTTCAGATGTTACAGTTAACGCAGTCTCTAAGTGGCATCACTGTCAATGTACCACCTTCCGTTAGTGTCATCCTGGGGAGCCAAAAGCTCAGCTCCCAGCCTTCACAATTTGTTACGCTGCATTTGAGCCCAAATTAAATTTATGGATGAAGACATTAAAAGCTCTGGGTGTGACTGGTAGGGAGGTACGGATGATGGATTAGAGGAATGGATTAGAGAAATGGTCAAATAGAAAAAAAGATATTGAACAGTGAAAAGAATTGGCCACACATTAACAGTATGAGGGCCTCGAAAGAAACTGACTAGTGTTATGTAGGAGTGAAAAACATTGTGCAGCAAGATGAAAAAGGCTTATGAATCTGTCATTCTGTCAAGATAATGTCTAGTGCGACGGGGTATTGCGCTAGGTACATGCCCTTATCCCACACAAACGGTGTAAAATATGGCAACACAGTTTCTTTATAACTTTGCATATTCAGCCATAAAAAAGCATTGTTGAGGACTTTTCTGTCCGTGTTCTAGTCTGAGGTGATCCACCAGTGACTGACACCCTATCGGTTCGTCTCAGGTGAATTATTGGGAATTATCTTCCTGTATGAGTCAGGGAAAAGGATATCTGTTCATATTGCTAATATGGGTTCTACTATACACATTTTCACACATTTTCGAACTAAATGTACCGTCTTCACGGTGTGATGTCTTCATGCTTCATAATTTTCTCAAGTGCAATCATTTAAATTTCCTCCCTTACTTTCCCATAATTGCTTATTCTGTTTATGGGGACGATCTCAGCGCACACGAGATAATATATGTTTCTTGCGGGATCCTAGATAAAATGTGTGAGTGGAAAATGTAAAGATGTAATCCTTAATCCCATGAAAAGACTAAAATCTAAAATGTGTTCATTAATCAAAAATTTCCCTAACTGTTTTTTTTGTCACAAGTGTATTATTACTGAAATTCCAAATAAAAACAGGCCACAAATACAGACGTTTTGTTAAAAAAAAAAAAAAAGAAAAGAAAAAAAAAAGCCAAATAAAGTCCCAAAACAACCACTGTAGTTGGAAAAACAAAAACAAAGAGATGGTAATGGTAGATTAATACCCAGCAGAACGGTGTTAATAAGAATGACTCCTTTTCAGTTATATCAGTCCTTGCTGTACAGGAAACAATTTTATTTGTGACAATAGCAGAAATATAGATATATTCATAGTTTATTAGTAAAACCATATAAGCCTTGTTTTTAATGTGTAGATTCACATTACTAAATTCCTGTAGATTTCAATGACGGTCAGAATGCTTTTCTATTGGCACTTATAAAGTTTTAAAGGTCTTGATGGTTGCAGTTCACAGCATTATGGCATCTCCTCTCATTTCTATTCAAAGGAGCGCTTGACCTAAGCAAAGGATACAAAGGTCAGAACTTTATACAGTACATGGAATATTTTGTGGCATTAAATGGTCACAAGAGAGCCAGACATCTGGCTGGAATAACCAATATACAGTAAACATGCATGATGTGGAAGTTTTGTTCAAGTTTCTACGTGTATTAAGAGGAGAGAAGTGTGCTTCACCAATCTGCACAACCTTCCTGTGGCTGTGTGACTTTAAGGTAATTTGGGAACCTTGGATTTGGCCGGTGGCTCCAGCCTCCAACACAGTCCTTGTTTATTTACAGTTCATTTTTGCGACTTAATTGCAGTTGCAGCGGCTATTGATCTTATAACAGGCGTGGGCCATCGATTTCCCGCCGTCCCCCAATGGGTCAGGGACAATTCATCTTGCCACAACAACACACACCTCACTAGCAGGCAGCGTGGCTGCACCAGTTAAATGATATTGAATCTCAACTGGATTAATGAAAGATACAGGGCTTATGTGTTGAATTTCAATGAGCTTTTTGGAAAGGTTTTTTTTCTGATTGCCTGCCTCTTTGTTCAAAAAATGTGTTTCAGGCTGAACAGGATTTTCAAGGATGGGATTTAAATTTGAGTCTGATCAACTAATTACACTGGTATGGTCTGTTTCTAGGGGGCAAACTGCTTCCATCTGGCGGGTACTGATGCAGATGGACGTCAGGACTGAACATTGACAAGTGGAAGTGACTGATTCCTTCTCCTCACCCTCTTGCCCCCGACACCTTCTGTCACGCTGGCAATGTCAAGAGTCCCGAGTCCCCCTCCCCCTGCGGAAATGTCCAGCGGGCCCGTGGCCGAGAGCTGGTGTTACACACAGGTAAAATGATCGTTTCCTCTTATCTTTCATCTCGAGTAAATCACGCATCCGTAGCGACTCTGAATATCTTTCCCTTTGCCAGATCAAAGTGGTGAAGTTCTCTTACATGTGGACCATCAACAACTTCAGCTTCTGTCGTGAGGAGATGGGCGAGGTCATCAAGAGCTCCACCTTCTCTTCCGGGGCCAATGACAAGCTGAAATGGTGGGTGGGCTGTTCTGTTTCATCATATCTAGTATCCAGTCTTCATCTTCTTACTGCAGTGCACAGAAAGTGGACTTCTGAGAAACATCTAGAAAAACCCACCTTGTCTGATTACTGTTGCCAATTCCACCATAAATGTTATTGCGAGGGGTGTAACAGTGCACAAAATGTATGGCTTGATAACGCTGTTTTTGGTAAGGTTCGGTAAGTTTTTAGCACAATAGGGAAAATGACAAAATAACTTTTTTCGTTCATTTAATTTGAACATGATTTAAATTTTTGCCATAATTCCTACTTGTTAAGACACTCAAATACTGGCATATTGTCAATAATAGAAATGTATGTAAATTAGAAGTATTTCAGATTTTTGCAATTCTCAATTATAAGCACGCCACAGCGCCGGTGACAGCAACTGGTGTGCAACCAAAAAATGTCCAGGTAAAACTCCAGAACTTCTGTTCTGTTGTGTGGGGGTAGTAGACTTAAGTCTTTCGGTATGACTTAATGACATACCGAAAGAGAGACGCATACCAAACCGAATGTCCGTGACCGAACGCTTCAATACCAATACACATATTGTTACACCCCTAGTTAATACATTATTACTTCCATCCCTTTTACTAGAGATCTTAACTGTTGCACCCTCAACCACCATCAGGTGTTTGCGAGTGAATCCTAAAGGCCTGGATGAGGAGAGCAAAGACTACCTGTCTCTCTACCTGCTGCTGGTCAGCTGTCCGAAGGCCGAGGTGCGCGCCAAATTCAAATTCTCCATCCTCAACGCCAAGGGAGAGGAGACCAAAGCCATGGGTGAGTCAAAGGGGTGGCACAAACTTTTAACTGAAATGGAGGCCTTCAGTTTTAATGTTTGACATTTTCTGCATGCACTTATTTTTATTCGCACGTTTACTCGGACATTCTGCAGAAAGCCAGAGAGCATATCGCTTTGTCCAAGGGAAAGACTGGGGCTTTAAAAAGTTCATCCGGAGAGACTTCCTACTCGACGAGGCCAACGGTCTTTTACCCGACGACAAGCTCACGCTCTTCTGCGAGGTACACTGACTTGTCCTTGCGTTCAACTCATCTCGGCTTATTTCATCTCTCATTACGATTGCATTTTTGAGTATTGCTTTTCATTTGATGTCTCTCCCTCAGGTGAGTGTGGTGCAGGACTCCGTCAACATATCTGGGCAGAACACCATGAACATGGTGAAGGTACCCGACTGCCGGCTTGCAGATGAGCTGGGCGGCCTGTGGGAGAACTCGCGCTTCACTGACTGTTCCCTGTGTGTGGCTGGACAGGAGTTTCAGGCCCACAAAGCCATCCTGGCAGGTACAGACAAGAGTCAGACACACCCTGTATCTTTTATTTGTTCATCCAGTTAAAAAACAAACTGACTGTGTGTGGTATGTGTTTGCCTTCTGACTGTGGTTTCATAATTACTCACACATTAACATTTTTGCTTACCATATTACTGCTTTCAGCACGTTCCCCTGTATTCAGCGCCATGTTTGAGCACGAGATGGAAGAGAGTAAAAAGGTGAGCCCATGGTCCCGAGGTTGTTTTTTTTTTTTTAATTCTTGGAATTAAATTTGTTTTGTTCCTCGGCGGCTCCGATTTTCCGTGCTGTGTTGAGGGGTTAAAGTGCGTGAAGGATTGTGTGCTGTCAAACGGCTGCAGCACAAAGCCGTTTGGTGAAACTGAATGATAGTGCACCTGAAATGAAATTGTCCGACCGTACTTGGGGGTCAGGATTCATCCTTCACTGACAAAGCTGCAGAAGCAGAGAATTGCTTTCTTTTTTTTTTCATCTTTTTTTTCATCTTCAGCGCATGTAACTGTAAGAAATGAAATTGCAGGAGATGCTGCACAGATGTTGCTTTCGAACCAAGGCTATTTCAGATTTTATGTTGCAATTTTTTGAAAGATTAAAAATTGTTTCACATTAGATTTTGTCTGAAAGGCAACTAGAATTCTGGGTAAAAATATATATTTAAATTATGCGTTAAAGGTAAGGTAAATGTTTGCTCTTAATCAATGTGTTCAAATTCCATGGAACACGTAACCTCTTAATGTGTCAATATCTAGCAACATAATTCAGTCCAAGGAATCCTGTTTTTTCATTAAACAAGTTGCTTCAGGTTGACTTTAAGTGCACATGCCTAAGCTCTTATTTGTGATCACAATTAATACGTGTGTTTTGACCTATAATTATGATCCAGATACATCAATTAAGTAGTTTAACTTTGTGTTGTTACTACTGTGTGGTTATTAAGAGTATTTCATACAAATTTTATACAGTCCTTTTTATAGTATTCTTATTATAATCACATATTGTGCTATTCAAATAAACACAATGCATTGATTTGAACAACTATTATTATTATTATTTTTTACATAATGTAAAAACCTGATGAGGTAAATGTGTCAGGTACCATACTGTGCATGTTGTAGTTGAAGCTCATGTCATGGTGAAATGCTAGAATCTAACTTCCTTACTCACCGTCTCGTTCTGTCAGAACCGCGTGGAGATCAACGATGTGGAACCGGAGGTTTTCAAAGAGATGATGTGCTTCATTTACACAGACAAGGCTCCCAACCTCGACAAGATGGCTGACGACTTGCTGGCAGCAGCCGACAAAGTAATAAAACCATACAACCACTGCCTCGCTATATTCTGACATATTGAGATGGTGTTTCTTGAGCGATAAAATCTGTTGATGTCGGCGATTGACTGTGTATTTTCATTCTACTGATTCATTTTATTATTTGTTTTTGGATATTAATGTCATTGATACTCCAGACAGCTCCATACGTTACTAAAGATGTTGATCTTGCCGCTTTGGCTTGGTTAAAATGTGATGCCATTTTGTTGGCAGCATACACTGTGTTCTTACAGACACTCTCATAACTAAAAGTGATACAATGGATTAAGGGCTCAGTACCCACTAAACCAATTAGCCCAGTAAGCCATCAAGATCTGTAAGAAACAGTTCAATGATTTTTACACTAATCTCCCTCCACTAAAACACTTAATGAGAGTCTGACTTCTGAAAACACAGCTTCTGGACTCAATGGTCTTCGGAAGAGTTGTGACATAACCAACTTGAATTATATTTGATAAAACCACCTAACTCATCACAGCAAATGGCACATGAATACTGGTGACGGACATGCGTGCTGATCTTGTGCCCGCTCTCTTTCAGTATGCTCTGGAGAGACTGAAGGTCATGTGTGAGGACGCCCTGTGTACAAGTCTGTCTGTGGAAAATGCTGCTGAGATTCTCATCCTGGCTGACCTGCACAGCGCCGATCAGCTCAAAACACAGGCCGTCGACTTCATCAACTAGTGAGTTCACACGCCATCACTTGTACTCGGGTCTCTACCATCTTTTTTACTTTTGTCTCTGTTGTGTTCATCTTGTGCATCTCTTCTTTATCTCTGAATCGTTACTGGTGGTAGCAGGACTCGGTCTCGCTCCCACCCTCATCCCTGGTGGTCACGGTTAATGATTTAATTCCACATGTCCCCTTATGGAGGGGCACCTCTAATATTATTAAACACTGTCGAGGCTTTAAGAGGGATCAGGGCAACCTGACTCCTCGATGTGCTGTCACCTTATCTGTTGACTCAGATGAATAGCTCTGAACATGTGTCTGTGCTCATATTCCTTCAGACTATTTCCCTCCCGTTATACAAGATTCATTATTTTATTTTTCGAGAGCTGAAAAAAATAGTTGAATAATGGATAAACTGATATGATGATGGATTAATTGTAGTCAGCTTTCAAGCAGAAATGCCACATTTCATTGTCTTATGTTTGCGATTCCCAACCTGAGGTTTGACTCCCCTCCATTTGTGTCATAATACATCAGCGGGGTTCTCCAGGTGCTTGATGAGAGAGGTTAAAAATACGTTTTATCTGCCACTTTCTGCTGTGACCATATTGGCCCAAATATAGCACGACCCTGAATATAAGCCTATAACTGGGCTAATGTAACACTTTTCAGCTACAAACAACACACAACGCATCTTCTCTCCATTCAAAGCTAAAAATCTGATCTTGAGAACAAGTAATTGTTTTGTTCTTGAATTTAAGAAGATTCGTACTTCTTCAATCAAAGAATTCAGCTAAAAAAAAATATAATATATTACAATAATATATTATTCATACCAATTGTTTTCCCCACAACTAATGTTTTTTTTGTTTTCACCCTCCAGCCATGCTGCAGAAGTAATGGAGACCGCAGGTTGGAAGTCCATGGTGGCGTCTCATCCACACCTGGTGGCCGAAGCTTACCGCTCCCTGGCTTCAGCCCAGTGCCCTTTCCTTGGACCCCCACGCAAGCGCCTCAAACAATCCTAACAGTCTGTACTGATAGATACACACATGCATACATACATACAAAGACACGCGGATCCCTCCCCTCACACAGGGACAACCTTTCCCCTAGCTGTTACTTACTCCGATATCTACAGCCTCCCATGAATCTCCCCCGTCTGCCCATCCAAACCTGCTGTATTTAATCTCTTCTAAAGACGGAGGGAAGAAGAATGAGGAAGTGGAAGAGAGGGGACGGTGGACTTGTGAAGTGGATGTTTGTTGTTTACACACAAGTAAACCTACAACACCCCCTTGCTCCTCGGCGCTTAGTGAGGTGTCTGACATTGTGCTCTTTTCTGTGTGTGAAGGCTAAATCCCTCGACATCCTGTTAGTTCCTACTTTGGTATCCATTCGGAGGAACAGACCGGACCGGACCCAGCAATCCAAAAAGAGCCAACTGTCTGGAAGTTTCAAGGACAAGTGCAGATAAATTAAGTCTTTAATTGTCTATTTTATCACAAGGCTTCTTTTTGCTCTGTTCTTAGTGTTTGGAGTAGAGCAGTAGGACAAGTCCCCAAACTAATGGACTAATGTGAGGGACTAAAGAAGAATTGGGCTTGTTCGACACAAACTGGGAGCCCCCTCCCCGAGAAGACGACAAAGGGCTAGTCAAAAAAGCAGATATGGGACAAACTCATCATTAATCTTCCCAAAGAAAGTTGGGAAAACATTGCACTAAAGTCACAGGTCACCCTTCCTCAACTCTTACCAGCGGTAAAGTAGAAATACTGCAGGTGAGCACACATTGAAGCAAGCTTCATGGACTAAAAACCCAGCTGGACCACCAAGAACAAGAACCCTTTAAGAAGATTTATCAGCAATTGACAGAAACCACACAAGTACTCCCGTATAGAACTCTGCTTCATCTGCATCCGTTTAATTTTTGTAACAGTCGGGTGGTGAAAAACATAGCAGCATCGAGAGGAAACAGAAACGCACAACTGGAAGTCCTTCCTGGGAAAATTGTATTTTGTGTCTGGGTCTGTTTTTGTAGCCCTTGAGAGAAAATGTAATCTGCGGTGTCAATAGACAAACCAATCTGGAGACAACAAATGGAGGGAAAATAATGTCAAGAAATGGTTTCAAAATAACATTGGGAATCAAGCAGGCATGGTAATGTTTTATGACTGATTGCTTATTTGTTTTTTGTCCTCAGAACTGTCATTTCTATTTTTTTCATAGAAATTTGTACAGACACACATGTTTTTGAAGCTCTGGAAACAAAAAGTATTTCCAATCGTGAAATTGGGAGGAAAAAGCAGAGAGAGATGTTTTCTTTGCAGGCCTGAAGACTGAGGAAAATTTAATTGATATGAACACGTTTTAATGTTCAGAATAGACAGAATGTGAAAACAATGCTCACCAAGGCAAACCACATGAAATACATTTGAAGTTATCATTTTAGCCTGGTGGGAAATGGTAACGATAGAAGGAAGCGCTGCTGTTTCTTTCCTGTAGATATTGCCGGTTATGAGAAGTGACACTTAGTTGTTGCCATTTTTTGTTCCAAAAAGATTAAACCACAACTATTTTGTATTGAATGCAATGCAAACTGTCTGGTATTTTTTTTGTATGACTTGCATTTTTTGTGTTCATTATTTTCCGCTGTCCTATAAAACAAGGCGTTTCATCAGGAATTCATGATGAGACTTCACAGAAACCGATCGCACCTAAAGTGAAGACATTTCACAGAGAGCGAGACATGTTTTTATATTTAGTTTAAGGACTCAAACTAAGTCTTAATGTCATTGTCACCATTAACTCCTCCGGCTGTGACTCCAGTGGGGCTTCCTATAGCAACCTGAGGACAGGTACAAATCTGAGGTACTTAAGTATTTCAATTATACTGCTACTCTATATATTTTTACTTCACTTTATTTATGACAGCTTTACAAATAGATGTTTTCATACAAAACATTCGATCGTTTTAAAAATGTTGCAATAAATGAATATGCGGGGAAGGAAAAAGCTCTCCAGCTCCTAGACAATTAATAAAGCGTGTTTTACGGCTCCTGCTGAGTTACGGCCTCCGGCATACGAGCATCAAGCTACCGCAGCCCAACACCTTCGAGATCCTCGCCCCCGACAGCGATGAGACTGGTAATTAAAAAAGGAAAAGGCGTGAAAGCTAAATAGAGAAAGGGGAGCATGGGTGTACTTTGTAGCCGGTCTTTCTTTTAGAACTGTACGTTAAGTTACCGAATAGTTCGACGCTTTATTCATATATTTTACATTTAAATAATTATGTTTGATAACTTGCAGAAACATTGCATGCTTAAGTCCACCTTATTGCTCTCAATGGGAGCACACAAACAGTCCTCACGACAATTAACTTTGCTAATGAGCTGAAACAATACATTCTTAATGATGTCATTGTTTAGAAATATGTGTGTGTACATAGATATCTATATATATATATAAACAGATATAGATATACATCCTCATGGGTGAGTTGTTGATGAAAGAATCCAAGCACTGATTGCACCAAATAAAAAATACCAAATGATAAAAGTTTAGATTCATAATGCTGCTGGTGATGGCAGGGTAAGGAGAATATGTATTTTGGTCATGACAGCTGACGGTGGCATAACACATGCGCAGCCCTCAGAAGCTCAATTTTTCTCCTCTGGTTTTCGGGAAAAGTAACAATCACAGGTGAGCCTTAAGTTAACCAAGGTTAGGAGCTCCTGTTTTAACGGACTCTTGGCTTGTGTTGGTTTTAGTTTTTTATTCAGCGACACACAGTGAAGAGTGTTATGAAATACACAGGATGACGCATGACAAGTTCAATGCAACATAAGAATGTTGTAAAAGCATTGCATCCTGACACATCTATAGTCTTTCTATAATATTTAAATAAAGGCACAAAAGAACAATGACATATTAGCTCTTACTAACAGAAAAAACTTGCTATAATCTAGTTCACACCGCGTATTGTTGGAGGAAGTTAGAGTAGAACAAAGTGGATTGATTATTTGATTATGCAGCAGAACATAAATGGCGGCTATTTTAAGAATCAATCAACCATTCAAGTCTCTAATAAATCAAATAAAATGCTTAACATTGGTTAGCTCCTGCCTTGTCTTATTATGTGATGGTAACGGTTGTGATGAGTCTTTTTCACAACTACATAATTTTATAAACCAAATTATTCAATCAATAATGAACACAATCGTTAGTTGCATTTCATAAAACCAGTCTAATACAACTCTACAACAAGTCAGATATTGCGCTAAATAACATATGATCTACTTTAAAGGATTTGAGCAATCATAAGAAAAACATATTCTCGACAGTAAACTAAATTTCCTTTCAAAACGTCAGTCCATCAGACCAGTTAGCTGCTCACACTGGATGTTTCCTTCGTGGATGTGATGAAACATCGGCCTCACGAGTGTCCATGACCTCCTGGGCTCTGGTAGCTGTAGTCTGGACACACTTTCTGTACCAGTCTGTAGTCAGTGCTGTAGAAAGACACGTAGATGCAGATGACCTGGAAGGGTTTGGAGCACATCCAGGTGACGTGGCTCTGGGTCTGCTCCTGAGCACACGTCTTGGATGGGTCATAGTTGCACAGCGAGATCTTTTTGTTGCGTTCGGTCTTCTCGTAGTCCACCCTGCAGTTGAAGGTCTTTGACTCTTTGGGGTGGACCACGCTTTGACGCTTCAGATCAAACTCCACCTCTTTCACCGGTGGGACGAGGCTTATGGACACGTTGCCCACACCTGTGGAGTTGTGGCGGAAGTAGACTCCAAGAGACCCGTTCCCGTGATCCACAATCTTGCCTATTATCAGCAAATTCAGTTTGACGGTTTTGATGTTTGAGTAGAAGTCCCCCCAGCTGAACGTTCTGGAGAATTTAGACGTTCCTTGGACTTTCACGATGGGACGAATCTTCAAAGATGGATTGGTGTGTGACTGGGAGTTGCCACCAAGTATTTCCAGAAGTCCCTGCTTTGAAAGAGGAATAAAAGGCCTGAAGGGCAGCTTGGTACTCTGAATCAAACTGCCAGCTTGAAGCGCCCAGTCGCTCTGTGAGTCAGGGTCCAGGTCTCTGCTGAGCTCAGCTGACGCGCTGCTGATGGTGAAGTTGGCATGATGCTGCCCAAGAACCAACTACACAGAAAATGTAGGAGAGACAGTTTGACATTGAGAAGTGGAAATTAATAATAATAATAATAATAATAATAATAATAATAATAATAATAATAGTAATAATACATTAATAATGCATTGGGATTCAGTGAATACTGACTATAATTCTCTGAGCATAATACATGTTTAATGTTATGTAAGATACATTTTTAATCTTGTTGATCTAACTAAACATTAAACTTAAAAAAAACCCATCATATTTAAATAGCTTATTGGGTATTTTGGCACATAAACTGCAAAATAATCATTTTCCAGAAATGTATGGCATAAAAATAAACATGTCTCTGCAAAATGTTGCAGAATAATAATACAAAGACTGAAGTAAAGCGTCAATGGCTCAAAACTACACTTTTTGAGTACTTTCTACCTCCAGTTTATTTCTTTTACTTTTGCTTACCAAACAAAAGGCTCCTTCCAGAAGTATCCAAACAAAGCACTGCCTGGTGAACATCTCCATAGTGCAGAAATCTCTTATTAAGAGCCATCCACTCTCACCTGCACTTCATTCAGGGTTGAGTTTTGAAAGTCCATGAGGAGCAGCTGCATCCACATTAAACGCTGATGGAGACGCTCAGTTGCACCAGCAGCAAACCTTCTGTGAGCTGCAGGTCCACTCACAGCACCGGGAGGCTTCAGGGCTCAAGGTCCCCAACATTCACTTTTGCTGTAAATCTCTCTCTCTCTCTCTCTCTCTCTCTCTCTCTCTCTCTCTCTCTCTCTCTCTCTCTCTCTCTCTCTCTCTCTCTCTCTCTCTCTATCACTGTAACAGGATTACATTGATGTCCTGCCTGTTGTCCTCCCTCCCCCTTTCTTTGCGACTGAAAAAAAAAAGCCTTGCATTATGTTTTGGATGATGAAACAATTCAATTGACACTTTCAATTGATCCTTTTATTTTGATTCACATGAAGCAAACACTAATGTGATACTGCCACCCCATGGCCAGATAGCAAACTGCAGTCTGGGCTGAAATAGAGGAGCCTTTGTAAGGACCGCCACCTTCCCTGTCCCCTGTCCTAATCCAGCCAATGATACTGTAGAGATGGTTCAGTAATTCCACTCTGGCCTTTAAGATGTTCACTTCAACCAGTTTTCAATACATCTACCTGCACTGCCAGGCCCACCTGCATCTTTTGAGCCACAATAACTGCACATCCGTACGCATGTTCACTCACTATTGTCGTAAACTGACTGGTATTGTATCCTCCAATGTGTATGCTAAATATGGTTTGATCCTTTATTTTATTATTATTAAAACACAACAGAGAAATGTGTTTAGTTGGTTATCAAACAACAAGTTGGTTTTAACCATTTAAACCTAATTAAACAAAATCTGCAAATGAAAAAACAAATGAGTACTTCCATAACGTGTGAATTTGGTTTATTGTACCGTGTCAGCTCTTATATATAAAGCCTTGTTTCAGGCCTGCCGTCTCAAATGGATGAGGGAAACGGACAGTAGACTTGAATAGTGATTATTTTAATAGAGGTCACATTTTAATTTCAAAGACTATATTCAACTCAGTACTTTGTTCTTGGAAAATGTAAATTAAGTTAATTTTGTTTGATGAGCAGATTGTATTTGGGGCCTGACAGAGTGGTAAGTCAACTTGTGTTGCCTGTGCTGCTTTTGGGGATGAAAAGGGAGACATTTTTAAAATTATATTTGTATTCTATCCAACTAATCATCCTCAGGTGTTGGATAAAGAGATAGAGTGATTGGATAGTTATTTATATCTGTTGCGGTTCACTAAACAGATGAGATGCATCTTTTTATATTAACAGTTATGATGTCGCAGTCTTTAAAATATTATAGATGTTACAGAATATGTGATAATGTGTCCTATAAATGGTTCCCAATAAGTGTTTCTCACTGAGAGGTATTTTCTATGCAGTTGTGGGAGTTTTTCTTTCCAACATTAGAGGGCAGCATGAGCTCAAAGTCACACTCGGCTCTTTTGTCATGAAACCTTTATCTGCTTCTCACATTTTTTGATTTATTATAATGTTCATCAGTTGTAACCTCATCGCTGTTACAGGGATTATTATGATTGAACCGATATTTTATTAGTGACAATTCTTGATTTGGATGATTTATTTATTTGACAATAAATAATCCTATTATATTCATTTTTAAATAAAGTTTTAACTTTCTACATGTTTTTGTGTTCATTTAAAGTGAGGGCTTATGTCTTAAAACACCTAGAAATACTCGTAAGCAGGGAAGCAAACTCCAAAACGCTATCACAACATGTCCTTTACAGGACACGGACACGTAAACAACAACAATAATCACAATCCAGAGCATTAATACAGGATGTTCTCAATGCACAGGTAAGACGCTTCCAGAGTTACCTGAGGTCAGGTTTCTCTCTTTTGTGCAGAAGCTCCTTTGTCGGGCTGAGTGTGGAGGCGACAGAGCTGAAGTCTCCTGTGTCTTCTCTTTGCGGAGACACAATTCCTCATCTTCTCCAGTATGGGATGAGACTTACAGTAGACATAACAACACTTACCACACACCCACAACATGCAATGTGTCCCATTGGTGTAACTGCATGGTCCAGTACAAAGACTTCAAACAGGGGCAATATGTGCAGCACCAGAAGGCCAATGCTCAGGCTCCCCGTCCATTACTGTGAATGAAGGTACATTTTGTAGAGATTACTTTACAGATCATGTTGCATATCTGTTTCATATCTAACCTAATCGTTTTTATGTTCTACTTCTGTACCTAAAATGTATCCACCCTCTTTATACTGGAGTTGTTTGGTCACTCTGTGTTTCTCATGTAGCAGCTTAGCGTCTCTCACAATGCTCCATTGGAAGGTTAATCTTGGGGCTTATGTGGCTTTAAAAGTCAATGTGTGAACATGAATGCTTGAGAGAAATGGAGACTCGCTCACAAGAAATAATAGTTTACAGTGGAAGTGATATCCGCAAGTCATTATTTAGCATGCATCTTTTATCGAGAGAAAACCTCGCGAAAAAAATCTTCTGCTGAGGGGAACGTAGTTTTGCAAATATAAAAAATAAATAAAACATTTGCCCTGATGATGGCTATATGTAAAGTTTACGAATCACCTTAAGTTTTAGGTGAACATGGATTTGTGTACTAGATCTTATAACAGTAGTCGAGACATTTTGCTTTAAAATCTTAAATGTTCAGTGCCTCCATGAGGCATCCCTGTTGCCGCACCGCTAACATGACCAACAGTGCTGCAGAGAAGGTAAACACTCAACGGTGGTTAACCGAAACCAAAGGCATCCTCCACTAACTGTGTCTTCAATGCCTCCCTGCTCACTCTCATTTCTCATTTTCAGTCCTTTCCCTTAACTCAAATTAAATTAACTAAATGCAGTTGCTGAAGCTTTTGTCCCACCTTTTTGAACCCACCCACACATCAAACTTAACAACATCCATATGTGCCGAGTCATACTTTATCTTTTACTTTTAAACTGCTGCCTTTCAGTCACTTTATCGTGGCCTCCTTGATGTAAAGAGCTGCTGGCTGAACTGCATCAACATTAGATTAGACATTGGACATGCTGATAAACTATGGCACACTTTCATGAATGTCTTTGCAACGACTTAAATATCGTGTTTATGTAGTTCTGAGTTTAAATACTTGTATTGATCTATCCCACGGCCATCACTAAAGATTCATTCAACATTCACAAGTGGATGTCCTCAGAGTTTTCCTTTACTTTGGCCCAATTTCCTGGCAAAGATTGCCGAAGCGGTTTCCAACTCTGAGCCATCAAAACATCTTGAATACTCATCGCTTTACTTCAGACCTGACCCCAGGAAAGGAAGTGAAGAGAGAGACAGAATAAAGAGGAAGATGGTGAGAGAGAAGGTGGTGGATGGGGAAGAGAGGGAAATGTGAGTGATAGCTTGTTGACTTTTACAAGATGCTGAGGGCTCAGTGGGCTTAATCAGAGTTGCTCAAAAAGTCCCCTGTGTGGTGTGTTGGAGGGGTCAGGAACAGGCCCATCTGACCCTTGACCTCTCCTATTCCCCTCTCGTCAGCCCCACTGACCACTATGCCGCTCACAGCGTAATTGCATCTGAACTTGAGTCCATTTATCCCAGATTCCAGCCCCTGGGTTTTACAATATGTTTTACTGGGTAGAAGTTTTACTTTGTGGTTAAAAAACGGCATATTAACTATTGTTATTTAATTTATTTAAGTTCCCACAAAGAATTCCTTCAACATCTCATGCACTTCAGTTTGTTACTTGCTCCAAGTTAGAAAGACAAGTTCATGGTCTGGTTGGGAGGATGAATATGGGTTTATGCTGCTATTAGAAAGGCATTGTTATTAGAGAATAATGGCTTTTATATGACTTTTAACAAATTCATATTTTTACAAACAAATAAAGTTTTTTTTTTATCTTCTAAGTTTTCTACATGAAAACTACGGCTTTAAAAACCTTGTATTAATTGTAATTGTCATGTTTGTATACAAAGCTAACATCAATCAAGGTCTGATAGCTATAAACGGAAATTACAACACTTTTCTTTCAGAAAGCAATGGATATAATAATATTAGATTATGAACTATACCATTTGGACACATGTTACCATTCTTTAAATTAATCATAATTCATATAAAAACAAATAATAATTGGACTTGAATGTGAGGACTAAAAGTGGACTTCTTCATTTCACAGTAAGTTGAATACTCATGTCCTTATTCTTTTGTTGAGGATCTCTTGTGAGTGTTGCCATGTTATTATTCACAAGCCAAAGCGGTGAGCTATTACTGTTTTTAGTATTTAACAGTTTCCAGAATGCTTGCAGATGGCAAATCATGTAAGGTCAGGAGACAACTATTCAGGGTGACACAACCATGCCATCTGGATAATACAACTTAAAATTCAGATTTTACAGAGATTGTAAACAAAATTACCAGTTTATGGTCCATGGAAACATTTAAATTAAAGAATTCAGTAGCATTTTAATTCTGATTTTGAAAAAAGAAATAAGTTCCAACACAAATGTATTACATTTCTGTGAGCAGTATACTTTAGCACACCGGTCCACCCTACGCTGTGAGAACAGAAACTCTTTAGAGTTTGTTTTTCTTGTTCACATGGCCTTTTGTTTTGATCGGACCTCCGTTGATGAAGACACATCCAGCCATCTACTGTTGCTGTCCAGAGTAATTAGATTTCCCTGGAGAATTCTATACTCCTGAGAAGGCTGGACGGTCCGGGGATTACAGCTGCAATCCTAGAAGTCATGAAATTGAGTTAGCAAACCTTGTGTGAAAAATCAACACCTTGAAAAGTACAATATACGTACCGTGACTTTCATCCATGCTGTGCTCATTGGTGAGTTATTGTGACATATTTACTATCCTAACAATTACATCCCACCGGAGCGAAATCAATTTCAATATTGTTTAGTCTCGATGTATTTATATTACGTCCCATTCAAGCTGAAATGAAACCAAAAATCTAAATATATATCTTATCAGCTCCTCTTTCTTGGTATAGTTATAATAACTATTATATTGTGTGTGGTCATGCTTATTCATTAATTCCATAAAAAATCCATTGTAAAAAAAAGACATAATCATGATTTATACTGTCTGAGACATGCTGTTTCCATCAGCCTTCCATTTGAAATATTAGATCAGAGGTTTTCCAGAGGGCTTTCTATTGCCATCTGGTTCTGCTGTCAACCCATGACTGCTTCCTCTAGTCCTCAGACCTGCAGTTCAGTTTTCGGTGACTCACTTAAGATTTGTCTTAAAAGCATTACAGTATTTAGCTTTTTTGTGTCTTTCCTCTTCAAAATGATTGTCACCAAACGGTAATAAGTGATGTGTCAAATTAGATTTCCATCCTTCCAGAAGCCCTCTGGTTTTGTCTCATGTGCTCGTTTTTTTGTTCACACTTAATGATGCAGTTTTAGGTTTTATTTCCTAATCATATTTAAGGCCTGAGTTGTACAGTATTGCACTCTGGCTGCATGAATTTACTTTTACTAATTTAATTTTGTTAAGAACAACATATTTGCACTTACTTGGGATTCCTCTTAAATGAATTGTTTAAGATTTAATATGCTTTTTTGATTTCTTGAAAAGAAAAGATGGTCTTTATGACACTTCTGTATGTGCTAATAGCTAATAATCTTAGCACAAAGATAAAAAAAACGTAGAAGAAACAGCTCCAAATTTATAAAAACCCGGCAACTCTAAAGCTCTATATTATGGAGCATATCATATATTGGTTGTGTAATTTGTACAAAAACCAAAGTCTAAAAACAACACAATTCAGACAGAGCAAGACTAGCTGTTTCCTCGTTTACAGTTTTTGCCCTAAGTTGTGCTAAGCTAACATGCTGCTGGCATTAGTGTCATATTTAAAAACAAATATTTAATTCTAGCTTTCAAGTCATTTGGTCAGACCAGATTACATGCATTTTTTCTGAGTATTTTCAATCAACTTAAAATGCTTTTAGCTAATTTGCCTTCATACTCTAATTAGGTTTATCACACAAATTGAAGGCCAGAGGTTGATGGAGTAAGTGATGAACTGGAAAAATGATAATGACAACCCTCCTGCTTTCCTTTTCCACTGTGTCACCATATTCTCTTTCCTCCGCCCCACCGCCACTTCTTCACAGCAGTGACCATGGGCTGTTTATCGACTGGCTTCTTCTTCCTGTTTGTGGTGCTAAGAGGCTGAAATAAGATCGGCATTGCCGGAGTTTTGCGATAAATTGGGCAGCAGATCGGTCCTAACTCAGTTTTCTCTTGTTTTGGAGGGGAAGAGGAGGATAGTTCGTCACGTGGACAGCAGCATGGACAAAGATGGGGTGAATGTTGGTTTGTTGTCTGCTGCAATTAATGAGTTTTACAGAATTGTTTAACAGAAAAAACATATTGTGATGCAATTGCACAGTAGTTGCAAGAAGTTGGCATTATTGGTGTACATATATGTTACTTATTGGGAAAAGAAAATGTCCACTACATGATCATGATGAGGCATCCCTTAGCTTTGGGGAATGCAAGGCCTCATCCTTGGCTACATGCAGTCCTCCACTGTGGCTCTCTCGGGTTAGCCCAAATGGTACACAGGAGTAATCGGCCGCTCCCATTACAACTCCCAAGGGAGGGGGGTTTGCTCCTTAGCTTCTTTGTACTGTTAGGACTCTGGGTGTTGATCTCACTCTTTTCAATATTCCACTTTGATCTGATTCCAATCCCCGACAGCTGATACTGTAGCTGAACCTGACACTCGGCGCTACCTCTGAACAAATCTGGAATGGGAAGAAGATAATGGGATGGAGACGGGCAGGGATGAATGTCGGAGTATCTGTTGTTTTGTGTGCCAGACAGACATGATGACCCTCTTAGTTGAACTCGGCCCACAATGTCATGGCCCATACCTAAGAGGAGGGAATGCCCTAAGTGTCTCTTGCTGTTATTGTCACTTTCATCTTTTTACATGGATGCATTAAATATGACTTGGACATGATGGTGATACGGGATTTCGGGGATTAGCATTCTGTTCTTCGAGGTGTGTAGATATTGTGAATACTATACAGACTCAACCATGCCCTGGAAACCTTTCAAAATTCAAAGACAAATCATCCGGGTCAAACTGTATAACATCAAGAGGGGAGAGTGTGGATTCTGTCGTGGTGAGAAAAATATGAAAGTAACCAAAAACAGAAAAGGGTGTCTTTCATGAAAGTCAACAACCATGTTAAATCAAAGATGGAAAGAGAATGCTTCCTCGTTGAATAACTGCGGTGCTGCTCAGCTGCAGAGCGTTCAGTACTGCCCCTGCTGACCAGAAGATGTATAGGCGACTAACACCAGTATGGACACCCTATAGTTTCAGTGCTTTTTTGTGTTTCTTAAAAAAAAACTGATGCAATATTTGTGTCACAAATTGTATGAGTTACATACAAATTGTATGAGTTACATAGCTTGTTGTTAGTTGATTTGTGACTGAAATGTCCAAGTTCTGGGAGGTTAGGAGCCATGCAGTCTGGGATATGTAGTTGCCTTGGACTGCAATCTACTGTTTTTGATTGACCAAAGATGATTGTCAACTTTGCTCTGGGGCCTTAAGCTTGCCGAGGGTTAAGTTCACTATATTTGCCGCCATGTCTACAAGTATACAGGGTACAAAAGGAGTTCAGAACATGTCAGAAGACATTTTAACAAGAAAGAGAAAGCTTAACTTTCTCATAACTCATATTTCTCCAGTTCTGACAGCTGTATTTTTCCCTTCAGCAAAGATCTCTTGGGATAAACAGGGTCATTTCTTGTGATGAATCAGTTGTCTTTCAACCCTTTCATTATTTGTGTACGTGGTTAACTAAGCTTAGGGAGTGTCACTGAGGTGTTTTGGGTTCTACTTGAAAAAATTTGACAGGGACAGGCCTCCCTCTCTTGATTCTCAAAATTACCAATATAGTTTGCAAACATCGCAAACAGGCAAGCTGCAGCATATCCTGCCTCAGGTCAACACGAACATTGATGTTGACCGATTGGGCCTCCTGTCTGTCAGAACAGATCATGAACATACCTGAACAATACAGTTGAAAGAAATAACAAATCTTGGTTTCAGGGATTCTCCACTCCAGTCCATTCCTTCAGAACTGTGATATTTTCTAGATGTATTGAAAAAGTGTAAGCTGATGGATCGTCCTTCGAGGCACATTTAAAACCCAATCAGTCACAACTAATTGCTTTCTCATTTTTGCATCATTAGCATATAGGAGTAAGACCAGAACGGTCATTCAAAACCTTTCATAAGATATCCCGGCACCTCTAACACAGTAGTTTCTTCATTCACAAGATGCTATTGGGGAACAAAATCTTGGTATCAGTATCTTAATTACATAAAAATCACAGGGATGAAGTAACAAAACCCACAGGCTCTTTCTCTTTCTTGGAGGTTGAGATAGATGTGGGAAAGGTCCACGTTATACAAGAGAGCTGTATTATCTTTTGGAGTACAATAAAATTGCTCCCGTGTCCTCTTCCACATCCACAGTGAAACATGACATCACTCCTTTATTTAGAGGCCATATCAATGTGACATCATGATCGTCACTCTATACCTGCATTCACCACAGAGACTGGTTGCTGGGATTGAAACTGAAGCCTGTGAATTATATGAGATGCAGAACCTCAATGCTTGTCCTTGGCTGTTCTGGAGGATAATCAGATCGCATGAGGCAGTGAGTTCCAGTTTCCTGTTCGCTGTGTCCAGAGAACAGATATGGCAGACGTCTCACAAATAACACAGCTTGAAGACATCGTCCTGTTGGTGAGCATATCTTGGCCCAGGCTGGATTAACAGCAGGGCCCAGAAGATCTCCAGGTACGTTGTTGGACAAGAAAATGTAAATGTTGGACATTTTAATAAATGTGTTTTCTTTCTGAAAATGCCACAATTGATTAGCTTAATTAACCTATTTCACTTACCATCAATGGAGATGCAATAAAGGAGAAAAAAAACGACTAAAGATCCAATGGGAAATGATGCAACTCAATGTAGTCTCGTACTCTTTGATGAGGAAATATGACCCTTAATACCACACATTTATATTCATAATGGCTGGCAGTGATGGGTGAGGGTAAGCAGAGTATTTATTATGCAATAATCATTACAGCTAACGGCTGCCATAAACGCATGTGCTCCTTTATGTGGCGTTTTATGTAATTTATTTGGGAAGGTGATCCCCTGATTTTGTTTTTACGATCAGATACGAGCATTAGGTTATAAAAGGATGGAAATCCCCTGATGCTGTCAGTGAGCTCACAACATTGCAAGTTAGTCAAACTTGACTAAGATGGTCGCTGCTTGTCTTCACAAGCTTTACTGAGGAACAGTAAGTAACTAATATCTACCAGTTTTTGGCAAAAACAACATAGTCCTTGGTCAAATCTTTCAGCAAGAACATATATTTATGTCCTGCGATAACACGATCATTATTGTAGAGTACACTTAATCCTGTTAAGAGATTTAAGAAAAGTTAGTTTGCTGCCAAAGAAGAAAATAAATAAATGACATTAGATATTAATTTCAATGGCATCACCTTGCTATTCTTCACCACAGAGTTGGCCCGGCCAAGAGGGCTCCCAACTAAAGTTTGATTAATAGATGCACAGGAATTACACTTTTCATATGTAAGAAAACATTTAAGTTGTTCATATCCTCAAAAGTCTTTCTTTCATTTTTTTTTGTATTTATTGTCAAAACATCATTACAAAATGAAAGTATTGTACCTTCACTACCTCTGCCCCAGACATGTTCATTCTAACAAGACACATTGGAAAACAGTTTTTGCTTCCTAGTTGAGACCTTAATGATGTAGTTGCTAATAGTCTCCACATGTGATGAAAACTACCCTTCCAATGATATAATATAATGTTCTAATGACTTGCCGTGAACATAAACAATGTGCAAATAAAAAGCATTTCATGTCAAGTCCGTACAAGGTTTCAAAGTGTCTCTGATAGGCGTTTGAAATGTACAGCTGGCTCAGAGTATCAGTGTCATTCAAGCAGTATGTGTGCACCTTTAGGTGCTGATCAGGCTTTGGAGGTATCCTGGTTGTCAGGTTGCAATTGTTATCGTGCTGTTGATCCTTTTTTCTGTCGTAACACGAAGGCTCTGTTGGCTCAGTGACTCACTTCAGGACGGGCTAATAAAAGACTCAAAAACAGGAAGCATGTATACCAAGTATTCATATGGATGTGTGATGAAGCCAGTCAACATTTTGAACAATAGGTGTTGTCTATGGTTGACGTCTCGTTGTTGTAATGACGGCTGGATAGATTTTTCTAGTAGTTTTGTGGGTGACATTTTTATGAATTCTGTTATGAACACAACAAGAAACAGTGTGTCTGTCCTCAACAGTGTCTGCATATTTTCTAATGGCATAGTTGATGTGTATGTGCCAGGCACCTGGTAAGCAGACAGGACTCATAAATAGGAATAACGAACACATGTGGTTTTTACATCAAATGCAATTATAACAGTACTGTTTTAAGGGCATTTCCGCCATGAACCAACCCATGACAAACAAAAAAATCCTTTCCTATTCACCGCAAAGCCACAGGCTGGAATGCCTCGCCACGAGCTTATGAGCTTCTGAAAGTCGCTGTGTGACTTGTGTCAAATGTTCTTTATTTTCCCACTTCCTACTAAACACATTATGGCTTTATCGTCGCTGAAAATGGAATGAATGTGGACAATTAAAGTCATGACTCATCAAAGCACATACCCGCCATTAATCTTTATTCACGTGCTTTAAGGCCGCAGACATTTAATAACCCTTCAGTCAACAAGGATGTAAAGAAGTTGTTTCTTAGGAATGTGTTGACTGCAGCAATTCGATTAATCACATTTTTACTGGATTTAAATATACTCGACATTTGATGCCACAGTAAGGCGTGTTTTGTCTTATTTACATAATGTTGCGGTGCAATAAAAGAAAAAAGACGGGTATGGTGCAGACATTAGAGTAGAGGATAATAAAAGTGCTCTGATGCACCATCTGAAGAGGACAGAGGAAAGAACAGGGGAAGGCATTAGATAACAGGGTGATGTGGAAGGAGGTGAAAAATGTCTCTATTATAGACCTAATAGAATTTCCCTCGGCCCCAGAGGGACACAGAATGGACTCTCCCTCCTTCCCACTTTGCCTCTCTATCCCCTCATCCCTCCATTTGCACGGGCCGGAGATATAATTTCATCACTCTCCACTTAATTGTGTGCGTTGCTGGCAGAGCCTCAGTCTCTGTTCCAGCAAACAGAGACAGGTGGGAGAAGAGGACGAAGAGCAGAATAATAGAACAGAGTGGGAAACCACATCACTTCATTTTTATAGATGGACAGCTTGTAAAAGCGATGGGTTTCGTGGTCCCCTCTGAGTAGGAAGTGTAAACACAGCCAGAACACTGAGATCACTGATCGGAGTGTGTCATACAGGATACAGTAGACGATGGACTTACAGTAACACACAGTTTAACGATAACACGCTCAGACGTAATATAATTATTGCCTTTGTTTATATATGATTGATTTTCCTAGTCAAGAGAAAATAACACAAGAAGAGCATCTTTTCCAGTATATTGATGAAGTGGGGTTAAGAGATGAAAGGTGCTACATTTATGTTTCAGATCAAATTTGCATTTATCAAATCCCATATTGGTAGTCTGACATTTTTTTTCTTCTTTTGTCGTTTGTGCAACTGTCACACATCATAGAAATGCTACCACTTCTGCATAGGGATAGAGCAATAACCATCATACACAGGTTTAAGTATGTCTTAGTATGAATTATGATAACTGGTAATGAACACAACAGGAAGTTTCTCCTTGGCCATGCATTGTTATGAAAGATGCAGTGACGTACCAGGTGAAGCACATCTGTCATTGCAGAAGGTTGGAAAAAAACATTTTTTTTGGAAGTTTATTTATTTTTCTGTGTTGCCATATTTTTGAAAGTTTTGAAAACTTGTTGAGAGAACAACAAGCTGTGGACTTGGGAGATGCATTAAAGCAATAGGAAATTGAAGCAGCAGGTTATTCTGACTTTCAGTTTATACAGGGCAAGCTCCAAAAATACCACTCAAAATAACTCTCAATATAAGTGTGTGATTGTTACTGTTTGGTTAAAGAATATAAATGAACTGTTTCTGAATTCACTTCAAGGAAGATGTCATTTCAAACCTTCACAGTGGTACTACCTTTAATGCATTGTATCCAAAACAGGAACGGCCCCTGACATTCACGCCTAGGAAAGAAAAGAAAGCTGTTTCAGCTCTACTACGTTGTGGGATGCCAACCTTTGACTGTGCTGCTCGAAAACACCATTTTGCTACTTTCAAAGGTTGCAACTTGTGTTTGAACTCCTGCTAAAGTCCTCCGTGTCCAATGAGAACATGTGTTCTGTCTTCTGGAATAAGCTGCAGACCTTCTGTATACATACATCATTGTGTCCTGAGATCTTCAGAGAGATGCTCTTCACTTTCTCGTAAAGATGAAGACGTCTTTGACCTTTGACCTCACCTCTTGAGTGCCTTTTGAAGAAAACTGTGCTAACTTGTGTGGAATGAGGCACAAAATGCATTGAGGTTAGAAGACTGGGGTCAAGTATTTTACCATATATTAAACAAGTCTTGACCTAAAATTTAAAACTGTAGCTTTTTCAGGCTGGATCAGAATATTAGAATGTCATTCTTATTTTATTTTTCTTAAGCTACAACCAACAGGGTTTTTTTTCTTTTCTTTTTTTTTTTAAAGTCTTTGGTATTATTCTAAGATGTGAAGGATGATACCTTCAGAGATTATGTGTTGTGTTGTTATTTTGTGTGAGACTTGTGGAAAAGGTTTCTACATGGCAAAGGTTTCACAACCTCACATTTCTGGACAGTCCTGAGGGAGTTCTGTTTCCTCGTTCTCACTTCATCCCAGAGGTGATTTGTAGAGAAAATAACGTTATTTTGAGACCACACTGAGACCAACTCATAAAACTGACCATAACATATTGTAAATTAGCCCTGTGAACTGCAGTGTGAAAATCAACACATGCCTATTTTCTCCCTTGTTTAATTGAATTATATATTTGCTACCCTTTTCTTTTCTTTAAATTATTTACAGCTTTTTGTAGAATAGCAATAAATATAATGCATTTTTGTTTCGTATTGTATATTGTTATCTTCTTTTTATGTTGATATCTTCTACTTTTTTTATTTAGCTTTCTGCGCTTTACTTTATAATGGTCCAATTTCCATAATGTAAGCATGTTGAATTGTTTCTATAAAAGTAAGTTAACACAAAACCACAGATTATAAGTGTTGTGGCTCTACAGACTAAGTAAGTGAAGACAAGTTTTCTTCACTCAACATGAAGTTAAAACTCAACTGGTCAGCCCAACTCAACTTGGCCTATCCACTTTCACCACCACATGTCACTGCACACATGGTTCCTCTCACACATCAAACATTCCTCGCTAACAACTCACTGGAGGTTAGCAGTAGTTAGCTTGGGAATGTGTTTTCCACTGAACCATAGTTCACTAAGAAACTGATCCCGGGTACTCGGACTGGGTCAGAACCTGTTGATGCCATTTCATATCTGAATAAGCAGAAACAGGTCAGGGTGGAGTTAGCGAGAACACGCTGGAAAGATTGTTGCTAACTTAAATCCTGGTATAGAAAAAAACATGAATACGGCTGTTGTCATGTTCTTCACAGTGCCCTCAGAGTTTAATCCAACACGTCACGAGTTGCTTCTTCATCCGTTCTCTCCTTTTCAAATTTTGGTAATTTTCTATCCAGCTTAAAGATTGCAGGATAAGTCCCTTTGCTTTTTGTACAGGCTCATCTGGTTCTTTCACAGTTGAATCAATTTTGTTAAAAAAATAAATAAATTGACATCTTAAAAACTTGTAATCTCTGCACATACAGTAGCAAACACGTAGTGAATACAGCTATCTGCACAGAATACAAATCAATCACGTATTGAAATCTTGAGACTCCCCTCTGGTGGCAAATAAACCGTGTCACATATACGAATTCCAAAAATGAAAATATTTACTATTTGACCATAAAATCTACAAAACTCAACACAATATTTTCACACATTTAAATTCACCATTGACTTGAGCCCACGGTGACAGAAAAGCATAAAACCAGTGGGAACCAGTATGCCAGCGTGTGTCATTTCACGCACCGTTACCTTGCCATATCACTCACCAGAGGAAGTCTAATTGCCTTGACAGGTTGTTGGTTTCTATTATTATAGTATTGTGTTGCCGCTGTCACATCGACCACACGCAATGCCATAACTCCTGCAGTCAGTTTGGTGAAGCTAAAGAGGAACTAATCAAACCTACTTTCCTCTTTAATCCCTCATTGTGCTGCAACTATTGAGGCTTCCAGTAATCAGTCTGTCTCATTTGGCTTGGATTACATGTCTTGAGGAAAATGCACAGACCTTCTCCATCCTGAGGGCAAATACAAAAGAATCCAGAGCATACTGTAGTGCTACAATATTAAATACATGAATAAGTAACTGTGCAATAAATAATCTAATGAATAAATTGTGTGACACATGGGCCCGTGTACAAACCAATACATTCTAATTAATTTAAGAAATTTGTTTCAGAGGAAAATTTGTTGTATTGCCTGATAAACAAACATTGTTATCACTTCATATTTAATGACACATTTCATTTTATAATAACGTTTCTATTTGAACGGGAAGTTGAAATTTTAGAGTTCAAAGTGGGACATTTCAACTGGAACGCCACCTGAAGGATTTCCAGCTTTCGGACGAACTTGTATCTGTATTTATATCATGTATTTACTGTTGTGTGTGTGTGTTTCTGTGCATTCTTTTATAGATCAATACAGGGTTTTAAGGGATTTAAGACCTTTATTATTGGTTACTGCTTGTCTGATGTAGGAATTTTGCAAATTCACATTAAGTATAGTACAGTATTAGTATACAAGGAACATTCAGTATTACTCAGCTCTGTACAATTCCGTTCTGGTGCCCGACAGTCTTGTTACCATGAGCTACATTACCAGGGCTTTTAAAAAACGTTATCTTTTCTGAAACCCCTCCCTCCCCCCTCCCTCCGCCTCCCACACACCCTCTCCCCCCGCCCCCCTCCACCCTCAAACTGCTTATCTGCAGGACTGCTTTGTTACTCTTAAGTGCAATATCATGACATGTTCACCTTCAGTTGGGTTTATTGTAACTCAATGAAACTCCTTTCAAACTAAACAAATACTGTCCAAGGAAAACACCTTCATCTTCAGTCATAATTCACAACTCTGAAGATAGTGTTAACTTTCTAGAACAATGTACAAAGGGCTTTTTAGTGAAGGTAGTATGTGGTCGGCTAATATTGAAAACCTTTGTCGTGGACCTTCTCAAATAGTCTGTCTGTTTGATGAATGTACGGAGCAGCCAGTTAGTGTAGCAGAACATAAAGACTGAAAACAGGATGAAACAGCACTCACATGAACGGAGGAAAGAAAATGAATTGAGCTATTAGTGCATTTTGAAACTTTTAGGACCTCATGATTTCATCAAGGCATATTCTAGTATTTGTGCAGGGAAGTTGATCACCCCGAGAAGAATTAGCCAATGTAAAAAATACAAAAATTGGGCCTTATGGCATCACCTGGCGGACCAGGAAATTGTAATTCCACCATTTGGTCACTATGTACAATTGCTGGGGGCTTGGTGCTGGCATACAGACGTTGTTCCCTTTGTACCTAGCCAAGCTAAATGTTTCCTCTGTTTCTAGTCTGCATGCTAAGCTAAGTGGCTGCTGGCTGTCGCCTGTATATTGAACATACACATAGAGGTGATGCCCCTCGTCTGCTAACTCTGGAAAAAAAAAGCTAATACTGTAAAATGATTGGCTCACTGTATTCCCACCACAATGTTGTATAACGTCGTGTCATAAGTTTGGTGGCAGGTGGTATTTTTCCAAATCGACGATTATAGCTTTTCCAGTTCTGATTAGCCTTAAAGGTATTGTAAATGTGTTGTCTGTTCATGTTCAGTCTTAATGACATACTACATTAACAGGCTACATTAACAGGTTGTGAATAATGTGGTCAAAGTAAACTCACAAAGGCACCTACTTTCCCTTTGCCCTTTGTACCCTTTTAAACTAGAACAGCATTGATATTGTAACAACGTCCCATTCACAAAGATATTTTACAGTAGAGCCTTCTAGGCTTTAACTAAAATATAAACTAGAAAAGGACAAATTATTTACAAGTTAAAAAACGACAACTAAAGAAAATATACTTACAAAAACAGCTAAAAACAACAAATGTACAACATCAGCGGACACCTGAAATAGTTCCCAGGCACTTGGGATGCAAAACAAAAACAAAATTATACATTTAACAAATGGGAATCTGACAATAAGATAAACATAATACCATTTACAGTTGTTGAGGAATTAAAATACAACTTCCTTACAGAGTAGAGTGAGAATACCTTCATTTAAAGTAACACTACAGCATGATGCTTAGTATGCTAGTGGTTAGTAACAATGTACAATCTGTACTTTAAAGTAACAGATGAAGTTGGAGATTTAGGTAAGTTTAGCACAGTAAACTTTTTGCTCCTTCAAAAATGCTCCCCCAAAAAGAAAGAAAACGTAAAGAGGCGAGTGGTCCTCCATTGGCAGCATAATAATAGCAACATAATAACATTTTTGAAGTAAGCTTTGACAAATTCAAACCAAATGGGAGCAGCACAACACAATGCATGCTTAAAGAACCTGATTAAAGCAAACGCAGTATCCTGGGTTTCACCTTTACATTTAAGTAATCCAAAACTGTTCCGCTTTCCCTCAGTCCGATCATCCCACATTCTTTGACTTATGTCTCCACTGACTTGCCTTTTATGCAGAGGTCATTGTTGCAAACAATGAGGGAATAAGACACCCTTTTTCTGTATTCTCTGGCCCGGGTCCCTCTCTTATTCGCCTGTTTGAAGGATTGTCAGTTGCAAGAGCCTCTGCTTTAGATAAACACAGTGTCTATAGAGGGCGGAATAATACGTGTAATATTGATGCAGTAACACAATCATTCAAGTACCCTGAGAAAATAAGCAAAACATTGTTGCATCCTGATTGTGTATTTGTTTTTCTTGGTATGCACTGGCTGACAATGAGTGGCTAGTTTATGCATGCTGTTTAATGTTAAGGTAGCATTTTACCATCTAGAGCACACATAGCTAATTTTATGGATTTTAAACAATTTATGAGAGTTTTCCGTTCAGAATATGGCAGGATTTAAAGTTTATGTGTTTCTGTCTTCAACAATGAATAGGTATGTAAATGTTTACATGATTGCTCCGTGTGTTTGGTTGAATAGTACATGCATTGCTACATACTCTAGGGGTGTGTGTGTATATGTGTATGGTGTGTGCACCTGTCTGCCTATGTACATGCTGTATACACAGTAGAATTTTATGTCCGTCTCTGGGTCAGGAGAAGTGAGTCTGTGTGGGAGCTCCTGTGTTATGCAGATGAGCACATAGTACAGTGTCTCGTGTTGCCTTTGTCAATGGCCTGCTCCACAGACCAGCTCGTTGGAAAGTCCAGTTCTTATAGCTCTTGTCAGATAAACTGCAGAACCTAGTTAGTTGACATTCCATGAGCTGCAGCTCAATTGAATAGACATAATTAAAATAAGAGTACTTAGCTGGACTTTTGTTTGTTGCTAAAGGAGAACCGGTTCATTTGAAAAGTGTCCAAGCATCCTTCCTCAGGTTGTTAGCAAAGATCCAGTTACTCTGTGGTATGCAGGCGTCACGGGGCAGCAGTGACAGACAAGTCATTTGACAACTTAAACTCAAATAGTCTTACATGGCATGTAAATAATGTCGCTTGTCAGGTATGCCGTTGAGACGTTTACTCCTCTTTGGTAGCATAGATTTGCAAAGTAACATTTAAAGATACAACAATGGTTTATGAATGTTATAATTATGGGACAAATTGGCAGGTGGCTATATACGCTCCAAAACTGAATGATTAGAGACGATTTCCTTCCACACAGGCCTTGAATTGTGTGGATTTTTAAAATGTGAGCATGAATGATTACAAGCACATCCTGATGGTTAAGGGAAGAGTTGTGCCTTGATTAGGTACATTGATATTCATTCAGGTGTTCTCTTAATTTCTGGCCTCTCCCTTGATTAAACATTAAATTATTCTTCAGGACTCAAATATTTGACTGCTGGCTTCATGAGAGAATAGCTCAAAGCGGTTCTGGCAGGAATTATGTGGAGTGAGGGCGGCCATGGAAGAATATTAGGGTTAAGATGGTCACGGCTCACGGCTGGGTTTCAATCACACGACAGAAGTGGCGGTGGGCTTCGTGGCACTCGGGCTCAGCACCAGACTCTGGGCGATGTCGTCGCGGTTGATCTTGCGCAGCGCCGTGCACAGCGTGTCGAGGCTGGCGCAGTCCTTGCTCGCCCAGTCGGAGAGGAGCGCGCGGACAGGATGCTCTTCCTGCTGGAAGGTGGCAATCCGCTCCTCCTCGTACCCCAGGAGGCCCGCAAGGTTGCACCAGTCGCTGTCCTCCATGTGTTTGCAGTTGTCTCCTTCGCTGCCACTAAAGAGCAGCTTCTCCACTTTCTCTCTGGTTTTGAGAGGAAGGAGCAAACAAGGCTCTTCATCGATGGTGACAACTGCAGAGAAGAAAAACACATGTCATTTCATTATTTTAATTTGTATTATGTGATGTTAGAGTTATCTTTTCATGTTTAGGAATATAATGCCAAATCCCTACAAATTGTTCTCTATGACGAATTACCTATAAAGCACCATAAGGGTTCCATGTACATCCTTCATGAGCTTTGCAATTGGCTGCAATAACTTGTGAAAAGGCAGTGATGGAGTGTACATTTCCTGCAGCGGCAACAGTTGTACAAATAGCCTCTCTAATTGACCAGTTACATTAAAACATCTTAGCAGACAATCCAAGGGAAAGATGCTTCTTTGTCCACACACTATCTGACTGGCAACAGAAGTCAAAATAAATGATCATTCAGTACCAAAAAATGCCTCTACACATCTCAACTATTCCCACTTTAAGATACTGTGCAAACCTCTAGAGAAGACTGTGAAACACTATTTTCTCCTGCTTGCACCACTTTGTTTTTTTCCTTTACTATAATCTGAGCAAGCATGTGGTTGTATAAGTCCTGTATTCTCTCAAACTGGTTTGTCAGGGCAGGAATGGAAACTGCCAGCAGCACATGCTGCCAAAACAACAAACACTGTTGCTCTGTCAGTGTTGTAATCCTACTTTGCTGATTTGCTACAGTAAGTTTGAAAAGTCGCATTCAAGGTGAAACTTAATTCCCGAGGGGAAATTCTTTACGTTTGACTGGCGCGGAGGGACATTTCAGGGTGCAGTCTGTGTGTACATTCACTCATCACCCATCACACATATTTGTGGATAAGAAGAAACTCATTATCAGAAGAATTCAGCACCAAACAAACATTTACTTTAGTGCTGAATGTGCTTAACCCCAATTTAAGTGCATTAGTTTGATTAATGATGGAAGGAATCACAAAGGGAGTGGCTTCTGTTGTGGTACAGTTATTGCTGTGTTACCTGTCTGTGCCTGAGTCTGGCCCTGCTGCTCCTGCAGACTTTGGCTGTCTACAGAAATGCCACTGTCACTGTGCAGCTTCTCTCCTTCAGGTGACGGCGTCTGGTTCTGGTTGACTGTGCAGTTATTAGCTCCTTGCTTGTTCTGCTTACAGCTGTTCCACCTGAGTGAAAATAAATCAAGATTTGCACATCTATTAGATATGGAGCAACATTAGCATATCATTTGAGCTGGGTATTTGGCCAGCTGGTGAATGTAATTCCAGAAGTCTCATTATATGGGTATCTTTAGCTGCAGAATGCTATTTGTTGTTTCATGCTGGTTAGGTAGTGTACCATGTCTTGATTTGCTAAAACCAGCTGCTAGCTGCAGCCAAAAAACAACTCTTATTGGGGGTTGACAATGAATCAAAACAGTAAAGTTGCCCTCGTAAAACCCCAAAATGAGCTGGAAGAGCTGAATGAGACCTGAGGGGAGGGTGATCATGCTCTGTGGGTTCATCAATATGCGTGTCCCCTTTTAACATACATGTAATATTGTGATCTATTGTTAATATAGAAACATTGATTATAGTAATTATAACTAAAGGGTAATCTGGGAAAAAGCAGCGCTGCACGTGCAGCACCGCCTTGCCATGCAACATAGCTGGATGAACATATTGTACATACAAAATGTAACAGTAAACATTGGGCTGTCTATGCTGGCATGAAGAGAGAAGCATGGGTGTCAAATAAATGAGACGAGGGTAAACAGAACATGTTGTGACCCACAAGACAACAGTAAGTGTGCTCTCATCCAGAAAAGCAGCAGATGATTTCATTAAATATGAAGCTGCAGAAATTAAAATCTGATTGGATTTTGTTGTCAATATGTATTTGTAATAAGCATAAGATCCCTTTCTAACCATCAGACTAAATGGTTGAATTTCAAAAATATTTTTTATTAAAATGTTGTTGTTTTTTGCTTTGATCAGCAGACAAAGAGTGAAAGATGAAGATAAATCTCAGGGATTTCTCAAGGGCAAGATTATGAAGAAAATTACATAAATGTTTCCTTTTTTTCTTTAAAAAAATCAAGATTTCTAAGAATCCAATAAATTAAAGAATCTGAGATCTGCCATGCTGGTTTAAATAAAAAATAAAAAAGAGGGCAACTCAGAACATCGTCAATGTAATCCAGAAGTCAAGTCGTCAGGTAACATGATGCATTATCTTTTTAGCTGTGTTTAAAATCCCTGACTGTGTTAAATCACTTTTTCTCTGTCCTCACCTCTTGAATATGATGAAGGCCACGAGGCCGACGACAACGGCTGCCAGGATGGAGCAGTAGATGGGGATAAGTTTGTCGTTCAAATGGTAGATCGGCTCTCGGTTAGTGGTGGTGGTGGTGGTGTCTCTCTGCACCTCTGGTGGGGGGGTGTCTGGTAGGAAGTCATCATCGGTGGGCGTGAAGTTACCCCAAAAGGCCGTAGGAGACACATCATCGTAAACTGTAGTAGCTGTGAGAATAAAACAAAACAGTCAAATTTAGGCATGAAAAACTAAAACAATAGCTAAAAAAAACTTCATCAGGGCATTTATTTCTAAGACTTTAAAAACGGCAGAGATGAACTCCTCCAGGCCGAAGGTTGCCACCGTTGGAGAAACAAACAGTAGACCCTGCAGACCAGGATATTTTCCGCTTGAAGATGCTATTAAAAATTTGTATGCAAGATTTAAATATGGCTACAAATGTGACGTCTAGTCAGATCATCTTTCTTCAAGCCCTTCAAAATCATTGTTATTTCAGGTTAAGCATAAATGTATCTCATGCTACAAACACACACACATCCACGTACACATTACATCCTCCATCACTTGGTCGAATCCCCTCCTCCCCAGGGAGCCATCAACGTTGGGAGGAGCAAGTATGTCCATCCAGTCCTGCCAACTCTCCTCCGACCATTAACGCTAAGCTGATAGGTTCGCTCCTCACCGCGGATGTGGAAACCTATCCTCGCCTGTCATTTACTTACAGTTACTCACATCCTCAACAGTAAACCATCCTGTTGGATACCAAGGGCTTTACATACTTCAGGAGAGCTGCTGAATGTGAGGCGGCCATTGTTTAATAATGAGGTGAAAATAGAGCAGCTGTGGGGCTTTTAGGGTACTTTATGGTAACACCAATATTATGAACATCCTGTTAACTTATTGTGTCGGATGTCCATCACTCCTAATCCTTGACCTGTTAAACCATTGATTTTTTTTTTCTCACCAGAAATAAGTGTTATGATGATGTTGGTGTCATATTTGAAGCCTCCAGCTGGGTTCAATGAGCCGTGACCTCCAGGAACTTCCAGCCCACTCACCACAGCCCGTCTCACTTACAAGTGGCTCGCTCAGGCAGGGATGTCATCACGGCGTTCAAGACTCCAAGTTTGAAGCCAAACATGTGGGAGTGTGCAGGTAAAGTACAGTACTAGTACCTCTGTTGCCTTGTTCTCATCCCTGCTTTAGTCTAGCTAGCAACTCATGGGTACATTAGCCACTACTAGCCTAACACGCCAGGCACAGTCCCTGCCTGTCAGTGAGTTGCATTGTGGGTAAGGTGGGCACTGGATTTTTGACAAGGGAGAAGAACTTGAAATAGAAAAGTTATATTTCAGTGTCTGCCAGATCAATTTAATAATTATTCCATAAACTTTCCGCCAGGAGTCCGACAATGTTTTGGGAGTGCAATACTAAATAATGATTAAAGCGAGTACCTTTTATTAACTTATCAATATACTGGGCTAACATCTGTAAATAAAGTGCCAGAGAAACATTGAATACATGCAGACAGGCTTCTGACTATGCACTGCGGCAATATCAAATTCCATCCTCTTTTATATCCCCCCATAGACAAACACAGATACATACATACTCACCGCAAACACACACACACACGCACACACACACACACTCGAAACCAGACACCATTCATTGACGGAAGTCTTCTTTGTCCAGCACAATGCCCCCACCCCATCTCTTCCTCCTTCAATCATCTCTCTATCCATTTTACCACAGGCTACACTTTTGCTCGCTCCTATCAGGCGTTTCCTTTTCTGTCAGTCAGTCTTATGGTCATTTGGCCTTTGCTTTTTTCTCTCGTTGCATCTTCTTCACCTCCCCCTGAGTGCTCTATTGATGGTAAACGCAACGTCATTGATGTCTAACCTTTCTGGTTATATCTTTTATTCCTTTAGTTCATTAACCATTTATCTCATCCATCCATCATTCCCTTTAGTCTACCATACTTTGCTCTCTCTCCCTTTATGATTAACAGTTAAAACAGGGCCCTGAGTGCATTTACTGAACCACTCGCTCAACCTTTTACATTGAATGGTCTGGCCTCCGAGGGGAGTGACCTTCTCCTGCTGAGCTCAGCTTGTTTCCACAATGCAGAGAGCTCAGTGGTTACTGGACTGCTGCTCTCAGTCGGAGAATGATCATGATGAGACATTTTAATGATCAGCTCAGCAACAACTCCCTTATACTGTAACCTTTAGGTCACAAGCCATTTGTATAGTAAAAAAATCTCCTCAGAAATGGACTTATTATTTGAAAAAAATCAGATGTTGAGCAGACATCTAAGCTGTGAGGGTTTGGTTTAGGGTCCACAACACCCAAATAGGACCCACACTTAAACCTTGCAGTGTTTTAAAATGTGGCATTTTTAAGTTATTGGAGGGCAAACTTGGAAGATCTGTGTAACCGCTCAAAAAGTGTCAGTAGCTTGTCATTAAGATCATAAAAACTGAAAGCTGCAAAGCGGTCAAAATGAAAGATTCAGCCAACTTTTGTCAACACATCGTAATTATTCTTAAAATTCGTGGAATTTTCTTCCCGGCTTTGTCTGTTAACGATTCACGGCTGACTGGAAATCCGGGCACATGTGTACTTGCCAGTATTAGATGAGTAATTATATGGAAACAGCTCATTGCTCTCACATATGCATGCAGAGGGTGTGTGTGTAATTTGTGAATGTTTATGTGTATGTGCGGGGTGTTCTGTAGCAGCCACGCCTCAGTTTAACTCGTCATTCCAACCTCTTGCAAACAGGTGTTGCTGCTGTTTCGACAAGGTCTACTTTAAAAAGAAAAGGCGGGGCTTCCGACACAAGCGAGTTGTTTTTTTTATTATATGTCATTACACCTGAGCTTAGCTGAGACTGCTGGCAGGACCTTTTCCAACGAAGCGCCTTCACCATTGGAAAGTATTTATGTTGTCATCACAAGCACAGGTGAAGGGATAAATGAAGATCAGTGAAGAATGTTGCCCCTGTTTTGTCTATCTGCATTGAATACTTGTGATATAGTTTAATCCACCATCTCTCTCCTCTTTCTCACACAGTCTCTTTTGTCCTTGGAGGCCTCTGGCATGGTTGCTACCTTAGATGACCTATCTCATTTTTCTGCTCACATGCTCCAGATTCAACACACCCGTGAACGTGTACGTTTGTGAATTTGTGCGGGGTGCATATGTGCACACGCCTGTGCCTTTGTGTGTGTGTGTGCGTGTGTCTGTGTGTGTCTGTGTCTTTGTGTGTGTTCTGCGGCAGAATGTGATCAGCACTCGTAGAGGTCAACCAGAGAAACCGGAGAGAGCAGAGGAGTAATTCCATCGCTTTTATCGATCAGGACTCATTCTCAGCATCTGTCTGCTCTCTGCGTGCTTTCAAGCTTTCTGCATCTCTTTCTTTTCTGCAGCTCTCTATTCTTCTTCCTGTGTGCTGCTCTCATTGTCAGTTATTTAGTAGTATACAGTTCACCTATGGATTTGATTCACATGGCTTATCTTTTTGTTTAAATACTTGCAACTTTCTGACAACAATGTCTTTATTAATGGTTAATAAATCAATTATAATTTAACAGTTGCCCTGAGATCTATAAAGCATTACTTAATTATTTAATAAATACCATATTAATAGAGCCACTCCTTACAACTCATAAACTCTTTTTAATAGGTGTCTTATAAATGGTGCCCAATATAATATTGATTCTGAAATATTTAACTGTAGTTTTCTGAATTGATTCTTTGCTAACCGTTTTTTCTTCTTGTTTCTTTAAGACATAGACATGCAAATAAAAATACAAACTAAAGTAAGTTAATATGGGGTAAATATTACAACCAGCTAGTTTAAACCAAAGTAGCATTTTAGTATAATAATGATTAAGCAGAACATTTATAAAAGGGCCTCTCTGTGTGACGTGTTTGCTCATAAATTGAGGAAAACTACAAAACCAGTGTTCACTGTCACAGAAATGATGCTTCACATGAGCCAACAACACAAAAGTCCTTCTTCATGTCTCATTGCAGCGATTCAGCGCTAGACCAATATGGTAGATAAAAACCTGAATACTGTAGATCCTCTCGAGGACAAAAACTTAACTCCCTAAGCAGAACTTTTGGCAAAGAATAAACGACACGAGCGAAAGCGCAAGTGTTGTGGTCACCCTTGGACCAGAATGGCCCACTCATGTTAAACCACCTCATATTTACCCCTAAACTGTCGAAGGGCAAATTCCTGGGATGACAGGCAACTTCAGGAGACTGAGTCATCGCCACAAGAGGTTGATTCTTGTTTGGCACCAGAGAAAGAGACACAGTCGACTTTAAAACTTCATTCATGGTTACAAAGCTTGTATTGTGTCTGGCAGGGACCAGAAGGGTTAAAGCGAGAAGGTCAACCGTGGCCATAGAGCCCAAGTCAGTAGAGATATAAGTCAGTAGATGTGTGGCGACCGAGCTGTAGCCACACAAAGAATGACTGTGCAATACAAAGATTGCCAATTGTTTAGTCAAACTGGTCGGTCCATTCTTTACAGTTATTGATGTTGTAATGCTCTTGACGCAGGAAATCAAAAATGTCCATTGCATTTTTTCCTTTATCATTTTTCCCATTTGTCTTTCTTTGTGTGTGTCAGTTGCCTGCTTGAATTGACTATTCACTAAGCCCAAATTGTTTAATCACAGCTCGCTGAACTAGGCATTGGGAACATCCACATGTTGAAGTGGAGAACATGAATTCAGAAGGTGGAGCATTTTTTATCTTCTACATGGACCATCATGTTCTCCCTCAGTCCTTTAGCATAATATCATAGCCATCAAGTGCATTAATAACCCAATTATAAGGTTCTGGTTTTAAAACTAGTCAACTAGCTAAACTTGATTAAATATACGGGAGACGGTTGTCATTTCAGCCGACTAAACAGATCAAGACTCTAAAACTCTGTATTTTGTATTTTGATTTGTAAATATGCCACTCTTGTAATTTTCTGCAGTAATAATAACATACATTGCAACAGTAACTAACAGTGGCAGGGCTTACTTAAAGGACAATTTCACATGTACCAGTCTGTTGAACTCAAGAAAAGAAAAGCCCCTCCACTTCATTCTTTCCCCACCTCTTATTTGTCCTCCTTTCCTCCTTCAATCGGTTCACATTCTTCGTTCCTCTGTCTTTCTGTCTTGATTTAGTTGAACTGACCTGGCCCTGAGTGCTGTGCATGGGGCTAGTTAACAGATTACACTTTATGATTTCTAAAAGGGCAGCCTGTCGATCGTTAGGGTCAACCAAACTCAGGAAGGAAACAGCTCCCTCCTCCTCCTCCTCCTCTTCCTCCTCCTCACCTATCAATTCAATAACCAAATGCACTTGGCCCAATCCACCTCCCAACCCCCCTTTTTGCTTCCTTTTAAGTGCGCTAGCGCTCAACCTTTATTCTTCCACATGCTGTCTCAGATCTCTAATGTTCATTTAATAATTTTATCGATTTCAATCTGTGTTTAGGATCGGCAGTATCGGTGCCTGTCTGCATCCACACCGCTGTGTGTGTTTTGTGACTCATATTTGAGTAATCCTTTTAACTTCCTTTCAGTGCGTGTATGTGCATGAATGATAATTGTATGCGTGCTGCAAACCTCAACCTGTTGCCCCTTCTGCCACAGGACCAGAAACCCAGGCTTTGGGTGATAGGTCAACTCACATATGTGCAGTCAATCCTGGGTACAATGTGAAAAAGGAACAGTCAAAGAGTGAAAACCTCTGTTTACCCCACGCCTTGAGGGCTCTTAGCCAAAAACTCAGGCTGATAAGAGCAAGCAGCGACTTCTCAGTCAAACTTTGCTCACTAAACGTCCTATAAGCACATTATGAAACAGCTTGTCACAGTGCATTAGCGTTGGTTGGCCATTTTTCTTGCATTTTTGTTTAATCTCCCTTTGGATTACGGGTCATTACTGCGTAACCATCCTATTGTTAGCCATATTACAGACAGATTTCATAGCACAATGTCCTTTGCAAAGCAAATCACTCTCTCTCTTCATACGTGTCTCCTTGAAATTGCATTTGTAACTTGTGCACTTCTTTTTCCAATAATATTATAGTAACAAACTGTTAATGACAACTTTTTCTGAGAGAATAGAATGCTCCATTACATTCATAAACCATCAAATGTGTAACGTTCAGGACTGTGACGTAAGAAACCAAAGTTTACTGCCAGAGTCCTGCATGTGATTAAGTTTATTACGAGTTTTTGGCCTGAGGTTTGTAAAAAGATTGTAGTTTTGATAAACACGTTGTGCCTCATGAACTGCCAATTCTTTTTTTTCTGTATTGAAAGATACAAGATGAAGATGATGATCTTTTCCTAAACTTAACTCAGTGCTACTAGTGCATAAACATGAGTATTATAATGTTTAACAATGCTGTGGTTGCTACGATATTTTAGCAGAAAACTAAAATTTTGTCAGGGAACATTTTACATTAATTAACAATGATTACGTTATTAGATAATGAAATCTGGATGGCTTTGCATTTTCATAAAAACCCTTTCCAATTGCAGATAAATTGCATATTCATAATTTCTATCAGACAAGGTTGACCGATGCAGTATTGGTTTGTCTTAGTTGATTTATACTAACACAGTATATGTTCCTTTTGAGGGGCGGATAATGAGTCCGCTAATCAACTTCACTTGTCTCAGTGTTGTTGTGACCCCTGAAAGGATTGTGGGGATTATGTCATGTTGTTCAGTGCACATCCTCAGGGGAAACTCATACTGCCTGATCTTCCCAGAAAGACCCCTCTCCACATCCAAGCCTCATATGACCTTCAACCTCTGAACTTGCTCGGTGGCCCGCAGAAGAGTGGAAGTCATATCACACTTCCTTCGATAAGCATCTTGCCTTCAGACCCTCAACTCTGTGGGTCTAGTGTAACAAAGTCCTGTCGGTAAACGCATGTTTTACCATCAGAGAGATGAAGAGAGCGAGGTTGTTTTCCACATCAGAATCAAAACAAACCACTAATCCCTTTGGAAGTAAGAGAGGAAATTGGATTTTCACCCCACGTAGCAGCTGAGCTTTTACATAAAAGGGGAAAGTTCACCACTGACCTAAACTCACATGTAATCCAAACAATGACAGCAGTAAATCCATCTTTGACTCTCACGATAACCTGCAGTTTAGTCAAGGTGATATTCTGGTCCTTCTACCTTCAGTTTAACTATGTCTCCAATGTCTCAAGTTACAACTTGTCTTTTCACAGGCAGTGGCCTTCTCCTCTGTCTCCCTCCTCCCTCCTGACTGCGTTTAGCCTTCAGGCCCATGTCGCCTGACTCCACAACACTAATGGATATGGACGTCTGGCAGCATTACAGATTTGTAAGTGCTGATTGTGCTTCGGTAAAAAGATTACATTAGAAATAAAGAGCACATGATTGGGTTAGAGTGAGGAATAACATATGATGAAGCTCATATACAATGAGCTGTGTCACAGTGCCTGGAATAATAGCTAATTCGCATTCATCAGGAACTACACTGGGTATGTTATCTAAAGGATGGTCTTGGATTGGAGCTGCTTATATCTTCTATCTTCATCTTGGATGAATCATCTCTTCATGCACTACACTTCTCTTTCAAACCACAAGCCGAATCAAGCTGCATTAACGCGTCCTCCTCAAAGGAAGATGTGTTTTAACAGCAGCGGGGCACTTGGTAGAAAAACATCAATATATGTTGTGTCCACTTCTGCTTATCAAATAACCTTTTGTGTTTGTGGTATTTTACCTCGTTCTTAGAAAGCTGGGCAGATACTGTGCAATTGATTAACCATGTATGTTTTAATTATCTGAGGGCCCAAATGTACCACTCAATTGACCGGTTACGATGAGGGGGATCGTGAGTGTTGACAAATGTAATCAATTACTCATTACAAAAGAAATACATTACTAAACACGCAAGTAATTAATCCCATTTCTCATAGCATAATTTTCATGACTCAGCTCCATCATTAGACAACCTCCCACTCACTTGTCGAATATTCTGTTTTGCCCGTGCGTAGAAGGAGACCCTGTGGTTGGACATACAGCGAGTCTGCTGTTTGAAGACATTTACTGATGAGCAACGGCCTGTTTAGCCCCATGGCTGCACGCAGCAGAGCGTCAGAAGTTCCAGCTTTACAATGAAACTGTTGAACTCAGTTGACTTCTGATTGTAGTCTTACCAGCGGCTAACATTAGCATGCCAGCTGCCTCCCAACACCTTTAGCCTCTGCGCTAAGCTAGTACGCGCTACCATTGTAGTGATGTAAAGTTAAAGAAAGAATATAGACCTGCAGATGAATGAGGACTGCGGTCTTTATGTTTTGCATACAAGTTCAGTTTTATGACACAGCACATTCTCAGTAAAAACTACAGCAACTTTATAAATAATTAAAAAAGTTCTCTCCAGTTTACAGTCTGTAAAACATACAACCGAAATTTCTGAAATGGATCTACTTGTTCGACCGCTGGATTCATTTAAGCAATTCCTTTGGCATCAAAATCCTCCTAAAAATAAAATCCAGTTATGCGGTTAAATTCAGGTTGAATCCGCACAGTGTCAGCCAAGCTCAAGCAGCCAAGTCTCATTGATATGCTCAAGATCATGACCTTAGAGCCTTTAAATAATCCTCCCCTGTGACTTAAGTTTATAAATAAAAAAACAAGAGAAGGCACAAAAATATATCTGTGTCTGTTTTACTCATTAGTAGCTCCTTGAATTAGCCTCATGGGTTAAACTGAGCCCGAACAGGCCAGACGGGATCATGAGAGAGACACAGAGGACTTCCTTCAGCCCGAGCCTCCCTCTGTCTTCCCCACTGTGATAACAACATCCTTCAAACCGTTGCTTCAGTAGACTGGATGACTGATCCACACACTTCTTTCATTGTCGTTTCACAGAAGCATTGATTTGATCTGTGAGGCATCAGGTCATTAGTATGAGCAGTGACTGCAGTTGTAAGGAATGTGTGTTTTGGAGTGTAATACCCACAGGGTGCAATGGTATAAAAGAAATGCGGTCCTGCCTTGAGAGATGTGACCTCCTTCTAAACCCTCAACAGAGAAAGAGTGTGGTCTTTGTATCTGCGGATGAGATGAGTCCGTAAAGACAATGAGACAAGCTCCGGCCTGACATTTGGGTTGATCAGCCAACAATGTCTATAGTGTCTGATTATGTGATCTGATTATGTGGATGACAATGTGGATGTCCAGTGCATCGTGCTGGCCGCACAGTGCTGGACAGCGAATATGTGCTCACACGGACTCTATTGAGGCCATCGCGACCTTGGCCGATGTACCACTTCATTCAGCTTTTATGGCGCTGCACAGAAGTTCATGACAAACTTGACCACTGTTTTGATAGGGTCATCCCACAGCCGTTTGCGAAATAGCTGACAAATAAATAATAAATCTCTGAATAAATGAATCAAGTGACTTGTTAAACGAATAAATCAGTTTTTGAGGAATTTCAATTTTGCTTCTAAATCATGTAAAACATTCCCATGAATGCCTCATTCATAAGTCTGCATTAAACACAATTGTTGAACATATTGAATGGTCTGTATAAAGGTGCCCATATTGTTAAAGTGATGCAGATATCTAACAGCTGCTGGCTGTAGCATCGATAGATAGATAGATAGATAGATAGATAGATAGATAGATAGATAGATAGATAGATAGATAGATAGATAGATAGATAGATAGATAGATAGATGTGAGATTCCGCATAACACACATGTTGCGGCCAATTAGAGGTCCTTGTGGAGCCTTAATTTGTGGTGTACAAGCTGACAACACGTGTGAACATGTCGACATCGCACCCACCCAATGTTGTGTAACCAGGAGAATGTGAAGGACGGTTTTAGAGTTTTGAAGGCCATCATTTGGCAGACTGTGGCTTAAAGTACACTTCAGTATGAGCATATGTGAGCTAATTGTCTTACCTTGACAAACTGTATCCGTGAAAGAGGTGCAGATCTGTAACACTTCCGCGTCATCGCAGGTAGTGCAGGGGATGCAGGGCTCCCGAGAACTCTCCTGGTCCGAGTAGGTGTCGCCAGTGCACTCCTCACACATCGTGTCATGGTTAAATTCACAGCTGAGGAGCATGCCCTTGCCTTCAGGACATCTGGTGCAGGGTTCACACCGCTGAGAGACTTCATCCATGTAGTAGCCATAGTTGCAAACACAGGTGGCGTCGTTGGAATCGGTGCAGGGCGCCTTCATGCGGAATTGGCCCGTGCATATTGTGCAGGTCTTACATCTCTCTGTGTGACTGTAGTTATCTGAGAAGGTTTCACCTGAAAGGAGAGGGAAAGAAAATAGCCATTGAACCGCCGAAAGCTTCAGCCATTCCTTTAAAAGCATTAACAGTATATGTCCATTCTTATCCCACCTCCATGCTGTTTATATCTTCTGCCCAAATGAATGTGGAATATTGTAATTTACCTCTAGGTTTTCTCTTTTATAAAAAAAAGTAGTGACCTATGTCTTTACTTTAACTTTAAAGTCAACAAAAAGTCTAAATTCTATTTCTATTCTATTAAATAATAATATTTATAGTATATCATTAGATTATATCATATATATATATATGCAACGTGTGACCAGAGAACACCAATATATGAAATATGTATTTGTTAACTATTTAATTAAATGATAATAATAATATTATATTTTTAAATACAAATAAAATACAATAGAATACATTGCATTGTGTGTGTGTGTGTGTGTGTGTGTGTGTGTGTGTGTGTGTGTGTGTGTGTGTGTGTGTGTGTGTGTGTATGCACTTCTCACCCTGTTGAATATGTAACTATTTAAATGCCGGATTGGGCGAGAAAATATTCTAAAGACAACATGTATAAGCAGAACATCTGTTTCAAAGGATCCTGTAGATGATGAACTTACATATATCACATCTGTTTCATAAATGCTTTGTCTACCTGACAGTTATGTCTGCAGGGGACGTAATCAATATTGCATGTTTTATGGAATTGTATTTCGGCTGGATAGAGAACTGGGAAACACACTAAATTATGCAACAGACCTATTTGTAAGAGCAGCTTGTGAGTGAGCCAGAGAGTGGGAGAGAAAAAAAGAGAGTGAAAGAGAGAGACCAATATTTTTTTTCAGCAAAAAATGACAAAATACTTTAGTTCCCCCTTCTTATTTGTGAAATTCGTTTTGTTGTATTTGTCTTCTGCATTTATAAACATAATATATGTCTTCATGATTCTTAGGAGTTTAGAATTTGTGATGAGAAAATGTTTCATGTTCTTCAATCTCATCGACTCAACTTTTAATTGATTAATTGAGACAGTAATCGGCAGATTAATCAGTGACATACATTTTTAGATGCAAAACTAAAGTAAACTAAAATAAAAGCTCCAGATTATTCCTCAGCTGTTGTGTCTGTTTGAGATTCCTTAAACTAAACTAGTAGTGATGTTTACCTCAACTGTTTTGTCTCTAAATTGTCTGAAATTGGTGAAAACGGCCATTGACATTGTTTGGAGCATGAAAATATATCCTTGTAGTGCTTGTTTTTGTTCCAACCAACAGCAACACATCTAAACATTAAATACATTGTCACAGAGTTCTAAGAAAAACAGCAATTATTCACATGTTAGAAACTGGCTCAAACTCAACCAAATGAAACTGCGTGGTAGGAGACGGGGGGGTTGTGACATTGCATATCAAGTGTTCGGTCTGTGTCACTGCCCACCAACCACGACAAACGCTCTGATGGTGCAGAGATTAAAACAGAGATGGGGACAGATAAACAGAGACACAGGAACAAAGAAAGCAGATACTCTGTCGTTTGAGCTGAATCTTTCCAAAATTGGTTGTCCAATGTGGGTCTTTTACATTTTTGTTTAATTATGTCTTTATAGAAGTAGCACCCCTCGCCCCATTATCTCCAGCGTCACCCTCCCTCTCTTCAAACAGACATACACACTCAGACTGCCTTCGCCCCCCTCTCTCCCCACGAGTACTCTCAGAGCCATTATCATAATGCCATGCATCAATAATGCAAGTCAATACATTAATAACGTTAGCCTGCAGCATGAAGGGGGGAGGGGGAAGGGGGGATAAAGGAGGGGAGGGAGGGTTACAGACGGTATTTTCCTGGGTCAGCGTATCATAGAATAACAGTGCTTTCGCCTCTCATTTCTCATTTCAATCCTTTATTTTCAACACCCATAAAAGGACTCCTACTTTTATCCGCTCTGGCTACTGCGCAGGGTGAGGTGAGGTGTGTGTGTTGGGTGAATGTGTGGGAGTTTTGTGTCTGCGTGTGTTCCTCTGGACATGTTTGTACGTGTGTGTGTGTGTGTGTGTGTGTGTGTGTGTGTGTGTGTGTGTGTGTGCGTGCGTGTGTGTGTGTGTGTATGTGTATGTGTTTGTAGATGAACCATAAGCTGCTGGCTGAGAAGTTGTCTCCATTCCAGCTGCACAGCTGTACTTGCTCGGTTTCATCTCCACCCATCTGTTCATTCATCCAAACTCCTATATGTGTTTTAGCTGGCCCTCCTTTTAAGCATATCAGCTGGGCCCCAGTTAACTATTTACTAAATGAAGCCTGAACGCTGTCTGGAAACAATAGCCTGTTTATCAGAAATGGATGCTTGTGCACATTAGATGCCTGTGGAATGCCTGAAACAACACACAAAGACATATGTTGAAAGATAAAATACATTTTAAAAAGGTACATTTTCCATGTTTATAGTATCTCCATAGTTCCAGTAACCTGTGTTTTTACTTTTCGAATAAAGACCAACCAATGTGTTCAGTAAACGTAACACGATATCTCGAGTGCTGGAGCGTGAACTTCCACAAATCCAATGGAGCAAGATGGAGCCACTAGCATTAGCCTGCCCTCTGAAATAAGAGCAAGACTGTCTCCAAAATAGTGAGTAAATACTACAAAGTGGATGTGCTAGTTGAGAAGGTAATTTAACGTAACCTGTAACTTTACAAATAATGAATGGCGGTAATGCTGGATTGGGTTATAGGCGACTCTAAGTAGCTGGCTACTTAGCCACAAATGCTAACGTTTGCGGTTTGAAAACCCACTTAATTGTAATATTATATTCCCTACATCTTCAAATTCCTAAACTTAGAAAAACATGGAGTATCACCGTGTTGACAGACATGCCATGCATGGTTATTGTTGCAAAGATATGATTGGACAGTCACTGTTTCAGGGCCGGGTTTAGTGAATGGTTGATTGACAGGTAGGAGACTAAATAACCCACTGATGGCTGAGACTCCCAAACAAGTTGATGCTTAAAAGCCCTTTGCTCACGCACACATCAGCTCTTTCAACCTGCATTACTGATCTAATCAATGTTTTTGATGTGTTCTTAAAATATCATTGGGATGTTATCTGATGGAGAGTTATCTGCTTTGCATTTCTCTTTTTCCATGAGTCAGTACAGAGCCTGTCTGGCCTCATAGCAGTTTTGAGAGCATGTCACTGTCTGTTTGTTTATGTCTGAGCAGAACAAGCACTGTGAGAGGGAAAGTTATCACTTGAAAGCCTTCATGTTGTGCAACAGAACGCACAGAGACACCGCTAAAGCCTAAAATATAAGATGATAAGCAGTCCAGGGCAACAATGTATTATAAATTGGAACTGCAAACACTTCTTAATGCATAAATCATTGCAAAGAAGCCCATAAAAAAACAAATAAATCATTTTCTCCGTGTCCATATTCTCTGTGACTTCTCTCATGACCTTGAGTCTGAATTATTTTATGACTGTGGGGCTCCTTGTCTCACGGTTTGTCTTCCTTCACGGACCCAGGGAGGTTTACAACCACTTCCTAGCACGGACACAAGATAGTCAGGGAAAACTCTGGGAACAACAAGGAACTGGCTGTTGACCAACCCTGGTCTCTTCAAGCTGGCCTTTAACCTCCCATGATAGAGATTTAAAAAAACTACAAACTTAGAAATGTTGATTTTTTTCCCCCCAACACTAAAGCAGAAATGCAAAGGATCATTTAAGAGCCCTTTAAGCTCCTCCGTCACCATCAGTCCATCTAAGTCAGGTTTACAAAATCCAAATCCAAACTGCTTACCATCGTAATCTCTGTGATAAAACTTGTCAGATGCTTTAAATATCTTCCACTGAAACAACATTTGGAGATGGTCCCACTTGTATCCTCTTAACATCACTGTCCTCATAAAGTCTTACGGTCCGGCACAGCTTCTCTCCCTACATGGTAAGGGCCAAGAAGAGGGCAGTTATGCCGGAGCGCAGTGAGGTCTGGCATCTACTTTACTGAATATTTCTAAGAATTTACATTCAGGCTACAATCTGCATCATATTTTGTTCAAACGGATGTTCAGGTCTATGATATTGGCTGACAGATGATCAAAGTATAACTTTGATCATCCCTTTAAACTTCCCATTGGGCTCTACAATTTTGTGGCAAAAAGTTTGACAATTTATAGTTTGCTGATCCGTAGAATTTTTTATTTTACATTTTACATTTACTAAATGTTTTACTTTATGTATTGTTCTACAGAGTGTTTGTGTTGTATAACATACTGAAACAACATTACACCATAATGGCCATTTTCATTGAGTAGATCTGTGCAGACTCTTGTCTCCTCCTGTGCCTATTAAAAGAGGGACAGAAGAAGGACAGCAGATCCTTGAACTTAGATTCAGAAATATTCTCGAGTTATTCATTTAAAAATGGTAACTTTACACTGTTTATTTTTATTAGTGGTGCTGTGGTATTTGATGTTGAGCCTTGTGAATTTTAGAAACTTACCATACAAATATCAGTTAGCTGCGTCTGGAATACCGACTCTGAATGATCGACTTCAGACTTTGCATTACATGGCAGCATGGCATTGAGCTTATCACACACACAATAGTGTTATATTACAATTAAATTACTTTATTTAACGTTGAATTCTGTCCAATAGTGGGATCAATAAAGAGCTAACTATCACCAATACAACCACTAACACTAGACAAAAGAAAATGTTAAAGAAACTTAATATTGATGTCATACTAAAACCAGATTGTTTTGCCAAAAACAACAGAAACCCATCTTCATGTCCAGATTTACGGTTTTATAGGCAAGCATGACGATTTTGAATCCAAATTCAAACTTTTTCGGAAACACCGCTGTAATTTACGACCCTGCATTGCATAAAACTGCTGTTTGAACCATGTGTCTCCCCTCGGGACAGTAAGTACAGTAGAGGATTTTCATGAGGAGGACATAACTTACAGAGATAATGTCACAGTGACAGCCCAAGAAACACTGAATCACTGCCACTGTTCATAAAAAACAGAGCTGAATACATGATGTGATGTGTGTGTCACTATCTCTCCATTCAGACATGTGACCAACACAGCTCCTTCATCAACATGTGGCGTGTGTGTGTGTGTGTGTGTGTGTGTGTGTGTGTGTGTGTGTGTGTGTGTGTGTGTGTGTGTGTGTGTGTGTGTGTGTGTGACAACTGTGTTTCCTGATACTCACTGTCAAGGCAGGGGGCGCAGACAGTCTGTGAGACTCCACATGGTGTGACGACGCCCTCACCGGGCTGGCACTGCTCGCAACATTCTCCACTCGTTGTATACTGACCCGAGAAACAATCCTCCTTATTGGCCACCGCCCCAACCTGCCAATCACCAGAGAGATCATGCAAAGTGACATTTAGATTCAGCGGCATCCATAGGATTAGTAGAACATTAACAGAACATAATTATTGTCTGTTTAATGTGAGCAACAAAAGAGTGTAGTTTTCCGAGGCCTGAAAGAGGCCAAAACGTCCACATTTCACAAGACAAAGCAACGGAAAGAAAGACTTTGTGTTTAATCATCTGGGATTTCTTTATATTTATTTTGGAACTACTAAACCTCTGGTACCCAGCGTAGGCGTCAGGACTGTGCAACAGGCTGCAATATTAAATGAAGGGAGTGTGAGATGATTAATGGGATGGGGAAAACCAAAATGCAGATCTCAGCAACACCAAATTGTCCATTGTTCTGGTTTATTTGTCTTTTTTTCCTGTTCTTGTGAAAAACTGTTTTTTTTCTTCTTATTGAGCCTGTTAAAGTATACATGACACAATCTAATGAGGACTCATCATAGCCTCATGGGACCTGTGATTTACAGTTGCAAAGACGCATTGCTTAATTTTAAAGAGTCACGAAGCAGAAAGTTTGAAAACCGCTATAACTCATAGCCACAATTATTACCTGACGCACACGTATGTATGACTCACTTCAAGCCAAACGTCAATACAATACTACATTCAATATCCACACCTAAAGTCTCAGAAATTAGTAAAAGAAGTAAAAACAAATCACACGTTCAGACCAGGTAACTCTGGATTGTGTCTCTCTGTATTCGTCGAACGGTAACCTGTTGAGTGCTTATCTTGTCCGCTGACAAGTGAAGAGTGTGTGCGTGCCTCAGCGTTTGCAAATGCATGACATCGTGTACACGCTTACGCACTCATGCCCGGGCCTGGATGTTTCCAGGGTTCTGTGTCTATATGACCTTTTGCAATACATCACACTTAATCTTTCAGCTCTCACATCAGGTCTTTTTTAGTTTTTTATCTTCTGCACACTTCAATCTCCAAAGCAAACCTTGATGAAAGCAAGGATTGCCCTCTGACACCGAGCCAGAGAAGAGGTCTGTCTTTCATGCCCTCTAGATAAACGAGTAGGGATAGTTTTTATTTCCGATGTTATGATGTTCTTCTGTTAGAAGTGTATCTCTCACGGATTAACAGACGAGCCGCAGATTAGAAGGCAAAAGCAAGTTATATATCTTAAACTTTGTTTTCTCCCATAATGCATAAAAGTAGTCAACATGGGATGTTAAAGTATTGTACAGTTTTCTCATGTGAGTCATTTAGCTCTTTACTGATTTGAATATTGTTCAGCAAAGTTTTTTGCCTTCTGAATGTTAGGACAATTAATCCATAACATTGTCAACACATTAAGGGTGTGTTTGTGTAGGTGCATAAGTGTATGTACACTGAGGGCTGCATTAGCGTGAAGTACGCCCAACATAAATCGTCAAGCCTCAGAGTTCAAGTATGTGTGGAATGCTGCTGGCAAGAGTGAGGAGCTGTAAAAACCATCAGGTGTCCCCTTAGGCACTTTTAAGTCAGCTGTCACATCTCCATCTTGACCTTGAAGCTGTCACAATCCATTCACCTTCAAGTCTCCGGTATCCAGTTAACCATGTTCAAAAATGTTGCTTTAGCTTTGTGGGGAAACTTTTGAGGTGAAACATTACCAGAAATGTTCCTGTTTTACAACAGGAAGACTTTGGGGAAACCAAAACATTGATCTTATCCTACAAAGACCGTAAGACTTCAATTGAATTAATGAATCGAACTGAATATGTGGAAATTGGTTTTGTAGATATATTTTTCTTGAGTCATGACACTCATACAGTAAAGCATAAAAACAAGCAATGTATTTGTCTATCTTCAGAGTTTCACGTGTCTCTTTATTTCACCCCAACACAGTCTCTACCTCACACGCAACAAGCATTAATTCAGAGATGAATCAAATCTGCCATCTCACATACTTCCCCTGAATTGCCCCCTATATATTGTACACACCCATTGGCACACATACATTTGCTCAAACGCATAAATTGTCTGTTGGAGCAGGTGAACAAACCTGCTTTTGAAGGGAATCCAAGTTCCAGCATTTGGCTTCTACTTCTAGTTTCTATGACCCTAATCTAGCTTCGGGTGTGGGTGCAACACTAAAGCATCTGAAAGACCTAAAACTCAGATTAAAATGCATCACTAATGTCTGCTAAATTGTGCGTACAGATGAATTAGAGGGTAATGTGATTTGAGCAAATAGCTTGCGAATGAAAGAAAAGGATGCACTTCACGAGTTGCAGCTGGACTTGCACATTTCCTGACATTGTTTTTTCGATGTAAGGTTACAACTTTTCTCAGCTGATGTCGCTGAAGCCAAAGCAAAGAGCAATTCGATCGCACACTCACATCAACAAGCACACACAAAAGTGTGTGCAGAAGCATCTGGACACATAACTTCAGAGCAACCAATCTTACTAATGCTGCAGTCAATTTTCAGTTGGAGGCACTTAACCTCCGGACCTCAGCTGTCAGCGCTTGTTAAACCATTAGAGTTCCACTATAGCAGCCGTCCAATAGGCCGGGCCGAATTTAAACCCACGGATCCTGAAGTGCTGTGGGAACTCCATTGGCAATGACATTACAGCTAATATATTTTCAAACAAAGTTGAGTCATCATCTCTTGTGAAATGAGAGGAACAAACAGACAGACAGACAGACAGAGAAGGAAAGAGGGATGTAAGTGTGAGGTGAAAGGAGCAGAAGAAGAGTGAGAGGGGATGGTTCGGGTTGTATCAATATTGCATGCGCTGAGCCAGCAGAGGATGCATACCCATCAGTGGGAGCAGCTGTCATGTATCAGTGATGCAGACTGTTCCTTAACTAGGACCTTGACAAGCAGTGCAGACTGACCATGTCCTGTCAGACATAGAAAACACTGATATATTTCCTTCCTGGGCCTGCGTGGCCTCAAGGGAATTGGAGATGAATCTGGGTGATTATAAGATGTAACTTCCCAGAGCTTCCGTCAAGATTTCTGTTGTTGATTTCTGCTAATGGAGAACAATTACAGTACATTCACCTCATCCATTAACACGTGGTTTATTGGGGAGCTCGTTCACAGAGGCCACTGTGACATTGTTATTGTCCTGCCGTCTGCAGGGCCACATGTAACTGAGAAGGGTGGAAGTACAGATCCAGCAATAGGAGCTTTAGAGTATCAACCTAAATGGCTGCTGCATACATCCGCTCTGCTTTACATTGTCAGCCCGGGACTGAGGACAGGACAGGTGCATGGACATGAAGATTCCAGACCTGAAAGATTTACTAAGGACATTCTTACAAGCAGAAACCACAGGTTCATTGGAAACGATGAAAGTAAAAAAGTAAAGTAACATGTGAAGTAAGTGAGAATTCACTTCGATGAAGGGAAAAACCTGTAACTTGTAGCCTATCACGTCAAAACGTGATGGCTGCTAAAGGCTGAGCAGAAAAGTCTGCGGAAGAGTTTTTTTTTATTTGAATTTGAATCTCAAAACTACTTTATGACTAATACACTTGTAAATATGGCTTCACATATGCGCAGGTTACATCCAAGTAAAGTTTATGGTAAAACATTTAACACAGACTTTGTAAGAGGCTACTCACCACTCCAAGTAACACTAGTATGAAAGCGGAATTCATCCTGTACGTCCTTGTCATCCTCACTGAAGGGTCACTCGGATTGGATGCGACGCAGCAAGATGCGGGTCTCAGTCACTTCGAGGTGAAATAAACTCTGCTGTCATCGCTGCCCTTCTTTCTAACTTAACTTATTGGTTCAAACAAACTATCCTGGTAACTCTTCGCTACCAAGTAGCTATTAGTAAGTCACTCAGTGCAGATGCTGTGGCTGCACGCAGGATCCAGTCGGTTTAAAAAGTCGCTGAGATTGACCCGCTGAATATTCGTCTCCGGTGCGCTTTCCTCCAACTGGTCTCATATGACAGACGCGCTCAGCTCAACGGCTACAGGGAAGAAGCCATCTCACTCTCCACGCCCACTGCACACACACATACACACTGCACACACACACACACACACACACACACACACACACACACACACACACTGCACACACACACACACACACACACAAACCTGCTCTCTCTTTTACGGCGTCAAACACGCACTGGGATGTTCTTGGTAAGTCGGACAAATCAACCATCTAAAATGTTTATCACCTGACAAATTAAGTCTTGCGTAATTCGTCCATTCAGCAAGTGGCTCACAGACAGTGTCGCGCCAACAGAGTTTAAGTCTCGCTGCGAGACGAAGGATTTAAATGTAGTTTTTCCTCCAACTTTCACTAACTAGTTCACTTTTCCTAAACTGAATGAGATCCAGTAGATTGTTGTCTGCTTCTACCGGGTGAGTTTTAGTCTCCCTGAAGTTTGGACTGACCTTGTTTTTCTGCCGATCAGTGAATGCACCTTACTACCTGAGATCCTCACAAGTATGCATTGACTGATGTTTGCAGCAGCAAATGTGCACATTGTATAAGAGTATGATGTTGTTATCACCCTCTCAAGCTCTCTTCTCATCATTCCTGTGCCTAAATTAAGATACAAAACAATCATTATAATCCTGCAGTGTTTTTTCTTACACTGAGTGAAATCACAGGATGGGACAGAAACACTGTTGTCTTTATGCATAAAAAGAAGAAATCTACTGTTGGATTACTCTGACACCTAGGGCCAAATGTTGGCCTGATTTAAACCAAGGAGCATGCCACGTGCTACTAGATCATGACTATACATGCCACCCCGTCGAACATGTTGATCTAGAAGATTGACAACTTTGTTTTTGAATTTTGCGGTTTATCGTGTCACAGTGTCATGTATGTGCATGGTTCTCACGAAATGAATTTCCCCGAAGCAAAATTAATGATTTCATAACACTTAGTTGAAATGGATTTCACTGTAATTGTGGTGCAGCCCAACCACTTAAAGGACAAAGTAGATACAGAGACATACAGGTGCAGGGCTCAGTAAATCTGCTACTAGAGTGTGCAATAATATGCATGTTACACACAGGTTTGCCATTTAGGTTGAGGTCTCGTTTTATATTCCAGACAGAGAAAATGTCAATGTTATAATATAAGTACTTTACAATCATTAAAATCGTTTAATTAAAGATGATGATATCATTTTTTGGGGCAAACATGACACCCAACAAAATGTAACTCTTCCAGTAGTTTCTCTGCACAGTTTAACGTTAAAGATTGACGTTCCTGCCTTGCATCATCTTGATGAGACAGTGATTTATATAGAGCATGTAAGGACTGAGGGCAGTGGGGGACATGAGGGCAGCGGGTGAGGAGGGAGAGGAAGCTGGGTTGCTACGAGGAGATAGATTATTCATGAGAGAGGGAAACAGACAGACAGAAAGAAATCAAATCAGTTTCAGAGTCACTTATGTGGGACAAAATAGATTAATCTAATTTTCAGTGTGCCCCATGTAATTTCTACTTTGTGATGTAATGTCATTTACAAAGAGAATCACTGATTATTCAATCTGAAATCACTCTGAAAATGTTGATGCCGAGATAAACTTAAAGGCTACTTACAATAACAGTACACCAAAGTAAGTAAGCTCTAAAACAAGCACTTCTTTATGTAATAAGTGGTACTCATTAGTTGGGAGACTATAGTGGCACATATGGCTACATGAGTTTATTTGATTTAGGAATACATTTTAATCCACTTAAACACCTTTCTGGGTATTTATCGAAAAGACTGCATATACTGTTCATATGGATTCACTTCTATGAAAGAGTCTGAGTGAGTGATAATGAACGCTCTTTCCCCCCTGAATGTCTAGAAGTTTCTTTTTTTTTTAAAGTATCATATAAGGTTATAGGGAACTAAAACCGATAGCCAAGCAATTTTTTGCTTGGTCATTTGCCAGCCTGTGTGGACTGGAGGAATACAAAAGGGGCGAGGATCAATACATCTTTATGTAAATCTACATGTGAAAACCACACTGTATCCATTTCGTCCCATCGCCACACTGACGAAGGTCTGGACTCACTCATTCAGTCACACAGATGTGCACACATACACACACACACACACACACACACACACACACACACGTGCACACAAACTGACCATCTGTCACCAGGGAGTGGACAGAGGATGGGTGGTCCAGGAGACATTCGCTGTCCCATCTCATGTTCCGAGAAAAGGATTCTGTTCCAGGTGACCGTTCCTGCGGAAAAAAAGTGTGTTTTTGTGTGTGTGTGTGTGTGTGTGTGTGTGTGTGTGTGTGTGTGTGCGTGTGTGTTAGTTAGCATATGTTTACATCAATCGCAGTCTTGGAAACTGACGATGGTGGTTCATGTTTATATTTTAGGATTTTATCTCCAATACACACACAAGTATCCATGTACGACATGTGAACATTGCTTTTCTTTTCTCCAACACTGACCACCTGTCACTCATGCAGCAACATCAACAACAGTGGAGCTCAAACAGCTCTGGCAATGCGATCCACCGCCTCTGCGCAATCTTTTCTTCTAATGCACCGTATTAGTAGAAGAGGCATCATATGACGAGCCAAGGAAGCCCTTAAATTACTCTGAGAGCACTCACACCAATAACTGGCATGAGAGTGCTATCATGTTGTGTTCAGAGAGTACTGCACTGCCTTCCTTTGATGTTGTGTGTTCGGTAAACAACTTCAAGTTCAACAAACCAGCATCATTATGGGCAATAAAGGTCCGAGCTGGTGAGGCGGCGCAGATATCCTTTATTTTATTGTGTCTGCTGCAGGGATAAAACAGTTGGGTTCATGTTGTGCCAGAGTGAATATTGGACGGGCCAGATGGCAACGCACCCCTCTGCTTCCCATGGGACTCCCTCATCTGCGCTTTATTGATCTGATCTGTCTATCCCCTTTTTCTATCTTTTTACTATACACCCTCCCCCTCCTTTTCACGACCAGCCTCATCTCATGGAAAAAATAATACACTTTCTATCCTGTCTTATCAGACGATGTTTAACCTTTTAACCGGGTTGACAAATGCGACCCGGTCTTACACCCAACTCGTCATATACAGACGCTTGGTCAGTGCCTCTCAGCTTCTTCCACAGACTCATTATGTAATATCCAGTCAAAGCAATTAGGCTGTACACACGTTGCACTCTCAACACTGAGGCTTGTATCGTTAACAATAAGGCCACTTGCACAACTACACTGCGACAACTACGCCGTGCAACAGAATACGCACAGCACACTCTCTCTAAAGGTTAACTCATTCAGTCTGTTTTATATCCCCTATGATTTTACTTACAGTAAAAATGTTTGGTTCTCATGGGCTAAAGACCCCGAAGACTTTGCTCTTAAGGCTTTCAGGGAGTCTCGTGTCAATCAAGGGGTCTCAGACACTGGCTATACAGAGCATCACAGTTTGAAGCTTATCGGGCCCTGAACAAGCAGACCCGAAAATGAAAATGTAATAACAGAAACAAATATGTGTTTATATTACAGACCAAGATGTTCTGAAGCTTCTTCTCTGAATGCTGTTTTTTTTTCAAAATTATACTATAACCATGAGTCTTAGCCACTTCCCTCCAAAACTCTCAATGAATGAAGAAAAGAATGAATGAGTTTCCTCTGTTGTAGAGATTGTGACCTTTCAACTGTGACCTGACCTGAACCCAGAGACAAGGCAAGTCCACTGAGTCAGTGTCATGTTGAAGGCGTGTGTACCCACATTGACATACAGTCGCGTCTGTACTTCCAGCATGATATCCAGCATTGGTGTCTGAATTGTGAGGGCTTGCTCTCTGGATCAATAGAAACAAATATTGATTTCGACGTTTTTTGTTTCTCTGCTGCTGAAGAGAGCCAACATTGATGGGTCTTTTTCTGGGGGCAGAACAGGCATTGTATTGACCAGACAAAGTTCGGTTTAACACACGCCGGGGTAAAAACATGCCGCTGGCTGTTAACTGTCAATGCAGCCGATTATGCATTCAGAGAAACACACATTTGGCCAATATGAAGCAAGCACAAGCACTCACAAACACAGTTTACCCATACACATCACATATACAGGATACGTATGTTGTACTGTACCACTGTGAAAGCTGATCCAGTGGATCTGTTGAGTAATCAAATATAAAATGTTGCATATATATTTTGGTCATAGATTTAATACCTTAAAATGAACTGGTTGATGGTGTTTATTGAAGTTTCTCTTGTTACAGCTGATTGTATATCCTTTTTTATTAGTTTTTTGTGTGAGTATTAACAGTCAGCCTGGATATAAACTGTCGGATGTATGTAAATCTCAATGTTATGTTCAAATTTCTAGCACAGTGACGATGACGCTGCTGCCATGACTGAAACAATGCTGCCACCTACCGGGCAGAGACGGCTCCTCCTGTCAGAGATCCCAGTTGTTCACAGACGATGCTCAATGTGAAAGGACACTTACTAATAAAATCTATTTTTTAATGAACACCTTTAGTTGTGGTTTTTAGATTTAAATTTAGCATCTTTCCATGTCAGTTATGTGTCTTGTTGTCTTGTTTCATATGGCATTTTCTGGTGTTTTTTTCTTGTAATCTGTTTTTTGTCTATTGTGCACCGTGAACCTTGTCTGTTGTCTGTATGAGTCTGTCTACAGTGACAAATGAGTTTCCCCAACGGGGATTAATAAAGTTTTCTATCTATCTATCTATCTATCTATCTATCTATCTATCTATCTATCTATCTATCTATCTATCTATCTATCTATCTATCTATCTATCTATCTATCTATCTATCTATCTATCTAAAATCAGAAATTCTGGTATTTAAAAATAATGTTACGTCGGTATTTGCTCCAAATTCATGTGTCTTTGGTAAACACATGATATTTCTAATAAGACATAATTTAGAGGGGTTCTTCTGCAGTTTTCTATGGTTAATTATCAATCCACCCATCTATCCATCCATCCATCCATCAGCAGCTTGATCACCTGACGTCTCTTGTCGTCAGCCTCCTGCCTGCACAGCTGCTGCTCTTCAGCAGAGGACAACGTTCCAGATGCTTTATGAGCGATCATTGCCTGCCTTCTCCCTGTTTCCTCCTGACTACCTGTTGCGGATGTCCTACCTTCCTGCTGGTTCTTGGAGCTGCTGTTGCCTGATCCCGTCCTCCTGCCTTGGCATCTGTAAGCCTGATCCTCACCCAGTACACTTCCTTTTAACTACTGCTTGATTGGTAAACATATGAGAAAGACTCACTTATTCAAAAGTGTTGGACCTGCTCTCCAGCTTGTATTTTTCTGTCAGGTCCGAGATAATTGATCTGCAGATTGCGCGACGTGTGGACCCCACTGATTCTCTCTGACATCTTCACAATGTCTTTGAGAGTACAATATCTTTAAACAACACATGCGGTGTTATTCAGTGCATGTATAGATTACAACAATGCGAGGCATCTCTATGCTCTAACTATCCTCAGTAGTATACCTTATATTTTTAAAATGTGCATTTTATGACGTATTATCAAGAAAATGTAAATAAGATTCCCTCTATCCAAAGAGGTAACTATTATGTTTTTATTCAAAGGACACCTCTGAGTCCTGTAATATCGAACTTCCTGTCAAACTGTTTTAATCTACAATATGTTGTTTGTAAAAAAAAAAAATGACTTGGAACTATTACATATGTTATCCTATGAAACACCATAAAATGGAAACATATGACGTACAATTAGCATTTGCTTTACTGGTTTTATAATTTAGAGATAAATAAAGATAGCCTGATCTCCAGCTGCAGACTTTGTTGATTTGTGATTGCTGCTATTGTTCTGCTCATGTTGGCTTGTTGCCATGAATTCAGTCGATTAAGACGCCTCACTGTCGTCAGTACACCATCCAAATAATCCTGTGAGTCGGCAAAGCACCATGCACACACAGCCACTCAGTTACATCTGGTCAAATCTCTTCCACTGGACTTTAACTGCTAAATAAATAATTATGATTTTGAGTCTATTAGCAGCATTATTGTCATTTCCATTCTACGTGCTCATCAAACTGAAAACGGCGACCAAATTGCATTAATCACATGAACTTGATTCCCTCTTACTTAGAGAGTGCTTGTAGCATGCTGCTAAAAGTTTAATCGTTTGACAGCACGAGTTTCTACTTTTTTTAAAATTGAAAATACATTTGTGAGTGACCCCCCTATCCTTGTATGTTTAAACTTGGTGACCTTTTATTAACTGTACCTTTTTCAATCGAGCGAGAGCCAAGAGATACTTTAGTGTAGTGAGGTATAGACTATCAATACAAAAAAACACCAGCCACCAGTTCTTTATGGTCTATGAGTGACAAGGGTACTGTAACCAACCACAATGGAACCAATGGAGACTGACCAAAATGATCCATTTTAATATTCTGTTTATAGAACGATAGGTTGCATCATAATCGATGAGAAGCTGCTGGTGTCCTCTATTTACAGTTTTTACAGTTTCAATACATGTTTACTAAACACTTCAGTGGAACCAGACCGCTGTAACTTTGAATTAGTTACTGTGCATGAGGTCTGGTCAAATAATCTGGTTATTTAGAATATGTATCTGCAGATTACAGTTGACGACAATTGATGAGTTGATTCTCAGTGAAATTGTGAATCTCTTCACAACTTCTAAACATTATTTTATTGTTTGAGCCATCAAATGCGACATGATCCATTCAATTATGTCATAAATACATTACATATACATTTTGTATAGATAATCTATGACATTACACTTTGTTGTTTTATTACCGAACAACTACTGTTGTTGCAGAAATTATTTATGCTTTTGAACTGTCTGTTCACTGTATATGACTTTCAATGACAAATTAAATTGGAATTTGGGGCTTACTGTCACAGTGCAGTGAGCAGTCAGAATCAACAAAAACGTATAATAAAACAGAGATTTGTAAGAAATATTTCCATTGATGATGGAAAAACATTTTGACCAGTCATACAATGACAAAACAACTTTTTGTCTATTTGCTACTTTTACAGGACTTGACTTCTAATTAGTATTTTTTTTTATTGCTTTCACCAAAGTAAATGATATGAATACTCATTCCAGCATTGAGCTGAAGTCGATTTTGACAAACTGTTTGTTCAAAAAGAAAAATTTTGAAATGAGTATTTAGTCAAATAACATTTGCAGTTATTATTTACTGAATGTCGAATACCCCAAATATATAAAATCATTCAACGCTTTCGTTAAATGTGTGACATACACTGCAGCTTACAGGCGTTCTTTGATATCTGCTGCCATATTTCTTTTATCATTTTTTTATCAGATATCAGTAAGAATGCACATAAGATTATTTGTGCTATGTGCAGCCGTGCATGTATAAATGCAAACATACGAGTGTGTGTGTGTGTGTGTGTGTGTGTGTGTGTGTGTGTGTGTGTGTGTGTGTGTGTGTGTGTGTGTGTGTGTGTGTGTGTGATAATCTTAGGTAAAATCTCTAACAGATGCAACACACAGTGTGAAGGTTACTGCATTGCTGGACATCCAAGTGTCACTAAAGATGTGATTACAGTACGGTGAAATGTGCTGTTCTTTCACTTTAACAGGGAAAAGATAAACCTGAATGTGGCTTTTACATCTCTCTCAGAGGGTAAGTCACTTAATTGTTTTTGCCAGCAGTGTCATATTATAATGCACAAGTTACTAATAGTGTCCGTTTCAAAAACTGTCTGATGTCACATGTGCAGTCGACAGACGAACAAATACAAGATGTTGACCATCGTGAAAGGAGAGGAAGAGAAGAAAGATAAAAGTCATCTTCATGCAAAGGTTCTCTCTCCACCCCGGGGGGTGTTGAAGGTGAGTGTGCATGCCCAGCACCGTAATCCAAGTCTTTGTTGTCCTCCCAAATAAGATAAGATGCTGGTTTGATAATGCCACAGTGAGACTGGTTTTCTGCACACACCAAGTCGCTGTATTTACTGTCAATATATAGGTGAGACCAAAACACATATCTCTGTTGGATGTGTGGGTCAGAGAGAATAAGAATGTTCGTATCAGTGTGTGTGTGTGTGTGTGTGTTTCAGTCCTTAAAATTATCAGGTAGCACACACTCACACACACACACACACACACACACACACACACACACACACACACACACACACACACACACACACACACACGCAGAAGCAGCTTTATAGAGGAGGTGTTTATAAAGTCGTGCTTTTTTGCCATTTTGGGGTCAGTCTCTTGTGCCTGCAGGAGGTAAGCATCACTTTTTCTGCTACAGTTATGAATTGTATCTGTGTAATAAAACAACTAAAGCTGTAACTTGAAAGCATGATATGCACGAAAACTTCTTGTTAATTGACTTATTTTCTTATGGCCAATGCTGCAGTAGGAAATATTTTCAAAGATTAATGTTTTCTCTTTTGTCTTTCTGAAAATATGCCTGTAAACTTTTTGTCAAGAAAGTAAAACCCAAAAGATTTTGCTGATTTTATAAATTAATAATGTGGGATAATTGAGGAGGAAACATCATTACTATGCAGAGCAATACTACTGAGGCTCTCAAAGATCCAAGTCCTGATGACACAGACATTAATCCTGTGAGGCAAAATATCTTTGTGTGTGCTGTTATGTTTTATTAAGGAATGTTAAGTGCATGTTAACAATAACAAAAAGAGACATTTTTTGCACATTGGACACACATTGTTTCTTCAGACGTCTATAAATGTTACCAATTCATTGTCATCTTGATGCAATTTGAGACACTAGATTGCACACAAATATGTTCATTAATTGTACATGTAAGAATGTGCAATTTTGTACACATATGCACAGACGTACACACACACACACACACACACACACACACACACACACACACACACACACACACACACACACACACAGACACACAGCGAGTCTAATCTGAATCTTCCTCCCCTTTGCTCAACTGTGTTTTGGAAATAAATGATTTTGTTGTATCAAACAACTTCCGCTTTCAAGCAAAGTTAAGATGAACAATATTATTTTTGGATTGCCAAAATCCACCCAAACACACATATTTCATTCAAACTTTAAAATGTGTATAAAAGTGAATTTAAAGCTCATGTAGAGAACATATTCTCAGTGAATAATTTGTATTGTACTATCAAAGCAAAAGTCTCAGTGTTTATAAATTGGACCAATTATGTCTGTTCCAGCTTTGTGGAGCACCAAAGCCAACCTCAGTGCGAAGTGTCAGGTAAGGGGCAAACACACACACACACACTCACATGGTATGCCAACCCCAGGCACGCGACATGTATTGATAGTCCAAACAAGTCTAGGGCGAGCCGTCATTAATGTCTTCCCCGGAAACAGAGCATAGAGCCGCTAGTTGTTGAAGCTGGACAACCAACATGTTTACCCTAGACACACGCAAGTGTCACCAACTTTCCACATTAGCCTGATCCATAACCACACTGGCGCTGCAAAGATTATAGAAATAATAGTATTTCATGTGACATTCAACACTCAAAATATCCTCAGTGTGTCTGTCATGTAGTGAAGCATGAACGGGGTTTTATCTGATCCTGCTCTGAAGGGAGAGCATCTCTCTTAGGGGCCATAAGTTATGCAACATTATATCTCTGTTGCTGTCTGCAACCACAAGTGAAGGCAACACGCTCAGAAATGTTCAGTAAGGTTTCTTCAAAGTTCTTCTGCGAAATGGAGGAAATCATGAAGTGATGTACACATAGAAGGGTGTATTTTCTTCCTCTAACTTTATGCTAAATACCTGAAATGAAAATACAAATATTAACATCACATACACAGAAACCGGTAATCCATATTATTCAGTTTATTTTGTTAACATTCGGCATCATTGTTTTCCACATTTGACTCTCTCTCTGTGATTTGCTCTCTAGTTTTTACTGAGAAGCATTGTATAATTGTGTTTAAAGCATTATCATCACAAATAGCATATTACACATGGTATTTAGTTCATATGGCATCATCTGCATTACAGTTATTGACACTTCTGAGTAGTTGTAGAAATAATTGGCACATTATTTATAGACGGAGGCATTAGTACATTGAAACATTTTAAAATGACTTTCTCTGAATGGTGGTTCTTTGTTGAGCTGCAGAATATTAAGACTAAATGATTTGGTGCTAAAAATACTGCAACTTCATAGGACAGGATGAACAATTACAGCGACAAACAAATCCACTCAATGCACATGAGAGCATTGAGGTGTTGCTTTCAGTCCGACTTGAAATAATGCGGATCATCCTTTAACCTAAAAATGATTTACTTGATATAACAGCCATTTTCCATCTTCAGATTAGACAGAGACACAATAGTCACTCCCAGTGAAACACAGGTAGGAAGTGGCCAGTGAACCACAGCTGTGCACCACATGTCCAGACTGTAATTATGAGAGGTTCAAGTTTAATTTGTCCACCTGCCTCATCCAGATTTTCACTCTCTGTCTCACAGGCACAAGCATGTTTTGTGCTTGTGTCCAACATTCATGTTCTTATCAGCCAGTGTTTACTTCTGTCTATCTCTGGGCTTTAGAGGTGCGTGGAGCTGAAGGAGCTAATGAAGGACCCAAAGCAGCAGAGCTACTGGCAGGAGACGGGCAGATGGGCGGGCTACGAGGAGAGCTTCGACGCTCAGGCCGGGGTCTGGGCATCCTCGAGCATCTCCTTCCTCACCTTCAAGAGCCTCATCCAGCTCCGACGCACCATGAACACAGGTAAGAGGGAAATCTACTAGAGTATACGGAGTTTGTAACATAAACCAATCTGTCTATATACAACTATTGTCACTGATAGAAAGTAAATAAGGGCACACAGTATAGTCTTGAGGGAAGTCTTAGACACTTCACTTGTATGTCAGTTTATGATTCTTTACGCCACTTTAAATGTTGCAGCTGTTAAAGTGGTGTCTAAATCTGACAATGTGAGAGACTACTGGGTACTAGGTAATGTATTTGTTGATAATATTTTGTAATTATAATGTACATTTGAATTTTAAAAAAGTACAATATCTCCATCTTACGCTCAGTGTAATATTGTTCGACACAAACAACTTTTTTACCATCCTCATCGTCTCACTAACCATTAAGAAAAGAACTTGCCTGCTTCCTGCATTTTCCAAAAACTAAACTAAGCTTCTTCTCTTTTTATCTGAACCTCCGCTCAAACCACACCAGCCCTGCCACCCTCTGTATGTTCGACTCTGAATATTTTCCAATATGTTCCTTTGTCAAGGTGTGACTATTTTCAACTGTGAGGAGCGGACACTGTCCGGCATCGCAGAGAAGATGGTCACTGAGATGGTTAACAAGAAGGAGATCAGACCTGGGGACCGAGAGGGAGTGCTGAAATCTCTGCTTCAAAACCGCAGGTATCCTTCCAAGACCCAACAATGACTCAAACATACATGGCCTACATTTATGATGCTGTTACCCAAAGCTGCTCAGAGAAAGTTGAACACAACACGCAACTACTGTGGAGATCAAACTTATAATTATGAAACACTGTCTCTGACCACCAAACCACTGCTTTAGCCTTTAGGAAAGGTGACCAATGTACTGTAGTTACCTCACACTTAGAAAGGGTTTATACTCTCACTGTTGTTCAATAAGGAGTCTAACCTGAATAAAAAATGTCTGTAATTTAGACCTAAGACCACACGTATTGTACAAGATGCCTAATCTCTTAGGGGAACAGGACCATGGTAGACAGGACCCAAGAGCAGACACGAGACGACTTAGTTTGTTTGCAAAAACAAGATTACACAGGGGAACGAGACACAGGTGGAAATAATGAAGGCGGGACTTGCAATCACACATGAGGCTGGCACACGAGGAGGGAGGAGTCTGAAACGAGCGACAAAGTGAGTGACAGCCAACGCAACAGAAACAGACAGTGAACACAAAAACAACCCAGGAGATGGGCGTAACATAATCCCATATTGTGTTACTATACTATGATTTAATTGCCTTCAGTCTTCAGTCTGACACAAAAACGACCAAAGACACATGCCATTTTCTCCCTGCAGCCAATCAGATGACCCGGAGAGCCAAGTCCTGACTGATGGGGTGGACTTGCAGAAGTTTTCCGTCAAGGACAGAGTAAGTTCTTCCAGTAATGAGATAATCTATGTGATGGTGATAACATGACTTGGTATCATAACAACAGTGAGATGATGGCAGTGAACTTAAAGGTGAAAGTGATTAATGGTGTCAGTCCAAGAAAGCCTGTTCAGGAGTAAAGCTTGTAGATGTGTATGTTTCTTTTAGATGCATACATTCACATTATTTTGTTCTGACACACATTTCTTCAGTTTATTTATTGTTTAATAATTTTAGCTTTTAAATTTCCACACATAATGTTTTACTTATGTCCCTAGTGAAGTTTATACAATTTTAAGGGCTGTGACACAGGTCTTGGTATGTTAAATAAGTATTTTAATAAAGCTGTAATAATCAGATTGTAATTTCCTTCAGGGGACAAATTACAATTGCACATAATAAACTGAATAAAGCTGTTGTCATATTCAAGATGCACAGATTGACCAGGCATGATATAGTGGTAATGACAGGGATAGGAAAGAAAAATTAACCCTCTTGGTCTGCTCACTCTGTGTTCGATAAGAGGGAAGAATCTGACCGCGTTGAGGCCTCCATGGTGCTCGTAGGTAAGCCAGTGTTTGCAATGTTCTTATTTAGGATCCGGAGTACAGTATGTGTGTTTGTTTCTGCAGAAGCTTTTCTATCTGTTTGTACCAGGAGCCCTGGACTTCCTGGAAAGGCCTACAGTCGTGTTTGTGCGTCTGAAGGATGCTGTGGAGCTTGACTCCGCCATGGAGGCCCCGGTGCCTGTGCGATTCGTCTTTGCTCTGGTTGGCCCGAGCAAGACTGACATGGACTACCGCGAGACCGGCCGTGCTATGGCTGCACTGATGGCTGACAAAGTGAGTTAACTGACACTTCCCCTCGTCGATCTAAAACATGTGAGCAGTGATACAATTACAGAATATATGATGACTCCGGATAAAAATTCATGGTAGTTTAAGTTCGACTAGCTGAACAAGAGTTATTCAGATGCTGCCTAAAGAATATCTCAGACTGTACAGGATGTATTGTTGAAAAACACAATGAAAACTTGGTAGACAAAAGGAATGTTGAGGATTGTGGACTGCAAATCTGCATCAAAGTCATTGATTATATGAAACATGTATGCAAAGCTTGTGACCCTGCAGGGAGCATTTGACAGTCCCACTATCCCCTCTACCTCCATCCCAGGTGTTCAATCAGGTAGCGTTTCAGGCAAACAGCGCGCGTGAACTGACGGACGCCGTAGCCGACTTTATGGACTGCAGCATCGTCATCCCGCCCACAGAGATCCAGAATGAAGAGATGCTCAGCTCCATTATCAGCTTTCAGAAGAAACTACTGGAAGGCAGGATCAAGTCCTCTGATCCCGCCAGCCGGCAGGACTCCAAACCTCGCAGGGGTGAGTGCTATCAACACACACCCAACACTACGGTAGAGTGTGGTAGTCGTATAAAGCTCTGGGGTTAAACAACACACATAAACAACATTTAAATTGTTTCCCCCTCTAGTTTCCATTTCTTCTGGTCCCCCACCTGAAGACCCCCTGTCCCGTACTGGTCGTCCATTTGGTGGGATGATACGAGACATAAAGAAACGCTATCAGTACTACAAGAGTGACATCACAGATGCTCTTAACGTCCAGGTCCTTGCTGCTGTCATTTTCATTTACTTCGCCGCCCTCTCTCCCGCCGTCACCTTCGGAGGGCTGCTGGGTACGTGTGCATGTTTGTTGAGACGTGGTGTTGCTGTTGCATGCTATAATAATACTGTGCCCTCATCACAGCTGATAAGGTGGACAACATGATGGGCGTTTCAGAGCTCCTCATCTCCACGAGCATTCAGGGGATCATCTTTTGCTTCGTCGCTGCTCAACCCGTCCTGGTCATTGGTTTCTCTGGTCCTCTGTTAGTATTTGAGGAAGCCTTCTTTGCTGTAAGTTATTGCACTGATTAAGTTAATTCTTAAAACCGATTTTTTTTAAATGTAAATTTTATATTTTTTACTTTAATTTGCTTGGTCAGAGTACAACTCATTCCCAGTTTCCTTCATTCAGTTCTGCAAGTCCCAGGAAATTGAGTATATTGTTGCCAGAGTGTGGGTCGGAGTGTGGCTGGTCGTCATTGTGGTGATCATCGTGGCCTTTGAGGGCAGCTTCCTGGTGCGTTTCATCTCCCGTTTCACCCAGGAAATCTTCTCCATCCTCATTTCCCTCATCTTCATCTATGAAACCTTTGCCAAGCTAGGGAGGGTAAACCGTCTTCATCCATTTCACACATTCCATCTGTCCAAATGAAATCGGAGACGTTTCATCTCTGATGTCTCTCAAATTCAAATTATAACCTTTCTATATTTACTCTCTGACCTCTCTTTAGATCTTTAAGGCTCATCCGCTGATTCTGAATTATGATCATCTGAATGCAACTCTAGAAAATCCCTGGGGTCCAAAGACGGAAGCGGTGGTCATGTATGACAACACGACCGGCAACACGACTGTTCTTGTCAACACAATTAAGCCGTCTTACCCCAACACCGCCCTGCTCTCCATGTGCCTCATGTTAGGCTGCTTCTTCATTGCTTTCTTTCTGCGTCAGTTCAAGAACGGCACTTTTCTCCCTGGAAAGGTGAGTCGGGTCGACAAGCCATTACCAGATTGTTTCAGTAAAGTCAGTGAAGAGTTTATTTATGTCATCAGCTGTTTAATACAATTAACTCTGTAATAGTTGATCTGTTCTGTGCTGACCAGGTCAGACGTTTGCTTGGTGACTTTGGTGTGCCTATTGCCATTTTCCTCATGATTGTCGTGGACTACAGCATTGATGATACCTACACTCAGGTTGGCTCATATGAACAGGTTTTGCTTGATGTAACAATTTCTTATGTGTATACTGGCCATTAAAACATGCCTTTTTAATGTGCTTTCAGTGTAAGTTCACAGTATCTTTCTGTGAAAAAACAAATAAAAAAGTTTATTTGAAGCGGTATTACAGTATTTTTTATCATCACTTGATTTGATTAACTCAGACTGCACAGACCTCTTATAGTCTCCAGATAAACTTGATTTTTTTTTCTTCACGTGCGTTGATAATGCATATGGAAGGAAACTTTTAATATCCAGTATGCACATCTGAGCAATATTGTTTTAAGACAGAAAAGAATTGTCAATCCATCCTTTAACCTTTAGATTTAATCCATCGACTCAAAACCTGGTGACTTTCTTGACAGAAACTAACGGTTCCCAAAGGTCTGACGGTGTCGAATCCATCCAAAAGAGGCTGGCTCATCAACCCCTTTGGAGAGCACAAGACTCTCCCTGTGTGGGTGATGGTCGCATGCTGTGTCCCGGCCATGCTCGTCTTCATTCTGATCTTTCTGGAGTCTCAGATCACAACGTGAGTTACATCTCAACAACAATATCACTCACTGTAGTGTCAACCTCAGAAAGTCTTCATCAAACTTGATTCAATGTTACATCTGTTAACAGTCTGATTGTGAGTAAGCCGGAGAGGAAGATGATCAAAGGCTCAGGGTTCCACTTTGACTTGCTAGTATTAGTCGGCATGGGAGGGCTCAGTGCCATATTTGGTGTGCCGTGGCTCAGTGCTGCCACGGTGCGATCTGTCACCCACGCCAACGCCCTCACCGTCATGAGCAAAGGACCAAAACCTGTGATTGAGAAGGTGATGGAGCAGAGGGTCAGTGGCATCCTGGTGGCGTTGCTAGTTGGTATGTGCTGTCTAATCATCATGTATCCTTTTTTAAATATAAATATACAGGTCTGTCATTAAAACACAGTACACTTTATCTAAATGTAATTTTGTGTCAAGGTCTGTCAATTCTGATGGAGCCGATCCTTAAGATGATCCCCATATCGGCCTTGTTTGGGATCTTCCTCTACATGGGAGTTACCTCACTCAACGGCATCCAACTGTGGGATCGTATACTGCTTCTGCTCATCCCTACAAAATACCACCCTAATGAACCCTACGCCACCAGAGTAAGAGTCCAGTAACTAAAGTGCACTATGTATACCAACATTTGTGTTGTTTGAGTAATGGACTTGAATAACAGCGTTCATATTAACTCCTATAATTTGATGCTACATGTGTTAGAACAATGTTCAATAACCATGATTAATATGTTGACATGTCGGCTACAGGTGAGCACAGGACGAATGCACTTGTTCACAGCCATCCAGATCGTGTGCCTTGCAGTTTTGTGGATCGCTAAATCCAGTCCAGTCTCCCTCGCACTTCCCTTCATTCTCATCCTCACCATTCCTCTACGCATGTTTATGACTGGGCGTTTCTTCACTGAACTGGAAATGAAATGTGTAAGTGAATACCTACTGTCATTTGAATAAATCAATGCAGATTTAAGCAGTATTTAGCATTCATTTTTCTGTGTCGTTTGTTTCACAGTTGGATGCTGAAGACGCCAAAGTGACATTCGAGGAGGAGCCGGGGCAGGATGTATACTGTGAATCTCAGATGCCGTTGTAGATGTCTTACATGACAGCTATCATGCCAGAAATACTTTTATTTTAACAAATACATGTATGGAGTTATTTCATGAAAACATACTTTATAGTGTTAATATGGATGACCATTAATATATTGTAATTATGGTATTGGTCAAACAGTCCTGAAGAGTTTTCAACAGTCACGTAGGTAAAACAGTTGGACATTTTCAGAAAACATGATGTTTTTTGCAAAAAGGAAAGACAGGAACATTTAGAAAAGGCACTCAAACATCAAATAAAAAAATCAATCATGTTTGCACTCAAAAAATGGATGGATTGGATGCTCGATGAAAAATATTGTAATGTTATTATAGCCAAAATTGTGTATTTTTCAAAGCAATCGCACATTGAATGTAATGGGGCACATGCCACTTAAGTTATTGTTGTACTCGCTTGATGCGAGTAAAATCTCAACTCTAAATGAAGTAATTTATGATTTATAAGGCACAATGCAAACAAAGTGTAGATATTTTAGTGAAAAGAATGCCACTGTTACTCAATTCATTGAGAGGGAATCTTGTGTGTTGTCAAGTTTATATATGTAGTCTGTTGTGTTGCTGTCTTCTTGTCATCTCTCCATGAATAATGAAAAAAATACATCTCAAAAAAACCAACAACTTAGTTTCATTGGGTGCTGTTCACGTTTGATTGATCCGGGACCAATCACATGTTCTGCCAATCTTGTTTAAAACTTTTTCAATACCATTATTACCATTGATTACTTCTCACTTTGGCACGAGTACATTAATTAACAACTAATTTAACAAATGTATTGCATGTAACATTGGTAAATAATGAAATAATGCATAGTAAATGATCATAAAGGCATATTTAACCCTGGTAATTGAAGATATGTTAATATGTTTAAAAATAAAGTTGTCATTTCGAGATATTTTGAGCTAAACTTAGAAAGTCAATGAATATTAAAAAAGAAGGTGACAAACCAAAGTACATGTATTTAAATGTTCTGTACTCTATCAGTAGTCAGATGATTTCACGCCACGAGGCAACACTCTCCGGGCCAATAGGTGGCGCTCTGTAACCTCCACGCTGCTCGAACGTCAACATCCGCCAAAAAACATAAGGACGAAGAAGAAAATCCTCATTTCTGATTGGTTACTCTCCAAGATGAACGAGCCGATGAGAAATGGAGGTTAAATGCAGCTCTATGTGTGTATTGACGAAAAACATATCGAGCCCACTTAATGAACATATATTTAGGTTGAATATCGCGAGATTTTAGTTAATATTTTCGCTCATGTACAGTTTGCGGGAGACACTTGGATCGAGTTTGCGTCCACTTAACTTAACCGGAAGCAAAATACTTCCACTGGAAACACGTTGTATTGGAAAACAAAATGAGTGGAAGTGGGACTGAAGAATCTGAAGGTATACCGAAATACATATTTTTTTGTATCATAACTTGTATAACAATCAATTACCAAAATGTGATTTTCTTCTTGTGCTCTCACTAGAGTGGACCCGGGAAAACATCCAGCACCTACTTGCTGCGATGAAAGCATCCAACCCAGTAGAAACCAGAAAGCACGAGTACAAAAAAGCACTAAAACAGATGGACTGGAATGTGGTGGCTTTCCCCCCTTTCTCTCCTGAAGCATGCAAAGAAATGTGGAAACTGATTTTGGACAAAGTGAGTCACAGTTTAGCTCTAGACTTAGTTTCACCGCTCAGAAGCTGATCTGAGGCTTTCAGTCATAATCAACAAACTTAAGCAGATTGAGTTTCCCAGTTGTCAATGAAATGTAGATGCTTGAATCTGATACATTGGTCTTATATGCTACACATTACCATTTTGATTGTTGATTTGATGGATTTAGTCAAAGTGAAGATTTGTTTTCCTCTTGCTCAATGACACTTAAATAATAATAACATTTTGTTATAACTATGTAATGCAATGTCACCATGACTGATCATCTTTTTTTGTCTCTTTTTCTGTTGTGCCACCAACAATACAGAGAGAAATTTGATTAGAAAAGTTTTTTCAAATTAATACAGTAGCTTATTTAAAAGATTTACTTCCATGGTGAAGAAACACAACACACAATTTAGCATTTTTTAATATTTTTTAAAGTCAGTCTAATTAGGTTAATTTTTGTAATGGTCTTGCTCAGCTGCGTAAGACTCGGACCCTCACAGAGCTCCTCGTTGATGCGGAAGATGTCTTTTCCAATTCTCAAAGAGAAACAAAGAAAAGAAAGAGAAAGGTAAGCACAGCACAATCAAGACAGCTTCATGTTGTGAATACAAAATTGCTCAGTGCATGCAAGTATATATTCTAAACACTGTTTGAGGTCATTGTTTCTCTAGTACAAATCTCCTGCAAAACAGTAACGACTCAACAGTCTTGAAACCTGCACTCTGTGGAGTTCTCAACTGTACTACAGATAAAGAGAGAAGTATTACTGAAAGTCTAATAATATAACATGCTTCATTCTTTGACTTATTGCGTCTGTAGCTCATGGAGAGAGTGGTCATTCTAAAACCACACGGTTTTACTCCCTGGTTGACCCACAGTTTGCATGTTGAAGTGTCCTTGAGCAAGACACTGAACCCCCAGTTACTCCCCGGGTGCTTCACGACTGCCCACTGCTCATTAATTACTAAGGATGGGTTCAAATGCAGAGAATAAATGTCCCCGCTGTGGGACTAATAAATGATTAATCATTATTGTTATTGTACCTCAGATCTATCCACAGTGCCCAAAGAGACCCGCCCCTCCAAATGCTATCTTTTGCAAGAAAAAATTTGTCCAATTATTACCCAGAGATGAGCCAGCAAAAATATATTCACAAAGCTAGTCACAGAGTATAAGATTCTCTCAGATGAAGAGAAGGTACAGTCAGGTGAAAGGCTACCGCTAAAACAACACTTCTTTTCATTAAGTGTTGCCTTGGGATTCAACTTTGTAATGATCATTAATAATTGACATTTCCCAGGCTCAATATGAGGACAAATTTGAGCTTGCAAACGAAGAATACACAAGAAGGATGCAAGTGTTTAGGTAGTAAATTAACATGTATACAAAAATGTGATTTGGCCCAGAATAACTGTTTAAAATTCAGTGTCAAACTAATTATTTGTCTTTCAGTAAACAATATCTAAAACATACCTGGCCTGAGTGCAGAACCAAATTTTAGTGGCTCTCTGCAAACACCAAAGCTGTAAGCGATGGCACATCAGACATAGTCATTAACTCTAGTGTACTATGCATGGTTAGCTGGGCTTATTCTTGTTAACCCAAATACCTATTAATATAATATTCATATGAGTTAATACAATTTATGGCAGGGGTTATTTGGAGGGGAAACGCACTTGATTGCAATTAGATAACACTGCCGTCAAGCTTTAAATTATTACTTTAAGTATCTTCAAATTGATGTGTGACCTCCCTTCTTAAAGCAGGTCACTCCAGATACAAAGGGCATGCCTCCCAAGCCTCCCATGTAAGCCACACACACTCCACATTGACACTCGTTTAAGTCGTTTTGCTTTGTTGTATGTTCATAAATCAACAGTTTGCACCTTTCGCTATTTTTTTAAATCATATTTAGTCTTTTTTTTCAGAGCCCCCTAGTGGATTCATCCCTAGTGGATTCATCCACTATGGGGGCTTTACATTTTCAAGGGATTCATTCTCAATAGTTCTTGCTACTAGTCATTAAGTTTGGTCTTTGGAGAACCAGCCATACCTTTCTAATATGTCTAATCTTTCGGTAAATTAACACAAAACCAACTAATGCAAACCAGCAGTTATTTCACCAGCAGCTGATCACCTGTTTGTGTGTATATTTCAGGAGTGGATATAGTCTGTTTTGCAAAGAGCTTGATCTCAGGAAGAGTTTTGGAGGACATAGCTTACCTGTGTATGGCCAAGGTTGGCGAGATATGACTGAGAAACAGAGGGACGATTACAAAACACGCAGCACAATGGTAGGAACACACACTTTTGACACGGCTACAATAGATTTGGATGTTTGGTCACAGTAAAAATCTAATGAATCTAAATGAAACACTTTGTGTATCTCTTTCAGTTGAAGAGACAGTATGTGGATGAGCTGGATCAATTTCTAAAGGTAAGTAATTTAGGAAACTAGAGTTGCTGGCGCCATCAGACATTGTGTAACAAATGTTTTTATGTCCCTAAGAATTTTGATAAAAAGAAGCGGAAGAAGATCCTAGTGGAAAACCGTATCAACAGACCAGCCGTGTCTACGGTGAGAATTTTCATTCTTCCGCCACAAATCTGTTAGTAAGTTTAGTTAGTCCTGAAAATAGATGTTTAGTATTTGCAGTCATGTGCTGTCACTTCTGATTATTAAAAAAACATCTTTAGAGAGGTTGTTTTAAATTTTAAAAAAAGATCTGAGTGAAAATGTGTTTGCTTTCCTTTTTTTTTTTAGTTTCTTTCATTCTGCCTCATCCAAAGAACAGCTTATACTCACAGGGGATAGCTTGTTGTGTTCTCTTCACTTCTAGAAAATAACATAGGATTGATCTCCTCTTTTTAAATCCATTTTTTCATTCAAGAGACTTCCTGGGGAGCCCAAAATGCCATCTCGGTGAGCATAATCGTCATACAACATTTGTTCCATTAAGAGAGCCAGAATATATTCAAAGTAAATCAAACTCTGGGTTGTCTACCTGCAGACAAATTTGTGACTGAATATTTCTTTACTCACAGATCTGGTTGTAACATTTTCCGCAAAAAACAGATGTTTCTTCTGAGGGAGGAAATCCCAAATGCAAGGGAACGCTTCGCCATGACCAACAAAATGTGGCAGGACCTCTCGGAGGTGGAGAAGAAACGCTACAAAGAGGACGTATTCAAAAACAATAAAATATACTCCAGGCAGCTTTGGGAGTGGTTTAAGGTATCAAGAATCCTCGTCGTTTTTTCCCTTTTTGAACTGAGACTTCCTTTTAAAATGTGTCACCTTTTACATTCTTCAGACATTGCCGCCAGCAAAGAAGAAACATTATCGGAAACATAACCCCAGTGTAAGCACTTGAACCAATTCAGGTCCCATTTTGTTTCTTTCTTGAAAAGCATTTCTTAAACTTTCAATAATATGTTTATCCTTGCAGAAAATCCAATATCTTGATGATGGCCAAATGGAAGTTCATGACTTTCACGAAAAACCACGTAGCTCTGTTAACAGACCATCAGTAAGTTGAATTGTTGATGCAACACATGCAAAGTAATATATTCTTCTTAACCGCCCTTTCATGATGTGATCAATGCAATGCTCTGAAGGCTTTCAGTGAAGTTTAGAGTAAATATACTTTATCTTAAATAATTCATGAGATTTACTTATGACTTTTAAATGTATTCACTAAATGTATGCTGAATAGTATGTGGTCAAAAGTACAATCATAGCTTTAAGTCAACTATCTAATTTATGTCCAGAAGGAATAATATTTGGGAAGAAAATTACATAATTCTTTGAATGAAGAAAGCACACTTAAAAAAATAATTAAAAATGTCCAATTCACATTCATTTCCCACTACACAGGATTCAGAAGATGAAGACATTGACGACAGCGATGATGATGACGATAACAATTTGGAGTCTGATGAGGTTAGAACACTGAACACTTTTTTTTGCGATTTTTGTATTTCATTTTGCAACTCCAGATGTTTAAATGTCACCTGTTTATCTACAGGAGGAGGAAGACGACGACGATGTCATCGTTTTTGAGCTGTATTAATTGGTGATGAGATGGACAGCAGATCATCACACACATGCTTGTCAAGTTCAGAGCAGTAATCGGGATTTGACTCCATAGACTGGGCGCTCCAGTAGCTGATTTTAATGCCACATTGTGTGGGGGCCACCAGTACTCCTATGTGTTGAAACCTGTATGTACTACTATATAAAAAAAAAAATCTGCGTCAACATTTCTAAAAACATATAACTTTGACAGAATTATGTGTTTATGCAGGACACTAATGAGAAGCTTGAGAAATGTATTGGCTCTTACAGGTGCATCCTGCTACCGTTGAGGACTTGAGAGAATAGGATTGTTCTGGAAAAATCCATTTATTTGTTTGTATGGATAAACAAGAATATACTTTGTCAAGCATTGTTTTTATGATTATTATTAGTGATGTGAAGCCTTACATTTGTTTGTAATTTTTGTTATTATAAATCCAATAAAGATGACTCATCTTTGATTACCTGATGTAGTGACTTAACCATGCGCAAAAGCCAGACGAGGGTTTAAAAAAAGACCATCCTTTTTTTAAATGTTTTTTTAAACTACGTAACACTACTACAAAGCCGAACAAAGGGACAATTTAACTCTAACATCGCACGGGGTAACTCGCAGTCACATGCTATCCTGGAGGATAAATACATCCACATTGGCGTAGACTGGGAAAAACCCCGGCAGTGCTGCAAAGGAAGCGCTTGGTGGAAACTCGTGTAGCGATCGATTGCTACTGTCTGCTCTCTGTGATGTAAAGATGGATGCCTGCCGAAATAGGTAAATAAACACAATTAGCGAAATTGCGTGGCCGTGGTTGAGGTATGCTTCGCAGATCTGATTTAAATGAGATAACAAGCGTCGTTGTGAAGTATTTGGGGTTTCTTCTGGGAGTTGAAAGGCGAACAGCCGCAGTGCAGCAGCGGCGGTGGGTTCAGGGGACCAGCCTCGCTGTGGTCAAATGTAATTCTTCAACAGCGAAACGTACACTGACAAATGTATTACAATGTTTCTATTTACTCCGCCTAGTTTTAAACATGTGGCACGTTTAGCTCGTAGCTGTAGCTGCGGCTGACCGGGAGGTGATACCGTAGTGTTCACCTCTTGGCACGTTCAATTCCTCCAGCCTATTCATAGCCACGCTCTTTGTTTTCCTCGGCAAGGTTTTGGCTAAGCTATGCCTTGATGTAACCTTAGTGCTCAGACCAGCAAGGTGTTGCGTTTGATAACTGCGCTCACGTTGCGTCTTTGTGGCTATTGTAGACGTCGCAGTGCTACCACACCAACGCTGTTGTTCTATCTTTGTGTTATTCGCAGGTTATAAACGTGGGAAGTAAGTCCCGGGCAGTGTTCGGCGTGCAGTTGTAAGTAGCTGCAGCACATCCAGGGCGTCAAATGTTGACCACGCACAGAATGTGCAGGATGTAATGCCCCCGTGCTGCTAAACGTGTGTTTCCCTCTTGCTGCAGCCCTCTTCTTGGTAATGCTTGCTGCGCTACAGCATGACCACAGCAGCGTCGGCTCATCTGGTAGTTCTGGCAAATGAAAATGGAGGAGGTTTCAATGTCCAGCCTGGACAACAGCAAGCTGGAGGTACAGTCGAGCAAGGCCACAGTCTGGCAGTAGTTCAAGCAGCCTTGGACATGCACATTACATCCGCAGACACGAAGCAGGAATCAGACAGTTTGACTTGTGTCTCTGTTTCCTCCGGCCCTTCCCTGCCAGGGCCTAGCTCAGGACATCCTGTCTGACCTGGTGGAGGATGCATGCCTCGGGCTTTGCTTCGAGGTCCACCGGGCCGTCAAGCAGGGCTATTTTTTCCTGGATGACACGGACCAAGAAAGCATGAGGGACTTTGGTGAGCTCACAGTGAATTAATTTTCCTGACTGTCGATAATAAAGAAGGCCAAAGACAAAAGAACAACACATCCACTCAATAAACCAACAACATGTTTGTGTATTTCGACGTCCAAAGAAGCGACATTTATAGCTTTCTCTGAATTTCCAGAAATCGTGGACCAGCCGGGGTTGGATGTGTTTGGCCAGGTGTACAACCAGTGGAAAAACAAAGAGTGTGTATGTCCCAACTGCAGCCGAAGCATCGCTGCCTCACGCTTCGCCCCGCATCTGGAGAAATGCCTGGGGATGGGACGCAACAGCAGCCGCATCGCCAACCGCAGGTATGAGAGTAAGACGGCCACCCCAGTGACAACCATTACAAGCACCCACACAAGTATTTACAAACTAGAATGATACAGTACTGTGTGTGTGTGTGTGTGTGTGTGTGTGTGTGTGTGTGTGTGTGTGTGTGTGTGTGTGTGTGTGTGTGTGTGTGTGTATCATGCCGCCTCCTTCCTCTTTTACAGAATAGTCACCGGTAACAACACCAACAACAAGTCAGAGAGCGACCAAGAGGATAACGACGACGTCAACGATAATGACTGGTCTTACGGGGCAGAAAAGAAAGGTGACGGACTGGTGCTATGGTGGACCTCTTGGTAGCCATACTAAATGTTGATGCCAGGAATAATCATTTCTAATCACATTACTCAAATGTTTCTTTGAATCTAAAATGTAATGTCTTTCTTTTACAGCCAAGAAAAGGAAATCTGACAAGGTGCTCTTTATTTGCTCAATTTAATATAACAATCGTGTGGAGCATTAGACTGTTTTATTTCAAACTCATGGATTCTATTTACGTATTGCTAATTTGTTAACTCAAACATGGTGTTTTTCTTATTCCACCTCAGAATCCAAACTCACCCAGAAGATCTAAATCATTCAAGCATAAGAGCAGTAAGTGGAAATTAAGCAGTTTACTGTATACTCTGTGTACTTATCACATCATCAAATACTCACCAATCTTCAAAAAAGTCATCAGCTTTTTGGTGAATTATTTTGTATATATTATGGTTTATTTATATAAGTGAACTCACTTGGTGTTGAATAAAATCGTTCTTAAATGAGGGTTTGGTTCAGTCCTGTTGATATTGTTTTGAAAACCTGTCTCTTGGTATGCATTGTATATGTATTTAAATCACTGGAGTTCTCTGGTACAAGTGACTTAATGACGTCTGCTGTTTCATCCCATAGGCATGATGGGTCCTAGACGCCGCTTGGACAACCAGGAGAGCCCTCGCATGCTGATGAAAGATGAGGCATTCCCTCAATAACACACTCAGCCACAAACACACATTCTCTTACCATCGTGTTTGCACATACACACAAACACGCACACAGGAAGACCAGTAACACTCAACGACGTCCATGTCATAGGTGACATTCATGGCGTTTGCTGCTCTGCAGAAGCAGTCCCGACCTCCCACTGTATACTTGACAGATACAATTTTTTCTTCACACAAAATCACCATACCAACACTCATTTCTTCTTTTGTTTTAGTTAATTTTGTCTCAGTTTTTTTTTTTGCTGGAGTCCAAAATAATGAATATCACCATGTCAATTTCACTTCACAGAGGTAGCTTTTAGTTTTATACATGCAGCAGCCAAGCGGAGCCGGCTGTGTGGAGAGTGAACTTTTTTTTTTAGATGCATAAATGATTAAGCATTAGGTGTACCTCTATTTCTTCAACTTTTTTTAAAATTGCATTCTTTAAAAAAATAATGTCAAAGACAATCATTACTTATGGTTTGTCTTTTATTTTAACATACACTGCAGGCTCACAGTTGAATCACAATATTAAGAGAAACAACCCTCAGTTTGTCAATCACCTGTGGAAACTTGATTTAAAAAACAGTTCTAGTAAACGAGCCCTTAATTGTACAAACAGGTATTTGCTGCTGACTGTGGATTTGTTTTGGTTCATTACATTTTTGGTGGATTTGTCAGCTTGTTTTCTAGCATTCAAAAATGTCTTTGTATCATGTGTTTACATTGTAAAGGGTTACATATATCTTTGGTGTGATGTGATAGTGTAAATATTCCAATAGTTGAATTGCTGCTATCATGGCTCAGTTTGTTTCTTCTGTCTAGCATAATAAATGATTTGTTACCTGTCGTTATGTCTGGTGGTAACTTGTAACTGAATGTGGTTTTGATAGTAACCCAGAATGAGTACTTACGATGGATGACCACCAGGGGGAGCTGTTGGTCAACAAAAAGGGTCTAGAGACGCTCCAGTTTTTATTATCTCAATGTCTTTTTTGTAAGGCATAAATGTTGCTTTGTGAACTCTTTTTTTTCCAGTGATGTGGTTTTGTATATATTATTCTTAGGAAACTTGGATATAGTAAACACAAAAGTTCACACAGTTGGAGAGTTTAATCAAATAAAAGGGTTTTGCATCAAGTTCCCTGAATAGAAAGCTGCCAGGGGAACCAGTTCTGCTACCTTCAGGTGATCCTCCTAAACTCCGAAATCTGAGCTCTCATTCAATTGTGTGTTGGTGGCATTATAGATGGTGTTATATCAAGAATGTTAAGAGAATTTGGGAACAAACCTTTAAGAGCTATGTGTGTTGAACCAGTAATCAAAGAGGTCAAATTGTCCAACATTACCCCAAAAAGCAAAGATGAGCAGAGCTGGTCCAACATATGAATGTGGGTTTCTTTATTACAAACTTTTACATTTTACACCATTAATCATATCAAAACCGGATTATTCAGCTACAAAGCTGTGTATATAAAGCAGTTAAAACCAGTAATGAAAGGAAAGAAAGTATTGCACTTAAGTATAGTTTTGAGATATTTTTTAATGACACACTTCTACAGCACAGCTTATCAGAGAAAAATAATGAACTATTGACTATATTCACGACAGATGTTGTTACTAGTTACTTTTCAAAACAGTGACATAAAATATGGTGATGCAGTATTATAGTTGCATTTAAGCTTTGTAGTCTATAGCCTATAAAGAAGTTATAATTATTTGTAATATGATAGACATTATTCTGAAATGGGCCACTCTATAATGAGCACTTTTCCTTTTGGTGCTATAAGCATATATTTTGATGCTAATACTTTTACTTGTCACAATTTTAATGCTGGACGTTTAGTGTATTTCCACACTATATTACCCCATTTACAGAAGTACAATATTTGCTCCCACCACTGGTTAAACTGCGCATCGATAGATCAGTATTAACAGCCACATTTCAATTTGCACTCCACGATGATGACGTCAATTAATGTTTAATTTAGTGGCCATGCCTTCCAGCGAGGCCCCAGTTATGTAGTTATATGTATGTATCTGCTCACATGGTGCATCATCCTAAATCAAATTACCACAAATTAATCGATGCACAAAAATTCACAAGGCACAGGAGCAAAGGAGGAATACTTGTTGTTTTTCTGTGCAAGTGCTTTAGCTGTCATACATAGTCTGTTTCTGGAATTAAGGTCAATTCATTACCATGCATTCATTTACAAATACTAGTATCTGACAGTAGAGTCTGTAAAATGTCCGACATCCACGAAGGCAGCGTGTGGCATTGTGTATGTGTGTGTGTGTGTGTGTGTGTGTGTGTGTGTGTGTGTGTGCGCGCGTGTACAGGCAGTTACAAGAAGAATACTTCCCGGTATTGCTAAAGAGACGTTTGTCTTAAGCCAGCCTCACTGGGAAATAGCTGCTAGTAGCGAGGTGCAGACATGAGAACAAGGCGAGGGGGTGACAAACACAGAACAGACACCACGAACTGGCCAGAAAACAGGCAGTTGTTCGCAGAAGCAAATCCCGGAACTTCAGACGGTAGGAAACGAGCTAACGTTAGCTAGCTTTTTTTTCTTCTTCTTTTTCTTTTTTTTTTGACAGTGTGCTTGTTGTCAAACCACAACCCGACATCATTTAAAGTAACTGTGTCGTCGGCTCGCCAGTTACTTTCGTGTTTGAACCAGCTCGGTGGCTTTTGATAAGACTTCTTTTTGGACCGAAATTTGGCGTCGAAGTTTTTTTTAACCACTTGTGGACTGAGAAGATGGCTTCAAGAGGAGGATTCACCTCGATGAATATGAACGCGAGCCCCATGAATGTGGGGTATGCTGCGGGTATGAGGATGCCAGGTCTGCCCCAAGCCCCGGCGGGATACCCCCGCAGCATGAGCAGCGCGCCGCAGTATCCCCAGGTTGGTTTTCTGCTCAATAAACTGGGAAACTTGGTAGCTTGTTGAGTGAAATGAGGAGGTAATGCAATCCGTTAAATTAAAGTTACTGAGGCGTTTTGTTTGTGCTGCGTTTAAGCTACATTTAGATGAAAAATTATATTTTTAAAATCCAGTTGAAAACAGTCAAGCGACATACCAAAATAAAAGCTCTTTTTTAATTGTTATACCGAGGTGTGGATGCTACTTCCGCATTTGAATATGGTAGTTTTAAACTTAGTTACTGCCACCATACATTCAGTTCATTTTTTTCACATGGCGTTATAGTGATTGATCATGTTTTACCTTTTAAGTATTTGTACCTTTTTCATGTATAATTAGTATCACAAATCAATGTGTTGTCCACGTTTGAAAGGGATTATCACGTGGCCTGACCTCAGCCTCCTGTCAGTTAGCTTAAAAACAAAAGTAAGTTCAACATCACCATCTGTCAGAGCTAAGGCTGCATATATTATCCCAGTGTTGCCACCATCTGCAGCTCCATGTGGTCTTTAGTTATGATGCATTATTAGAGTTGTCTCATGTTTGTTAGTCAGAGCCATATGGGTTTAGATATTTGTTCTTTTGTTATAAGAGTATGACCAAACGAAGGAAGCAGCACTGTAAAGACAGAACATACATTGTTGATAAGTCCATTAAATGTGGTTTATGTCAGAATATTACAGACTTATGATAGAGATTGGAAAATATAGAAATAGCTAGCACTGACGCCTCACAGCAAGAGGTGCTTTTGTGTGGAGTTATGTTCTCCCTGTGTCAGCGTGGGTAGCCTCTGGGTTAATTGGACTCTAAATTGCCCTTAGGTGTGAGCGTGAATGGTTGTCTGTCTCTATGTCTGCCCTGCAATGAACTGCCGACTTGTCCAGGGTGTACCCTGCCTTCGGCCATTGACTGCTGGGATTGGCTCCAGTGCCCTGCTAAAACAGGATAAGCAGTTCGGATAATGGAATGGATGAATAGTACTAAAAGTGATGCTACACACAATGTGCTCACATAGGGACCATAAACCCATCTTTTAGAAACCAGTTCTGCAGGAACAGAAAGTAAATAAAACATTTATCTAAGCCTATATTAATAACCACACTTTTCTGGAAAGGAGAAGTAGTGAGTACTGAAGGGTCTGGAGAAAGTAAAAAAAAGAAAATTATTTTGAAAGTGAAATCAGCTTCATCTTCTTTTTTTTAGCGCTCAGGGATGCCATCGAACAGAGTGGGGGGCCCCATGGGGTCAATGGGGGGTCAGATGCCTGGTCCTTCTTATGGTGGTGGGAACATGCCCATGCGGCAAGGCATGGGGCCTCCAGGCATGGACGCCTCGAGGAAACGGTTCCTTCATCTGCATCATCAACAGCAGCAAGAGGCACTGGGAGGCCAAAGACGAGGGTAAACTGTGAAGAAGTGCCAGTGTTTTTGTGAGAGGGGAATGAATAAAGTGAAGATGAACAGCCTGGGGCCAAATCAGGAAATGGCGCTTATTAAACAACTTATTTAAGGGTGTTACCTATAAATTGATTGATTCAACATAATATATATATATATATATATATATATATATATATATATATATATATATATATATATATATATATATAAGGTAACAGTGATAAACAACCATGTATTTTCTTACAATACACTTGAAATACTGCAAACTCTTTAATGCACATTATACCTCGTGCAACGTGTACTCTTTTTTTTTTTCTCAAAATTTAGAGATACAAACCTTAATTTTCTGACTTTGACTGATTAGAACAAAAATATTGCTGCAAAGTTGTGGCCAAAGTCAAAGAGTTAGATTTTTTTCATAGTATTGTTATTTTTTAGCTTTATATGACATAATGATACCAGAAAAGTGATCACAAGGATCATGAATTTAGAAAGAGGGCCATCTCATGATGAAAATTAATGTTTTTTCTCCTCATTACCAAACCTGGTTTATAGCAAGCATAAATATCTTAAGGATGTTTCTGGTAATGTTTTCCTCAGCCAGGACTTAGCGGTTTTACTTCAGTGGGAAATGTTTTTCAAATTTTAGTTCACGTAAAAACAAAAATCATTGAATTGTAAATATATATTTTCATATATATATCACAGTCATACAGATTTAGTGGCTAATTTTGCCTGTTATGGCTCATTAACAATACAACAACGCCACTATTCATTCAGGATTGTTTTTTCTCTGCAGTCTGCTTGTGAAACTCAGATCACCGACACAGGGAGAGGAGTGTCTCATGACTGGTCTTTGCTTTCAAAGCAGGAGGCACAAGTAGATGTCTTTGAGTTCAAACTGCTCTGTGATATCACGCTTATAAATATGGCGATGCATGATGTGAGGAAGCATTTACGGTTCATCCACAATGAACCTCTTCTCTTTAATACTTTATTTAAGAACAAAAATCCTCAGAATAGAATGAGCGGTGTGCCGCAGTGCCAGAAGCAGCAATATACATTCTCAATAATGAGATTGGGAATCAAATTTAGTCCTAATGACTAATGAACTGTGTAGTTAAATTAAATAAACAAAAAGGCTTTTATGAAGTCAAGAGCGATGATGGGTAACAGCCTATGGTGATCATTCATGGTTAAGTTAATGAAGAGGTATCATTGGCCAAGATTTTGTTATTTCATTATGAAATCTTCAAAAATAATTAATAATTAAATTAAGTAAATGAGGTACGTTAATCTTTTTGTGCGTCATTCCACACATTGTCTACATAGTACAGTATGTCCTTGTTTGACTGAAGTTATTTTAAGCCAGTGGTTCTCAAACGTTTTCTGTCCCGCACCACTTTGAAGGAGAAAAAATGTTCAGGCCCCAACAACATTGGAACAAAAGGGTCCAACTTTTTGAGACTCCTCCATCGGTCTTATTTAATTAATAGATTTAAAAAAAATGAAATATCCCTTGTAAGTAAACCAGATTGCTCCATCTGACAAAAAACTAATGCATGTGCAATCACTTTGTTAAAACAATGCAAATAAAGTTATATATGTGCAAAAAATAACTCATATTTGGTAAAAAGTTTACCATGGAAGCTGGTTGGGTATTCTCCCTATAGTTTCATGTTGAAGTGTCCTTGAGCAAGACACTGAAGCCCCAGTGCTTCACAGCAGCACAAAGCTCCTTAATAACTAAGGATGGTAAAATGCAGAGAATAATTCCCCCGCTGTGGGATTAATAAAAGATTCTTGGAAAAAAAAAAAACATTTTAAAGAATCTGCATCTCCCCCCGCGCCCACCTGTAATACCTCCACGCCCCACAGTTTGAGAACCACTGTAAGCCACTGGATCTTTTATATTTTAGAGAAAGTACAGAGTTCATGTGGTCAATTTGTTTTCTTTTAGTAAATGTACATGTAGTGCTTTGTAAATCCTCTTTATGCTTTCTATGGGATACAGACCAAAAAGGCGCAAGATGGCTGACAAGGTTCTCCCACAAAGGGTAAGAAAGTTTCCCTTCAATCATACTTTAGATGGATTCAGTTTGTTCACAGTTGGCTGCATCTCTTTAACATTCATGCATTGCTGTTGGCTCATTAGATCCGAGACCTGGTCCCAGAATCCCAGGCCTACATGGATCTCTTGGCATTTGAGAGGAAACTGGATCAAACCATCGCCCGAAAGCGTATGGAGATTCAGGAAGCCATCAAGAAGCCCATCATGGTACTTCTTCACAAGAGTGCATTGTCAGATTTTACTATATTCAAATTGGAAATGTATCTTCTTATTACAACTTGCCATGGTACATTTTTGTTTGAGAAACTGTTCCTGATATATGTGCTTGTTCATTTCTTTGACGCAGCAAAAACGTAAGCTCAGGATCTACATTTCTAACACGTACACCCCCAGCAAACCTGAGGGCGAGGAGGCAGAGAAGGTGTCCTCCTGGGAACTGAGGGTGGAGGGAAAACTTCTGGAGGAAGTACGTGAATAACTTCCTTCATTTGAATTGTCTTGCTCTGTTTCTCCGTTGTCCCAGCGGGGTCTGGCTCCAAGTGTTTCAGTCTGTCTTATTTAGTTTCCGTGAAAACTTTAGCCATTCAGCTCTGGTTGGCTTGTGTCCCTGGCTCAGACCACGCAACCAGATGTGTGTTTACAGCTCTCCCCACTCTACTTCTCAGACACACAAACGCGCACGCTCATGTTCTCTTTTGAAACAAGGAATTGAAACCACCGGCCGTTACATACCATGATCTGACAAGCCTCCCCTCCCTCCATCAATTCCAGCAACTCATTGTGTCATCTGCTGCCACATGAAGGAGTGTTTTTTTCTTTTCAGTTCATTTTTCTTCTCTGGCTCATTTGGTTTAGGCATGCGTAGGAGTTTTGCATGCAGTAACAGAAAAAGAAAAGAGATGTGAGGGATGGAGTGAAAGGGGTCATGTTGTGCAAACAGACTTAAACAGGGCTTTAGAGAGGGCGGGGGCGCAACAGCTTTTTCTAGTTGTCTCCAGTTTTGTGCTTTACCACCCCCAATGTGTTCAGAGTTAAACAATATGGCTGCACAGACTGACACAGCACAATAAGAAGACCGATAGATAACAAGCTCTCTCTCTCTCTTTTGCCCTTTTTGTTCCTAGTCTGGCAAGCAGAAGAGGAAATTCTCATCTTTCTTCAAAAGCCTGGTGATTGAGCTTGATAAGGAGCTCTATGGACCTGACAACCACTTAGTAGAGGTATGACATAATTTTAGAAGCATGTGATGCATCTTTCTCAGAACATTTTAGTCACACCGACACCAAAATGCTCTGAAACGGCACTAATCAAAAAAGGGAGTTCAGCTGAAATCATTAGAACTTTTCTAGTCGATCCTTTCTTCTATTAAGAATCTCTTAAATCTTGAGGATATCCCACCATCTTTATTTAACACATACATTCTTAATCTCAATCAATTTTATGGTAACTATGATCTTTCACGTTTTATATATTAAAAAACAGCAGTGTAGCAAGCGGTGTAAATATTTCTGCTGAGATTTAGTTTTAGAGCTCATTGGACTAAATTATTCAAATTTAATCTTTTGACTTTACCTTTCAGTGGCACAGGATGCCCACTACTCAGGAGACGGATGGTTTCCAAGTCAAAAGGCCCGGCGACATGAATGTTAAATGCACCCTCCTGCTCATGCTCGACCACCAGGTGCATTTGCGCAGTTACCTTCTCTCTAATAGTCATACTGTATGTCTTGATGGGATAAATGTCTTACATTTTAAAATTTTTGCTCCAATGCCTTTTTTTCCAGCCCCCTCAGTACAAACTGGACCCTCGGTTGGCTCGTCTGCTGGGTGTGCACACTCAGACCCGAGCCAGCATCATGCAAGCCCTTTGGCTCTACATCAAGAACAACAAGCTGCAGGATTGTCATGAGAAGGAGTACATCAACTGCAACCGCTACTTCAGACAGGTAATGTAATGGTTTTAAGATGCTTGCTCACCACTTGGGCATCTCCCACTGTTGCTTTGACATTTGAAAAAGCTTTCAAACTTATTTGTTGTATATTTTCAAATGTGCAGAGCCTATCAAATGTTATAAGAGCCTAATAATGTATACCAACTGTAGGATTTGTACCATTTGAAAAAATCTAATTTGAAATTTCCACCAATAGATGCTGCCCTCCGTGACTGTGTAGGACTTTGAATGTGCAGCATGTGTTTTTAATGTTTCTATGCTTGTGGAGATACAAAATAAAAACTAGACTTTACCATCATCATGTCAAAATTGCTCTGTTTTGTTTTTAACCAAATCTGTTCAGATCTTCAGCTGTCCTCGCATGAGGTTCTCTGAGATTCCCATGAAACTGGCCAGCCTTCTGCAGCACCCAGACCCTATCATTATCAATCACATGATTAGGTAAAGGAATGTTGATCATTATCCCCTTTTCTGTGTTTGTGTACTGTGTTGACATGCCAGTGTTGTCCAGATCTGATTTATTTATTTTCTCAAAGACTAGTTTTTGCTTATAAGCTTTGATTTACAACTGTAATGCAATTATGTGAACTGCTTTTTAAAATATTTTTTTTTAGCTTCACAATTTGGACCATCAATAATGGTTTCTGGTCTGCTCTCAAAAGCTTCCCTCAACAGCATGCTTGACTTTAGTTTTTGGTTTTGCTGTGTCTGCGTCTGCGTCTCTGAGCAGTGTGGACCCCACAGATCAGAAGAAGACGGCATGCTATGACATTGATGTGGAGGTGGATGATCCACTGAAGGGCCAAATGAACAGCTTCCTGTCCTCTACAACCAACCAACAGGAAATTGCTTCGCTGGAGATTAAGGTATGGCCTACCAGTCAGTCACTAGACACATGCCGTAATAAAAGGGAAATCAAGTCAGATTTCAGATTTAGTTTATCTTTAAATGAAAATAATTTCTGCTGTGGTTGTTTTGACTGCAGATTCACGAGACAATTGAGTACATCAACCAGCTGAAGACCGAGAGAGACTTCATGCTGAGCTTCAGCAATAAACCTCAGGATTTCATACAGGACTGGCTCAAGTCTCAGTGCAGAGATCTGAAGGTGAACTTAGGTCTTATACTATTTTATTTTACACAAAGTATTGCTCAATGCATAATATTTCAAAATATTGATACTGAATTATTTGTATAGATCTCACTGTATTCATTGTTTGCTCAAATTTAATGACTTCAGTGCCCTAACTGCAAAAGTAAATTGATCATTTACAACATTGTTTTGGCATTTGGGAATGAAAGTTTTCTGTATTCATGGCATTGTGGTTCTTCGTGTTCAAAGATACATTTCTTTTTTTCCTCAGTTGATGACAGACGTGACAGGAAACCCAGAGGAGGAGAGGAGAACAGAGTTCTACCAGGCTCCCTGGGTACCAGAGGCAGTTGGCAGATATGTTTACTCCAGAGTAAGGACTCACAGCCTAATGCACTTCTTAATGAAGCACATGTTTGATATTTGTTTTATTGTGATCTGCAGATAGTTATTAGCTTTGATAAGCACTAACGCTATCGCTTTTCTTTTTCAGTTACAGCAGAGAAGACAAGAGTTGGAGCAGGTTTTGGGTATCCGACTCGCCTAATGACATCTTCCGCTGCCAGCTTCAGTTGATCAATCAAATGTTAATGTCTACTCAGTCTGAATTGTCATTTGCCGTGGAAGAAATAAGATAATATTTCAGCCTAAATGTTCACACAAACTTCCTCACTGACATTGTATGACAGAACAGTATTTAGGTGAGATACATAAAAGATAAAAGTTCTTAAATCAACAAACTATATGGGACAAAAAGTGATTAAAATCTCCTTAATAATATGTTTGCATTGTGTATCACTTTTAGCCTGTTAAAATAATCTTTGCCTTGTTTTGCAATATGATTTGTTTATGGTACAATATGCTTGTATGTTTGTGAGCTTCGGTGCTGTGTGGGTGGTTTTCACCATCACAATGTGTGCTATTTGGAAAAGGGTGTCTGTTTACTTTTACATTTGAAAGCCATAATTTTTAGAAAGGAGCAAGAAAAATATATTTTCATTTTAAAAAACTATGTAGAAAATATGCATTGTATTCTTTAAAAAAGAGAAATTCTTAAATTGTCTAATGACTGATAGGAATTAATAAGAAGCTTTTTAGGCCAACAATAATTTTTGGTGCTGTTTTTTTAACATAGTGGATTTATAATTTTAAAAGAAACATTTCTTTACTGTGTAAGAAAGCTCTTTATTTGAGTCTGCTCTGTCTCGCTGTAATTCAGCAGCTCAGTTTTTGTACTTCTTGGCTGTTTACATGCTGTTCTCGTTTGTTATTGGGGTTGATAGGGTTATTGTTATAATGTCAGAAATATGAACTGTGGCATGCTGTTAAGATTAAAGGATTCTTCCTTGAAGATCAATACCTTCCAAGAAAAAATAGGAAGGCCGTTGTAGCGTGTCAACTAAACAATACACCAATTTGTTATGAACAGTTTATAGTTTCATGGGGGATTTTTCATTGAAATGCTATTTTGTTATAGTTTTGTATGAGAGGGTTTTCTAAATGTCTTGAGACATTCCTTGTTAAAAGAGGTCTTGCTGTGCCTACATTTGTTTTGTGAAGAAGGCACTTAAAATTGTAATAATTGTGTTTAAATGTTTTATACAGCCTCTGTAAAATGTTTGCATGTTGTGTATCAATCAAATGCCTTTATCAATTATACATTTTAAATATTTTTTACAATAAATATAGTTGCAAATGTTTGTTACTTCATTATACAGAACATATTACGAGGTTGCCAATGGTATTATTATTGAAACTAATGGAGTAGACTTTTATATTCATAAAAAGTTTTACTATGCAAGTTTAGCTGTGTGGTTAGAGGCTGGGCCGTGAGTGTGCATGTTAGAACAGGTCTAAGAGCTCAGGTTCCTCTCAGAGCAGCGGTTTCATGTGGTTTTCATGTTCTCAGGGCGGGATCGTCTTACCTGTCTTTAACTGCCTAAACAGGTTTTTTACTCCTCAAATAACTGCCAACCAGAATACATATACAATATACAATACCCCTTCACAGATCTGAGTTTCAGCTTGTAAACAACAATGTAACCGAATTTATTATATATAAAGTAATTTTGCAGTGCGCAGAAAGTATCTCCTGCATGTGTTCTTGTGACACTGTTGGAAAACGTGCTCCACTGTCCCTGCAGTATGTGGTGAAGTGGTCCAGGTTATCCAACATGGATACTAATTTCTACAGTGCCTGTTCACCACTTACGTGTGTTTGTAAGAGTAAATGAATCTTTAAAACGCAATTATAGCACGTTCAGTTAGTTGTAAAGTGTTATTCGGTCATGAAAACGGTAACTCAGAAGCCAAGGCTGAAGCCGATTATGCCTGTAGGCGGCGATGTGTGCAATGAAAAATTAAAACCGCGAAGAAGTCTTCCGGAAATAGGCCTCTCCTCAAGCGGATGCAGAAAAATCCAAGATGGAGGTGGACGGAGCCGATCATGTAGGTGTATCTTTTTTCGGTCGTTTTGTTGGTTTTATTGTTAATATATAATCAAAGACCCGTTGCTATTTGTTTTTAAGTCGAATGGTTATCTTAAAGTGTGTATGAGGAGGAATAACTGTGCTAGTCTGCTGTGAGTTGTGAAATATGACTTTATTCAAAACTATAAATGTCTACATTAGATTTCTGCCGGTTTGCTGTCTCATTGTAGCTAACCTAGCTAACATGAACTGGCTAGCCATAGAGCACTGTCAATTGAACGCACGGCGAGCTTGAGCTAGCTACTCTAAATGACTTTCCGCATATGTGTTCTCTTTAATTAGGTTAGGTTAATAGTACGAAGACCGTTAAATACCTAATATAGATAGCTAACGTTAGTCATTTTAGCATCACCGAGCGTTTAAGCTCCCTCGTCTGACTCCTTGTTGGTGCGAGTTAGCTAACAATAACGTCAGCTAGCCTAATGTTAGTCAGCAGATTTAAACTACCGAAGTAATTATGGAAGGTAACGCTAACTTTTATCCCTTTCTATCTGTATTGTTGCACTTGGTGTTAACGGGTTCAGTTTTGACGATCTATGTCTTCAAATAGCGTTACCTTAACGGAGTCGACATTTTAGCACTCCCGTTACCAACCCCACTTGATGAGTTGTCAGTCGGTGTTCACTGATTCTCATAACATAACATTAGTTTTGCATTCTTTTAAGTTTTGTTTCGTCTTTTGTTTGAATTGAAATGTATCTATCAAAAACTATTTTCAGCTTCTTGCTGTTTTTGTAATATGAATTGGATATCTTTAGGTTTTCTTATGTTGGACAATACAGGGACTCTTGAGATGAAATTGATTTTCATTCTTTTTTTATTTTACATTTTGCGAGTTAATTAAAGATCATTTTCATTGATAGATGGAGATGGGGGAGAGTAAAGGTGGTTCGGGTCTCCGGCAGTACTACTTGTCTAAGATAGAAGAGTTACAGGTAAGAAAATATGTCTGCACATTTTCAGCCATTAATGTGAATATATTACGGTTTTTTGCATCCCTGTCAATCCTGAACCAATGTTTTTTCCAACAGTTGACAGTCAATGACAAGAGCCAGAATCTCAGACGTCTGCAGGCACAGAGAAATGAGCTCAACGCTAAAGGTTTGTTTGTCGTTACTTCAACGGCTGTATATTTATTAATATTATTCCATCACATAAGGCTGTACGTAATATTATCTCAAGGGTGAAAAATAATAAAGTATTACTTTTTGTCTTTCAGTGCGTCTCCTTCGTGAGGAGCTGCAGTTACTACAAGAGCAGGGGTCTTATGTAGGGGAAGTGGTTAGGGTCATGGACAAAAAGAAAGTGCTGGTTAAGGTATGCTGTGTACTATTACTTTGTACCACACTCGATCTTGAGTACTAGCTGACAGATTAAATTTACATGTCTCTTTGTCTTCTTTTTTTTTTAGGTTCATCCAGAAGGAAAATTTGTTGTGGATGTGGACAAGAACATTGACATCAATGATGTTAGTATTATAGTTGTTAACCTAATAATGGCTAATAGTCAAATAGAATAGTTTTCCCACTGTTTTTTTTTTTAGCTATAAGAAAATTGAAGACATTATGCCTTTCATTGGTAGCCACCATAGCGCAAGCCATATTTGCCACTCTGTATATTCAGTCATTTATAATAGAAGTTTATAAAAGAGGATTTCATGTTAGGAAAACGTAGGCCAGAAGTATCCCTTCCTAATATCTCATCCGTTTTGTAATTTCTGCATCAGGTGACACCCAATTGCCGCGTAGCTCTGCGGAACGACAGCTACACCCTGCACAAGATCTTGCCCAACAAGGTGGACCCTCTGGTATCCCTGATGATGGTGGAAAAGGTGCCAGACTCTACCTATGAAATGATTGGTGGCCTGGATAAGCAGATCAAGGAGATCAAAGAAGTGATTGAGCTGCCAGTCAAGCACCCAGAGCTGTTCGAGGCTTTAGGCATTGCGCAGCCCAAGGTGAGTGATTGAGGACAGAGCTGATAGTGTACAAGAGAGTTGTACTGCTTCCTTTTAATTTCCCTTGTAAGAACATCAGAGAATAGGCGCCGTTCCAAATGTAAGTGTAAATCAGATGGACATTTCCGCAAGGCCGAAATTGTGGCGTCACTCGAAAACAAACCGAGGCCTTTAAATAAGTGTATTGTTCCTTTACATTCAACTTTCTTAAAATACAGTTTTGTTCATTCACAGTTTGAGATTAGTTCAGAGAGTGCAACTGAAAAAAAGTATTTAGGTTACTTGGAGACGTAAAGATCTTACATGAGAACGATGCCATGTAAGGCTACAACAAATGATCATTTCCTCTTAATTAGTTGTGTGTAATATATTATCAAATAGTTGCAGAGGATTTTTTTTACATTGTTTCAACTCATGTTTATATCCACCTCTTAGTGTGCAGGTGGTTCTGATTTCTGTTTTGCTTTAAATGTGTGAAGGGTGTGCTGCTGTACGGCCCCCCGGGAACAGGGAAGACCCTACTGGCCAGAGCTGTGGCCCACCACACCGACTGTACCTTCATCAGGGTGTCTGGCTCAGAGCTCGTCCAGAAGTTCATTGGAGAGGGTGAGACTGTCTCTTCTTATACTGTCATCACATTATTTTCCATTAGTGTATTTTTCAAAACCATGAATTTATAATCATGGTTCCTCCCCGTCTTGTGGCAGGTGCCCGTATGGTGCGTGAGCTCTTCGTTATGGCCAGAGAACATGCTCCTTCTATCATCTTCATGGATGAGATCGACTCTATCGGGTCTTCTCGCCTGGAGGGCGGCTCAGGCGGTGACAGTGAGGTGCAGAGGACAATGCTGGAGCTGCTCAATCAGCTGGACGGTTTCGAGGCCACCAAGAACATCAAGGTAGCGCTCACACAAACATTAAATAAATATCTGTGATCACATTGACACCAAAATAAAATAAAAGAATATCTATCAATTTGTTTTGTTTTTAATATGACTAAAAATCACTTTCTCTTAGGTCATTATGGCCACCAACCGTATTGACATCTTGGACTCGGCTCTGCTCAGGCCAGGCAGGATCGACAGGAAGATTGAGTTCCCCCCTCCAAATGAAGAGGTAGGCACTTGCACCGTATATATACAAACTCATACACACTGTGGGCAGTTTTGTTTTGAGCTTTTTTCAATTCTGAACAATTAGGCCCGTCTGGACATCTTGAAGATCCATTCCAGGAAGATGAACCTCACACGTGGCATTAATCTGAGAAAAATTGCAGAGCTGATGCCTGGAGCCTCTGGTGCTGAGGTTAAGGTGAGAATTGGGCTACTAAATGGTAGCTTTTGGGTGTTTAAAAAGCCCCCTGTATTTAATTTTCTTGTGTATGTGTTTTTTAGGGTGTTTGCACAGAGGCGGGGATGTACGCTCTGAGAGAAAGGAGAGTGCATGTCACCCAGGAGGACTTTGAGATGGCTGTGGCAAAGGTTTGTGTAACATTCTCTTGTACAGTATTTGAGCTCATGAATTGTATTTTCAAGGCCCTTTCACACGACTGGCCCTGTATCCTCAAAATGTAAACATGGAGCACTCTTCCCCCTATTTGAAGTAGAATGAAGCTAATCCCCTACTTATTTCCAATGTCAAGTTTAATGTGTATACTTGTAAGAATGTTTCTACCAGTAGCTGCATGTTAATCAGACTGTTCCATGTTCTCTTCAACAGGTGATGCAGAAAGACAGCGAGAAGAACATGTCGATTAAGAAGCTGTGGAAGTAGAAGGCCTTGTGTAGTCTTGTGCACAATGCGAACACATGTATATTTTCTTTCTTTTTATGGTTTGGTTTATAATTGTCATTCTAGAGTAAATGGTTTCCCCAAATACTGAATGGTGCATGGGTTTTTATTTAACAGTAGAGCATTATCTTCAAATAATGCCAACAGGGATTCATACACATTGTCTTTAATACAGACTTTAGTCAAAGTCGAGTTGAGTAACTGTTCCAAATGCTTGACGTGGCACTTCACATTATAGCTGCTGAAGAGAACTGCAGAAGAGTTCTTTGATCACACTGAGTTATATCTTTTACTGTTGCTTATGTGTCTGTCAGAGCAATGGTGAAAATTCTACAACCAAAAGGTTTTATGTTCAGCTCGATGAAATTGCCAACTATCACAAACCTGTTTGTGTGGCATGGTGAGTACGGCAGGTCAACACTAGACGACTCCAACACTCAGTTTATTTTGTCTTTCACATGCTGAGTCCACAGAGCCAACTTGAACCAGTCAAGCTCAGTGAAGAGGTCTAGCTCCTCACCCAGGACACAGGCACCCACTGACACTCCATCTGCACCCTCTCCAGTACGACCTGGAGCTCAGCTAAGGCACTCACTGGGTCATCCTTCACCAAGACATAGTCCACCCAAGAGCTGTAGCACTCGTCCATCTTCTCAGCTGACTGTTTCATTTCCTGCAGGTCATCCTCCTAGTCAAAAAGAGGAATGACACAGGTACACTTATTTTAGATTGACAGTCATTAAGTCTATAAATGTATGTCAATTTGTGCAAAACCTGCAGTATGTTATTCACTGTCAGGAGGTGTGACTCACCGTGACAACTGAGCTGAGCGAGGAAGAAGAGCCAAGTGGTTTGCTTTGACTGTCATAGATGCGAGGCCGTACAAAGATAACATATGGTTTGAACTCGGCAGTGCGTAGAGTCCTCAGTGCCTGAATGTAGAGGGTAGAAAACAGCATGTTACTTAACAAAAGACCATGGCAACACTGCCGTTAAATCTTGTTTGCACTTTATAGAGTCATATTTAAAGAAAGCGTGTCATGTAGAACTAAGTTAACACCAATTTCTTTTAAAAGATCAATTTACAACATCTAAAAAGTGAGACTTTACATTTGGTCATTGTATATAACCATTCAATTACACTCCCTAACAGTGGGGAAGAAAAATGAATTGGACATAAAAGTGTAGTTAAAAACTAGTTGAACTGTCTGATTAGCAATGCTAAAACTTGGAATATACATTCTTCTATATTCTTTATAAACACAAGGAATCTATTGGGAGGCATATGCTGATACTAGTTTAGCGGTCTGCAGTCAAATAAGAAATATTCCATTTGTGTCAGGTTTTAAATCCTTGCATATTTCTTTAAAGTGTCGGTCAAATTGTAATTTGATATGTATTTGGTTGACAGTACTGCAGGTCAGCTTTGGTACTAACCTCTGGTTGCACATCCACAAGACAGACCTTGTTTTGATCTGAAATCCTGTGAATGGAATCCAAACTGGTGCCGTACAGATTATCTTTATACTCCCCATATTCAATAAATCTGCAGAAAGATTAGACCATTGGTATTTATTATATAAACCATACATTGTTGCAATCAATTGGTTTACTCGATTACGCATACAATACTCACTTGCCGCTCTGTATGTCAGCATCGAAAGCTGCTTTGGTGATGAAGTGGTACTCAAGTCCTTCTCTCTCATGACTCTTCCTGGCTCGAGTAGTATCTTCAGGTCACGTTTACACCCAGCCGGCATGAAGACAGGGTGTAAAGAAAAGATAATAGCTGAACCTTCGTATGATTTAGGGGCAGACACTTCAGAATAAGTGTACAAAACATACACTGAAGTAAGGCATGAGTCAAGTGCTTTGCAAGCTGAATGTAAATACTGTCCCATACAGAACATTTATCACAAGTGTTTTGTGAGTTAAATGGTAAGAAGACTTACGAGGCACAGCCAGACCATAACACCGAGGATTCTCAGCAATCACCTTCTGTTTGAGCTCAGTGATCCGAGCTCCCAGAGAACCTGAGATCCATAATATGAGAATAAACAGATGAATAGACAGTAATACAATATAATTACGTGCAGAAGGACGTCAGCCAGAGACCATCTGATTCAACTCTCCACAGCGTTTTTTTTCCACACGCGGCAGAGCTTACCTATCAGTACTATAAGACGAGCCCTTTCACCAGGGCGGGGCCGATATTGTGTTACTTCTTCATAAATCAGGAACTCTGTGTGATTGGCGTCTGTAGTCCGAGGTTCTCCTGGTGAATTGTGGCGCTCTTTCCTGAGGCGGAAACTTCTGCGCAGGCTAGCTGTGGTCAAAGTAATGAACATACATTTTACAATGTAAAATTAAGATCCATATACTAACATCCTAAAAGTGTACTGCCAGTCACACTTTGACATTAAATGACTAGTTTAATAAACAGCAAACTGTGCCATACATCACACAACATAGACACCATGAGAAATCCATAAGAGTACCTGAGCAAAAATCCCATGAGAGAGCATGGCCACAGAAGGCCGGGGCTGCCTTACTCTTGGGAGAAACTACAGCTCAAATTAGACCATTTATTCAACCAGCGGAAATCTCACCAACAGAGTAGAAGCCTGGAAGCCATGCATGCTGCGTCGCCCTCTTCACCAAACACAAACAAAACAGCTTCAGCATGGCGTGTGAGCAGAGGCCACTTGAGAAGCACAGAGCGATAAACAAGCTGCCATGAGCTGCCACAAAGACGCAGAGAAGCTCTGATGCTGCAGCGTGCCGCACAAGAAGCCCGCCAGAATAAAAGCTCACACAAAGTGATGAGCTTCAAAACCGAAAGCAAGGACAACACACACGCCAAAGGAATACAGATACTACTTTTAGATAAGTTTTATTTATATGTTTAGATAAGTTTTGTGTATCATGCTATACACTATGATTTGTTTTTTTATCAATGTTTTGGACATTCTACACTATAACTCGTGAGAACATTTTCAATATACTACACTGACTTAAAATAAATAAATATTAATATTACTATTACGTAATACATTTTATGACTTGCTTTACTATAATTTTTTTTTTTCAACAAACTACACTACTATGACATTCGATTCTATGCCTTTTTTCATCATAATATGGGACTTTTGTTTTTTCCAAATACCATCTCCAATTACTTTTAATGCCATTTTTTGACATACTAAATAAAACTTATTTCTCTCAGTTAATATCCTTGTGTGCGTCCTTTATTTGCTGAAGGATATAACACTTTAATTAAGAAAGTTATAATATTGTATGCCATATAAATGTGATTAAAAAAGGTTCAAATTCAGTGCAATGGAGCACGCCATAAAAATGTGATCAAAAGTCATATTTTAACACGTCACAAAAAATGTTTAAAAAGCCCTTGGATGTGGTAAGTCGAAAGAAAAACAATAAAAGTGTATTATGTCAGAAAAAGTAATGATATTGTGTATAAAAAAAGGTCTACTACTATAGTGTTACATAAAAAATATCATCATATATTATGCCAAAGCCAAAATGTCAGACCCAGTGGCAGCTCTCAGAATCATTTTGTGCACAACCTGAACGATGACGTGCATGCATGATACACTACACTAACCATCTTTGGCCCATTTCAACAGCTTACACTAATGCACTAATGTCGCCCACCGCGTCAAACTGCACTCCTTCACAACTCTGCAGTTTATTGGTGTGGAAGTGAAACACTTTTCCTGTGCAGCTCTTAGTCATATGCTGACTGACTCATTAAATCTATCAGAACCACTGCACTAAAGAGAGCGATGGATTTGCACACAGATTGAGCACATGGGATATTGCAGTGATTGAAAACAACTCGTTCATCGGGCCTCCTCACCTATGTCCTTTCCATTCAGCGCACCCTCACTGTCACAGTCTTCTGCAGGGCGGCATGCGGGGAGAGAAGACAGGGTGAGAGGGAGGAGCGGTTGATGCTGAAGGTACTTTCACGTCAGAGCACAGCCGGTTTAAGTGCAGTGTCTGCATGTACGGAGGCAACTGTAGACGGGTAAATTGTGGAAGGAAAAGTGCAGCATAATTTGGGGAGGGGGAAGGGGGCAGGGGGTCTGGTAGAATTCAATTTAGAAATTCTGACCATAATAACATGAGTAAATGGAGAGTTGAAGATTTTGTCCACTTACCTCTCTCAGCTCGATCATCTGAGGTTAGCAATGTAAGGAATAACATAAAGTATCACTATTCAGAGTCAGAATATTATACCTGCTAGACTGTGATATTACCACAGCTCTGCTCCTAGTATACACTGTAGTCTTAAAGAACTTTTTCTTTGTTTTGCAAATGTCGTATCTAAGCAGTATCTACGTATAGGAATCCTTCATACACTTATCTACTTTTCTTTATGTACTTCTCCTGACCATGCCATTCAGTTTACACTATTACACATAAACACTGTTTTTTTTTAAGCTCAGTATGGAGTTTAGCTTTAACGCAGATGCAGGAATAGAAGTGACTTTACCTGCTATTGCTTTTAAAACCACGCCATTTCATTTTACTTTAAAATTGGATTAGGAAATAAAATAAAAGATTGCGTTGCATTTTTTTGTTGTTGCATTTTTTTTTTATTAAATAAAGATCATCCTCAGATCCCCTGTCCTCTATTCATCATCTCTAATTCAGGATCTCCTCGGCTGAATTAGATTTGACCTCCAATACAAGCTGTGTCTGTACATCTAAGCTTCTTGTACATTTATATTTACACTGTAAGTTATGAGGGCCAATTCATGAAAAAGTGAACTAAGCTTACATGGAGGAGCTTTGGAGCACATGGTGGCCGGGAAAGAACCCATTTTCATCCTGTATCGTAGACGCCTGGGAAGAAAAAATGCAAAAGAATGCTTTAGACTTTCATGTCCAACACACATTGGCTCTAAATCGTATTTTTTTGTCAGTTGACGCTCACTACCTCTCCTGAAACTGTGTTGAGGGGATGAGGGCAGCACGCAGGTTACAGTCACCGATCCTCTTGGCCTGCCACCAGGTGGCGTCCTCCTGGCTAACAACCTGAAGAATGTCCCCCCTCTTAAATGGAAGTCCGGCCTCTTGGCAAGGCGTGGCCTTGTCCTCATAGGGCGTGTAGTCGAACAAAGCCCGAAGGTAGACCTTTTAAAAGCAGAAATATTCTATGAGCAATGCTAACTTTAATAGGAACAGTTTGATATCTTGGGACATATGATATTGTTTGTGTTCTTTTTGTGAGAATGTATGGTGAATACAAAGCTTGTGCCAGAAACCTGTTATTTTAGCACGAAGACTGAAAAACAGACAAAAACAGCTTCGCTCGTCAGAGAGTCTTTGTGTTTGTTTAATGTGTATTAAATACACATTTTTCCAGTTTTTGTTGACTGAGTACCTGGTTTTTGAGTCATTTTGAATCAAACCTAAGTTGTTGTTGTTTGTTTAGGATGAATTTTGCAGACAAAAGTCCTCACCCGGCTTTCCTTTAGTTTGTCTTCTTCCTCCACAGCTGGAATGATTTTCAGTGTGATGGAGCCTTGTGACTGAGACTGATCAAACACAGAGCAGCAGCATCATGCACCTGCAGTCATCATCAGGGAATAATCACAGTATCTCCACTAGTATGATGCGATACGATGAGAAGCGTTTTTTTCTCCTCTTTACCAGAATCTGACTAATTTCATCCGGCCTTTTGTGGGTTATCAGGTGTCCATTGACCTCTCGGAGCTCATCACCGACATGCACCAGGCCTGGAAACACACACAAAACAAGTTTTAAAAAAGCCGATAAGAAATCCCAGGATGTGTTGTTTTTGAGACAAAAATCTAACAATTTTTCATGGCCATTAAGCCAGGAGCAACCCCTCGTTTGTAATCTCAAAATATGCAATCTTGTGGTACTAATCTCAAGGATTTGATCTCTGTAGACAGTTCATGGGGTTACACAACATAATCTCTGTCAGCATTTTAGTAGACATAAGGAAGTCTTGTTGGATAGGAAGTTTTGTTTGTTCAGAGAAAATAAAACAATACGACTGACGTTTGCATTGTGATGAATGTTGTCTCACCACTGCGGTCGGCTGCCCCTCCCCTCATGATTCTGGCCACGATTACAGCTCCCGTCACTTCGTCTCTCCGGATGGTCGCTCCCTGGTAGGAAAGACACAACTAATCTGATTTCCAGCTCATATTGTGTCTCATCTTCAGGGCACTGAAGCTGATGCCACCGTCTGTTTGACAGGTAAAAGATATGCCTCATGTGAAGCTTGGTGGCTTTGCTGGAAAAATCAATAACCTATTAGAGTAAATGCCAGAAGCTATTTGAGACAGGAGACTGTGATATCATAAAGACCTCCTCCTTGCCTTCTTCAGCTCTGCTTGCTGCACTGAAAAAACATGGTTCCTGTTTCTTCATGCTCACGATGTCGGATCATACCTTACTACTGTACTGTCGTCACGCTGTACTGTCATGCTGCACTGTCATGCTGTACTGTCATCACACTGTACTGTCATCACACTGTACTGTCATGCTGTACTGTCATCACACTGTACTGTCATGCTGTACTGTCATCATGCTGTACTGTCATCATACAGCACTGTCATGCTGTAATGTCATCACACTGTACTGTCACGCTGTTCTGTCACGCTGTACTGTCATGCTGTATTGTCATGCTGTACTGTCACACTGTACTGTCATGCTGTATTGTCATGCTGTACTGTCACACTGTACTGTCATGCTGTATTGTCATGCTGTACTGTCACACTGTACTGTCATGCTGTATTGTCACGCTGTACTGTCACACTGTACTGTCATCATACGGTACAATCCACTTTCCTACTGTTCCTCTGTGTTTTCTTACACTCAGTTACAGCTCCATCTGTTTCAGCTCAGTGATTTTTCCAGAGTGTAGTTCAGGTAATTAATTTAAAGTTAAATTTGTTTTGCTGAACATTAGATGAGAAGATACTACCTTCAAGTCTGCACGCTCAATATGAAGCGACAGACAGGATAGGGTTCGCCTGGCTCAGCATGAAAAATAGAGAGTAAAACAGGCCGATGGATTTGTTTTTTACAGCGTCACACAGAGAGACACCCTGGGGCTCTCTAAAGCTTCAAAGCTGCTCCGTTAAAATAAATTAAGTTTTTTAAACCCCACTTTCCGGCACAATAATTATAGCTGTTGAGGGAAGGAGGAGCTCTTGTTTTGTCTCAGCTGTGAGGCGGCTCTCACCAGCGGCTCTTTGTTCTTCACCAGGCGGACGATCTTGACCGACTCTTCTTCAAGGTCGTCGTCCAGATCCTCCGGCAGCGGCGGCAGCACCGGGTCAAAGTTCTTTTGGGCAACTGTGTCATGGGCTGAAAGCACCGCCTGCATGAAACGACGCACGTCCACAGATGGATTTAAGGACCGGAATGATAATATAAGATAATAATATTGATGGTAAAACAAGAAAGTCAGGCAGGACATTAACTAAGAAGCTTCTTTGGCAAATGTGCATTATTTTTCCATAACCAAGTCATTTCTCCCCGTTCTGCAGAAAGCCAATACATTTAACATAATCACTTGATGTGAGTAATTAGGCTTTTTTCTGTGTCTAAGGGTACAGACAGCTCTGACGCTGGTGTTATGTAATGAATAGATGATCAACTTAGTGGAAAATCAGAGCCGCTCAGGGGGAAAACCCAGTGAAACATTATTGAGCATTTATTAGTGAGTAAACGTGTGAGGAACGACACAAAACGTGTGTGTGCGAGTGAGTGTGTGTGTGTGTGTGTGTACCTTAAAGTGGGGCGTGCTTAGAAGGAGCAGCAGCTCTCTCTCATCACCCTCCAGCGGCCCGTTCTGAAGCTCTTCTGCCAGCTGACGATTTGAATCAGAAAATCACTGCTCGAAATAATAAAACCTCCTCATGAACTACATTTACTTTAGAAAACTACAATAAATGTTCACTTATACTTGGTATTTAATGACAATATTCAGGTTCAGTTTGGCTTAGAAATTGAGGCGAGTTTGCACCTACATCTTCTGCCAGACAGGTGGCGCTGTGTAGAACCGGAGTCGGGCTGTGTTTCTCATATTGCTTCAGTTTGTCATGAATCTGAGACGTAAGACACATGAATAGACATACAGGTATGCACAAAGCGTGACCTTTTTAAATGACATTTGAAGGGCATTTTCCAAGACACAAGAATAAACAAGTTCTGGTTTTTTGTGACGAGATTTCCTTCAAACATGGTTTGAACGCCACAGTCCGACTACTGTCGGAGACATATCTGCGCTACCTTAATGAGGTAACTGAGGCTTCTCTCACTGAAGACATCTTTGAGGAGGGCCAGGTCTTCTTTGTGGTTGGCATCAGGATGGAGCTGAGAGGTGAGCAGGGCCAAGGTCTCATGCAGCCCTGTCAGTCAAAGAAAACAGCAGTTATGTTGCATAACTGTAGTTATATAATGCCAATACTGATCCAGATAACTGGACTGGGTATCAGTGACAATCAATTTAATGCCGTTTGGTAAGACTGGCACGCGTCCTGAGCTCCAGTGTGAAGTCCGAGACGACGTCCTTTGCCTCACAGAAAGGTTCTTTAAGCTTCTTTTATTTAAGCTCGTAATACAATATTCAATAAAGACATTCTTAAAGTATATATGCACAGTAATTTATGCTCGCCCACTGCAATCACAGCTTGACCGCCGCAGGTACAGCCTGTTGAGCTCTCAGGATGCTGCTAGAAAACCTGAGATTGCAGATCCCTACAGGCAAATTATAATTAGCAGGGTGGGAACATTTGGGTTAGACGTTAAATTAAATTCATGTGAAGTACATTTTTTTGAAGCAATCAACATTCATGTTCTTAAGTGTTCTTGTCGTTGACATAATGACCAGAGGTCACTTCAACTCATACAACATTCAGGGCTGAGCCCGGGATCCTGGCATTTTTGTTTTTTGATAAACAAGCATTATCAGTAAATGTGCATGCTTTCCATGCACTCTTGAATTGTGTTGTCCATCAAATAAGAACATGTGAATTCACTTATTTCCAATGTGAATAAGAAAATGGTCAGCGGGTCATCCCCCCAACGAGGCTCTGAAACAAAGATGACCCATTATAAGCTCCACCGGTGCTTTGAAATGGTTCACACGTCCTGTCTCCTGGGTGGGCGTGGTCATGGCGTGGTCATGGCGTGGTCATGGCGTGGTCATGGCGTGGTCACAAATACAAGAAATTGACTCCGGGTGGGCCGTCTCCTTTCTGCACCGTCTCTGCCTCCCTCCCCCCAACCCCCACGTACATTTACACACACAAGGTATCCGACACAATTAGCCAGTAGCTTGAGCATGTGTCCGGCTGTACCTGTGCTTGTAGACACGATGGGCATGGCTTCAATCATTCAGGGAGGCAGCAGGGAGAAGAGAGGGGGAACAGGGAGGGAGAGAAAACAAAGCCGGTCGCTCTCCACCGGCTCCGTCGGTTCCTCGTGTACGACCAAGGTGGAAACTCCCAGACAGCTAAGAACGGAGGGGAAACAAAACAGTGTGACTCTTATATCTGTATTTAGAAAAGAGGAGATTCATTTGGAGATTTCTCAGAATTCTTTTTTTTTCTCCCCACAATTGTGATTATATTCTGAGAACTCTTTCACAAATAATTAAAACCTACATCGGCTTAGGAGTTTGATTCTTACATTCTTGAAGACACAAGAAGATCATGTTCATGCTGGTGGTGCAACACAAAATAAAAGGTTGTGAACAGATTATAGAAGCAAAAGCTTGTGATACAAATGAGAGCACGGTGAGGCTATACAAATAGGTTTCAGTACTTGGAGCTCACTTAGAAAAGAGGCTGTTTTGTCTTTTGATATTCATTTTGAATATAATCATGTTTTCAAAAGGAAACCGGCCAGCCGACAGTGATGAATCAACCTATTACTGTGCCCAAGTTTCAATATAATTATTACCTGCTTTCATTACTGAGCATTCAATTCATTTCAGTCTGTGTGACTCACAAACTAAAGGAAAGTGATGGAAGATGACTCTTTTGTCCAATACCATGCTTCACCTTCTTTTCACCATGGCAACCATACACACACATACATATACATATACATATACATATATATATATATATATATATATATATATATATACATATATATATATATATATATATATATATATATACATACATATATATATGTATATATATACACATATACATATATATATATATACACATATACATATATATATATATATATATATATATATATATATATATATATAATACATGCACACACACACACACACACGCACACACGCACACACACACACACACACTCTCTCTCTCTCTCTCTCTCTCTCTCTCTCTCTCTCTCTCTCTCTCTCTCTCTCTCTCTCTCTCTCTCACTGTGCTTAGACTTCCATCATCTCACAGATGAGATTACTTTAATAAGGTTGTGTCACATTATTCACTTCACTAGTTTGGTTCTGTGTGCCGTGAAGCTTGCAGCTTCCATCTGACATCAATATAAGATTTTAATTTTCCTTATACATTTTGTTCTGGGCAGGGTTCCCTCCCCTTGTTAAATGACAAATTCAAGGACATTTCAAGGTTTTTTTTTAGGCCCAATCTCCTCTAAGGACCCAACAAGGCAAAGTTTGAGACATGGCTCATGGTTGATTATTGTAATAACACAGTTTTTTAACAGCAAGAACTAGCAGGATTTACAGAGGCGCAAAGACAGCAATCAAAAAGAGAGAGAGAGACTTCAATATGTATATTCAATTTCAATTCAATGAGTTTATGTATAGAATAGATTTGCCTTTTCGCTTGATGTATTCTCTGGTTTTAGCTTCTATATTTCTAGGATATCTGTTCTTTTTTTATTATTGTCATCGTCAATTAAATAAATCTGGGATTTAGACGATTTGTTGGACCAAACAAATAATATGAAGGTGACAATTTGAGCTCTGGGAAACTGTTATAGGATGATTATAATATATATATATATATATATATATATATATATATATATATATATATATATATATATATATATATATATATTCTGACCCCTAACACATTCAAGTTACATTTTACAGTAATTCCTTTATTTCATTTGTAAAAAAGCAAACGTCTGTGTTTTCTACTCTGAAAGCAACATTTCCTTTGAGACTGAAAGTACAAAACAATCCCTCAGCACATTCTGTCTCATTGTTAGACATCCACAGTTACCACAAACGCGCCTGACATCCAGAAACAAAAGCTAGAAACAACTTACTATTATTTCAGTTATTTTCTGTCATCTTATGTCAAATATTTTGACAATTTCACCAGAACAGCAATTTACAACTGTCTTAACTTGATTATCATTTATTTGTCATGTTCTGTCACATTTTCTAGGCTTGTGAACAAGAAAGAAAACAGCTGCCATGTCTAGTTTGGCACTGTGCCAAAGTGCCAATTAAAATAAACAGCGACAGCACAAACCGACCTTTGTTAAGCTGATAATAAGTGTTCATAACGCCAAGTTCGGAATCATGCTTACAATAAAATGCATTAAATTGTGCATTAGACTGACGAGTGGTGATGAAAAACAAGCTTTTGAAGCTGCTCTGAAACGACCTCTTACACGCTGTAATTGCTGCTGTGGTCCATCACCAGCATGTGCTTACAGATGGCATCATTACAAGCAAGTCAGATATGAATGACCTTCCAAGCAACTTACTGGAGGATGAGCCTCCCACAAGTCATCTTTTTCAATCTCTTCATTCAGCATTTGATTCCATAATTTAAGCTTCAAAAAATAGTTGGACATTTAAGGAAATACAATTATTGCTTTCTTTCTAAAGAGTTTAACGACAAGCTCAAAACTACTAAATATAAATGTAGTACCGTATTATTATATACAAATAAAGGGAAATTGTGGCTCCGTCTAAAAGTAACCCAATCCACCTACCAGCACTTATAAAGCTCAGGATAACACGTAGTATCTAATGCATACAAACACTGAAATGTAAAAAAAACAAACTTTAAAAACTGTGGTTTTATAGTTGCCCAGTACATTTGTGTTCTAGACTAACATCGCCAGTGTCTTGTGATTACATGTGGTCCCTGCAGGACTGCCGGAGCGTGACATGACCCCCGACCTCTCCCCATCAGTGAGTCTCAATCAGGCATCAATAACAATATCCCCAGATTGATTCAGTGTAATGCTGCAGCACCATCAGCATATCTGTCCTTCATTCACTCATTTTGCAATGACAAAACAGCACTTTGAAACAAAAAATCCATCATGCACATTATCAGGAGAGAAATAGTGACATTATGACATAAACATTGATGAACAGTGGAAGCCAGCGAGACACGTCAAGGGATAGTGAGCTAAAGCTAAAACTGCATTACTGTTCTTATTGATTCTCTGTCACAGCCGTTAAAAGTTTACAATTTGATGAACAAACACTTTGGAAATGAAGTTAGTTATTCCAGATAATTAAAATGATTCAGCTTTTTAGTCATGATGAACAATATCTAATAACTAACAATAGATAATGCTACCTAGCTTAGCAGAGTAGCAGTAACCAGCCAAGATCGCAACTGAAATTTATGCAATTGACTGACGTTAAGCACCTTTGACGGACAACTATAATTCCAGATTCAGAGCTTCGTTATCATTTCCTTGTCCTCATATGTGGCCTTTGTGTTTTGCCATCTGTCGGCCACCGTTCAACGCCACTCCATTGAGAAAACTTGGTTGCAACAACAAAGCTCACAGCTCTGCTTTCATTCAGCCGCCTCCACACACACTTGGACCACGCTCCTGACCTTCTTTCACTCCGTCTCTTCCTCCCTCTATCCGACTCTCTCTAATTACAAGAGGCTGAGAAGAGCTTAACGCCGACTTCTTTCTGTTTATTCCCTCTCACTCACTCACATATTCACCCGCTGAGTCTATCGTACTAAATACTTACCAGGTTACGCTGGCCATATGGTGGTATTATCTAGTCGCTTGATTTAAGACGGCCGCGCCCGCTGTGTGTGCATCAGTGAGGATTTCAATGAATACAATGAAGCAGATTAGAACAGGACTAAGATTAGAACAGAAACTCAATAGCAGCAGGAATGTAGCAAAGGTTATACTGGAAAGCATTCAGTATTAATCTTTTCTCATATTAAATCGATGGGAAATGGATTATGTACATTTATTTGTACTTATGGCAAGAAGATCTATAGAGCAAATTAGGCTAATATTAGAATAATTGATTGTTTTAGGGATTGACAGAAAATGTATCTAAGATACTTTTCAGAAAGGATTAATCATTTTGAGTAATTCATAGAATTGAAGCATGTCAACATGTCTGCTTCTTCAGTAAGAGAATTTGCAGCTTTTCTCTATCTCATAATGTGAAAAACTGAATTCCTTTGCAGTTTTTTTGAACGGTTTAGACACCCATAATCCACCTCAGAATAAATCAAGAAACTTTTTGTACATACTGTAATTTGTTTTAGACCCTCTTACTTCTGTTAGAAAAAGGTTAATTGTCATTTCTTTTATTATCTATAATAGGTTGTTTATATATATATATATATATATATATATATATATATATATATATATATATATATATATATATATATATATATATATATATATATATATTTTAAGAATCATGGTGTATTATTTCCTTACAGTGATGCTCAATTCTGTTGTTTACAGTTATAGGCAAGGAAATAAAACACTGAGTAGGATGTCCGAGCCGTCAGTCTCGTCCTTCCTGTAAGACGTTGTCGTCATCTTGACTTTGACTCACAGTACGAGTAAGAATAAAATATAATTTTTTTTCAGAAATGTTGTGTCCTTCATTTGTTGACTCTAATTTCAAAGTTCTTTGTTTTGCTTTTTAATCTCAGGAACATTGGGGTCAACGTCGAGTTGCTCATGAAGACTTGAAGACTGTCCATATTCCAATATGAAGAAATTAATATTTCATTGAAAGTTGTCTTAGGTTATCTTGTTACTGCACCTACTAAAGGCTCACTAATATTGTGATTTAGTACAGCAGTCAGCAGAGTGTTCCTTATTGTTTTGTAATATTAATTCATGTTTTTCCTCGTGGACTTCCCCCGGCTGCTGGTCCTCACATGAGTGTTCTGGATCATGACAAATTCCATCTTCACATGCCTCTTCGTCTTGTGACTGACTGTACAATCCTCACCGATTGTCCCTTGGAAGCTGCTTTTCGTAGTTTCCCACCAGTTAACGTTGTCCATAGAGTCTCTTTACATTGGCCTCAAACTGGACTGTGACCAGATCATTCATCCTATTACTAAACGGCACTATACAGTCAAGTCAGTGTGGTACTTTAGCAAACTGACATTGTGTTCAGAGAGCTCAGCCTTATGTTACCGTGCCCTCTACTCTCACACGCAACACACAACACCAAGCAAACATGCACGCCACCTGTTTGCCAGACTGTTTGCTGTTGGACGGGTCTCGAGAGGGAGACAGAGAGGGGCGAGGTCGTCGACACACTGCCGATGCCATCTGCCCACCGCTCTGTGTGTATGTGAGTACCCACCACCTATAATGCCACCCACATGGCCAATCTGACATATCTGGATATGACAGATTTCATTCCAATTTCCATTTGGGGAAAAACAAAGTTGCCTGCTGTACATTTTGCTAGGGATTATAGTGTTTACCTCATTTCCGAAAAATTAGATTTCTATTCTCTTAAGTGGCAAAACAAAAGTAGCCTATTGTACATGAATGCCAAACAATACGTCTAAAGTGACATCTTCACAAGTCAAAATGGATTATGTTTTAAATCAAATGTAACAATGACACGCAGGAAATCCTCTCATTTGGGGAAAATTGATTCTTTGGCATTTTTCAACTACTTTTGCTTGGGGAAAAAAAAGGAGAGAAATAACAAAATAGTCCACTATTATTTATCTGTCGATAAACTAATTGTTTCAGCTCTAATCCTAAAGTTGGCCAACAGCTGAAATAGTGTGAAGATCTATAATAATGAGTTAGTACATATTTTAATTGAAATGTACAGTACAGAGGAGGTCAGGAGCCAGACAGCTTTTAAGAGGCTTATAAGAAGAACATCACTTCAGTACACCTTCAGCTCGCCCACTCTGAGACCCCGCTGGAGAAATAATCACGTCTAAGATTGAATTTGGCTCCCCGTCTGAGGGACAAAACCTGACAATTATATGTCTCATTTTAGGATTTCAACAGCCAAATAGGTTTTTAGGGACAGCTGAGAGGATGGTTGGCAAAGTGCCAATCTGTCTGGTGGCGAGCCAAACTTTAGAGGCTTCTTGACTGATGGCTGATGTTAAACTCCCACTGAGCTTTTAATGAGTGTAAATGTGCAGAAAACACATTGTAGCAGGGATCTGCAAACAAAGACCTCTTTCAATCAATTGGACAGGGCAAACATAATTATAAAAAAGATAAGTTTCTAGACTTCCTCTTAACCTCTGAATGGTGCACATTCTTCCTCAAGTCTTTGTTTACTTTACTGTGCAAAACCCCTGACATCGTTGCATCTCTGTGGCTCACCTGCTCACAAAAGAAGCCATAAAACATGAAACTCTTCTCCTGCCATGCAGCAAAAGCCTGACGAAGTCTCAGGCCCGTCCTGTTAACGAACAATAAATTATTCCTCATTTAAATTCATCAGCATTTGTTGAATGAATGAATGAATGCTCATGCAATTAGCTTGTAGTCCGTGGCTGTGCACGCCCACATGCACTCGTCTCTTCACACTCGTCACAGCAGCTAATATATGGAGTTTGATAAAGCACAGGTGATGCACACCCCTCAATAGCATGCGCGCTGCACGCATCCACATGCTTTTACTCAGACTTGTGTTTGGAAACCTCAAATTGTTAGAAGCCTAAATAACAGAAAAAAAAAAAAAAAAAAAAAAAAAAAACAGCCCGCGGTTTTGCATTTTCTTCATCTACATTTGTGCAAACTAATACTACCTGACAGTTTCCCTGCCATTCATTTCTCTTTGTCAGACACACAGGTTACATGAACAGTGGAGAGCTGCAGAGTTCAGTCCCTGCTCGTTAGGAAGCATCCTCACCTTGTTGCGGCTCCTCTCCGCTTCAGCGCGCGCGTTTCAAGCCGACACGGCCTCTGTTTACAACGCGAGAGTATTTGTTCTTTCTTATTTCTTTCTCTCTGTGTTGCTCTGTTCACTCCGTCTTCAGCTGACTGGTCGTATTTCTCTGCTCCATCCAGTCTATCGCCCCTTCCCCCTCTGTCAGTCAGTCAGTTTGCTCTCGCCCTCACTCTCTCTGCTGTGCTGCCTTCAGGTGCTCCTCGTATAATCTAACATCCAAGATTCACGGATGGAAAATAGACTAATGCTGTTTTTTGTTGGATGAAAAACTAGGAAGGGAAAATAAGCATTATGTGAGAAAGACATTCACGCCACTAAAGTACAATATCTAATAAAGCATTTTCTGCATTTCTACATAAGTGTGTGGTCCTGTCTTGTATAGGTTGCGAATCAGAAATGAAGTTTGTTGTTAGTCGACACTAATATCTTATTTATACTGTTTTTAATTAGTGGATATTCTAAACAGTGTTGTGTGAGGCGGACCATGGCATCTGATCATTGTTGACTGTTTGTTGAGAGTGATTTAAAGTTGTGTTCTGCTGAGGAGTGAACAGAAAATGGAAATAGGGATCTAAAATGTACATTAACAAAATATATGCCAACCAGAAAGCCTGTTTCTGTCATTGAAAAGTAAAATAAACAGACATTGGAAATGACAAATATACGTATAATTTAGTTTTATGTAAAGTGGGAATCTTGACTTTATATTATCATTACATCATCATATCACTGAGAATCTCATAATTTTGACTTGAGTGTTCTCATAGAATATTTTTCCAAAATTTTTCATTTTATTTTTCTGTCCCTGGAAGAAAAAGGCTTATTTTATTCTTGCCAATACACATTAACAAGATTGAAAAACAAACAACTTCCTGACCATTCAGGACTCATGTAGATATCATTGTTGGTTCATTCATGAGCGTCTGTACCCTTTCTGACAGCTCATGAAGGCAGCACAGTGTGCACACAAGCTGCAAGCTGCATGCCTCTTTGGTCCGCCCCTCTCAAACCCATCTATGCTTTTCATTCCCTCCCTCCATGTTTGTCGCTCAGTGAGCGGTACCGTACATGTTTAGGCTGAGGGTCAGACTCCCTGTGAGGTACCAGCAGCCTGAAACATGGACAATGAATAATCATGGCGCACAACATAGAAAACACACCAGTCTACATTTCTCCCTATTGTGTTTGCACTTTTCTTCAACGCCTCTGATATTTTTTCCACTTGGTCCTTGGCTCATCTGGTTGGCCTAGTTGTTGCAAGTTCAAACAGACCCTGATGTGTTCAGACATTTGTGACAGTCAGAGAGGAGCAGAATCACTGCTGCTGCCCTGTGATTACAGTCTCAAATTGTGGCTCTGTGTTAGTAAATGGATGAGGAGAAAGCATTTCCTCTTAGCTCAGTGGGTCAGATAGCTGGGATCAGAGTCCTATCTGTGAAGAGCGAGTGGATAACATCAGCCTTGTCACAATGACAAATCCTTCGATGAAATGTTCACTGTCGCACACAAAGAAAGGTGCAAGTCAGAGGGAGAGAGAGTACTAACATTCAGCATCAGGGGCTTCAAAAACAACACAGATATAAAGTGATATTAATACATTTTAATAATCAAGTTTCTCGAAACAAGTTAATTATGAACTGTCATTTACAAGTTTCTATTCACTTTATACACTTATTGAAGTCTCATATTAGTTACATTAAATCATGTCTGATTTTTTTTGCTTTTTACACAAATAGCTACATATAAATTGTAGTTAAACATTTATATCCATCCAAATTTATATTGACACAAAATATATCTTTCTTTTGGAAAAGGTTTTGGTTGATTTCTTCTGCGTCTGTCTGTGAGGTTATTTCAGTGATGTTACATCCTCCAATGAGAATGAATGAGGTTTCCGACCTGGGACAAGGATCCGTCTAATCTCTGGATGTCGAGGTCACATCAAATGTCAGAATCTGGTGTGTGCTCCTGTTGGCAGAAAACGATTACTAAAAAGGCTTCTGGAATGTCGCTCGTTACGTGAATAAGCCTCATGATATATAATTTACAAAAAGGACAAGGAAAACTGCAATCTGTCAATACAAAGTCGTCAAATTAGAGTAAAAATATATAACAGTTCTAGATTTAATGGCCACAATGTGTAAAAAAAAACAAAAAAACCTTGATTGTCAAGATTAAATCCATACAGTCCTATTGAATCCAGAGCGATGGATAGTGTTTTACCCCTGAAACACTCAATCTGAGTTTATTGCCTCAACTCACCATGTATGTCGGGTTTTTGAAAGACTCAAAACTGTCGTCCTCAGAGGGTTCAAACTGCTGAAAAAAGGAGAAATTAAATGCTTTAATAACGGAGGACAAGCACATATGTTCAGACCGATGTTTTACTGCCTTCACATCATTTCTTCAAAACTATCCAGATATTTTATATCAGACTGCTCATATTAAGACACTATTATCATGTAATTTAACAATATTTTCCGATATTGAGAGGAAAACAAAGCATTACATTTCCTTTATGCGTCTCCATGGCTACCTGTGTCCTCGAAGCAGCTGGTGGTGTAGAAGTGACGGCAACGTCGTCTACGTCCGAGCCGTATGCTGGGTTCTCAAAAGCCTCCTGCAATGGCCACACAGTAGACCCATTGTAAATGACTTAAAGGAATTCATCAACACACAACAAACTAAAACTCTCTGTGGTTCAGTTCAGACCTGACATCTCCTCTTGATTCAATGATTGACAAAAACAATATGATTTATTATGTAATAATAGAGGTTTCTCTCTGCATTTTGTTTTAGTGCGGTGTGATATTCTAGATAGACGCCTTGGAGTGATAAGATATATAAATCATTTTGTGTGACAAACTGTGCAACTGACCTTGTTGACAGTGGCGGGGTTGGCACTTCTTGTGAGCTGGTCCTCAACTTTAACTTCTTCCATATACAACGGATTATCTATGTTCTCCTGAGCAAGGAAACACAGGATCACAAGACTAGCAAATGAAAAAAGAAGTTATACCTAACATTATATGAGCACAATGTGATGTTTTTGCATATATGTTAATTATAGTTATCCAACTTGAGGAGTGATGAAACTAAACAAAAACTGCAGATGCAAGAATTAAAGTAAGTTTGTATCAAAACTATCAAATGAATTTGGACATTTCAGAGAGGAAAAACATTTTTCTTTTTTTAAAACGGTTTTCATGCAGCATGTCATACACCAAGCAAGACGTGGTATGAGCAGAATCATCTTAGCTCTACAGGCGAGCAGTGATTTCTGTTCACGGACCTTGTTTGATACATCCGGAGCGACGGCGGCTGCCACCATCGGCGAAGCAGCAGGTTGTCCACCAACTTCATATGCTGGGTTCTCAAAACTCCTCCCGTCTGTTTCCTCCATGGGCACGGACATGCAGGGAACCTGACGTCAGGCGACAAGTCGACGCAACAAAAATTGTGTGTGAATGTTAGTTTGTTCTGATGGCCAGGTGGCTCCTCCCATCAGTGTGTGAAGGGGTGAATGATGACATGTGGTGTTAAAGTGCTTTGAGTGGTCAGAAGACTAGAAAAGGGTAATAGGAGTACAGGTCCATTTACCATTTCATTTTAGGAAAACTTTTGAAATGTCAGAAGACCAGCAGAAGCTTTAAATGACTTTGAATATTTAACTCAATATTTTAAAAAAAAGCACAGATCATCATGCAAATGCTTACTAGTGATAGACATGTTTGATATGAAACATTTGCTTCTGCCATGAATGAGGAAGCCCCCTAAACCTGGGACTTAATGGAAACCAGTTCTATTTTATTAAGAGAGGCAGCTCCTCATCCCTTTATCCACATTAGCAGTAAGAGAGAGGATTAATTAAATGTTTTAGCAATATAAAAGGACCAATAAGAGTATCAATAAAGAACCAGACTAAGAAATAGTATAAATAACAGTGTATTTTTGACAAAATATGAACAATACCCATTCTTTGTCATAAATCTGTTTTGTGTTGCTACTTACCGCTTCAAAATTCGGCTTTGTTTCACTCTCCTCTGATGTTGATGCATTTGGAGACGAACCATTTCTAAAACTTAGCAAGAAACAAAAACAAGTTTTGTAAGAGAAGAAGAAAACTAATGAACTAAATATTTCAGATATACATTTTCTGATAGAATCTCACCTGAAGTTTGGGAGGTTGGGCATGGATGGCATACTGGGCATACTGGGCATACTGGGCATACTGGGCAAGTTGCTCCTTACTCTCTCCAGCAGGTTGGACTTCTTCTTGGCAACATAGACCAGAGCAACCAGCAGAACCACAATCACTGCTGTCACCGCGATCGCTATTCCAACTGAGATGGAAGGAAAAATAAATGCAGCTTATGAATAATGAGATCAAACTTAAAGTTTGAATGTTGTAATGTTCTAATGCTTTCAAATCCAATATACTTGAGGATGCAACCACGTCGTATTTGTTTTTCTGGCAGTACTCCCCAGTCCAGTCTGAAGGACATCTGTGAAACCAAATACAAAACATTAGAGTCGCAACAGTTGCAGTATTTGTTGACTGAGTAATTTATTTGTTTGTGCATCAATATTTATTAGTTTGTTTTATTGGTATTACCATGCATATGAATATATTTTTGGGTACGTATTTAAAATGTATGAATGTAAAAACTAAAACGTTTCTTACATGCAAAGAACCTTGTTGTCATCAAAGTAGCAGGTGCCTCCATTTTGACACTGACATGGTGGGGGCATGGTGGGCGGTGGATCAAACCCTGAATACATTCATTGGATGAACGATTGTAACATTATATCAATAACAATATATCATTGTGAAATCAATAGGTATGTGACTGAGGATCATGTATACTACAGACTCATGACTTTATAAAAGTTCCTTCGTCCACTGTACTCCTACTTTTAGTTCTTGGCCCTCATTGGTTTAACTGACTTCCAAAGTGTTAAATTAATTAATTCATGTGTTGCAAGCTAAGATCATGCAAAAAATATGCAAAATATGTAAGTTGAATGAATATTGCTGTGATTTGAGATTACCTTCTGCAACTTCAATACATGATGCACCATGTTTTTATGTCACTTGTTGAGGGAAACTTTTCTCACCTGCATCACATTCAGTGTTACTACCGGAGATGAAGCTGGTGCCTTGGGGGCAGGCGCAGGTGTAACCTCCAGGCCGGAGCAAACACAGGTGGCTGCAAGTGTCCTTACATGGATTGTTCACTGCAGAGACATTTCATTTTAATAAGTTAAAGTGCAGGACTCACATATTTTAAAATGCATATTGACATTTTTGAGTTTGATATCAATGCTGCAAGCAGGACTTTGACGTCTCCTTTCTTGAATGAGCATCATCACAGTTAAATCTTGTGTACAGTACTTTCTTCTGTACTGTATAATAGCGGAATACTGAAGTCATAAATAAATCACCAATAAATCAACCAATTTCCAATCTCTACATAAAAAAATATCCACAGAAGAACTAAATGCAAACATGATTGTATTAGCGTGACTGTAAACAAAAGCAAACTTACTAGCTATGGAGTTGTATCTCTGCTGCTGGTACACAGAGACCTGGGTCAGCCACGGCCCGGCGGTCAACAGCTTGGTCTTGTCTCCGCGACCAAACTTGTCCTGCCGGAACACCTCCCCTTTCTCCTGAGTACTCCAGTAAACGTGGTCCTCGAACACACTCACACTGAAGGGGTTCCTCACATCTAGGAAAAATTGCAATGAAATGTGAACAATTTAACACCCCGAAGACGGAATATGAATTGATATTGAGGGTTCTTGAGGATTGCTGGAATTTCTTAAAAATAATATCACATATGAACATGAAATAAGTACCTATAATTCAGCTTAACATTTTACATTTCTCCTCTGGCATCTTTGATGAATGTCCTTCCTAAACCTCACCTATGTAGACGGCAGTTCTACGGCCATCTCCTGAAGGCAGAACAGACTCTATGCGGCTTTCCTTGGAATCAGACCAGTAGATTCTGTCATCGTTGGTAAAGTCGATTGACAGACCAGTGGGCCAACCCAGGCCACCGGCCACCAGCACTTTCCTCTCTTGACCGTCCAACCAAGAACACTCGATCTTGGCTGCGTCCCCTCGGTCTGCCCAGTACAACATCCTATGCAAACAACAGTTAGACTTCTGGCCTCTGATGTCCGGTCCGTTAATGTGCTTTTGAGTTTTTCCATCACAATGTGAGTTTCTCCAACATGAGAATTTCCATAAGAGGTGGGTGAAAAATACAAACTGTCTTCCACGTGTTAGCAATTTTTAGTTCAGAAACTCTCCACAAATATTTCAAGTGAAACAAAGTCCTACTAGCAAATAGCTTCCAACAAATAAAACCAGGTGTAACATGAATGATTTGGGCCACAGAAAGAGACACAAAGATATATTTACTGCCTTGCAATATTTCCTAATTTACTGCAATCAGTATATAAATCCTTAAAGTCAGGTTTGGTCGCTGTCTGTCTTACCCCAGTCGTGGGTTGACGGCCACGGCGGACGGGTGGCCGAGCTCAGTTTTGACGAGTTGCTTCCTGTAGCGTCCGTCCAACATGGCCACCTCTAACCTCTTTAGTCTAGAATCTGCCCAGTAAAGGTTCCTATGAACAAAATAATTACAAAACACATCACATTCATGTAAATGAAAAAAAAAAAATGTTTCAAGTCATAAACTAATCCTCCAGTTCGAGTGAGCAGAGTAAGTTCAGACGCACCTGCCCACCCAGTCCACAGCGATGCCGTCTGGTCTGGTGATGTATTTGATGCCGAGGTCAACAGCAGCACCGATGTTGTTACTGCCATCATCCACTGAAGGTATATATGCTCTCTTAATGGCACCTGCTACAGAGTCCTTACCAGCCACAGTGAAATACACCATACCTAAGAGAAAAAAGGACATCACCAAATATTTGTATTTACATGTACAACGTGTCTTGAATGGATTTTGTGTCTATTCTTACAGTATCTAAAATTATTGTGTGTGACCTACTGAATCCAGTGTTGTTGTGGTCCCAGTCGTAGTCCAGAGCCATAATGTGCTCCTCTTCTTTTAGGAAGTCGTGGTAGGTCTTTGTCTGTAGGTTGAACCTCCGGATACGAATATTCTCTGGTAAAAGCAGCAAGGGAGTCGCTCCTGGGGAGACAGAGACATTTACTTCTTAAACTGTTTTTGGCATTCGTAAAAAATATCCATTTAAAAAGAGGAAGCAGATAGAGCTCATTTGGGACTCTTACTTATATCTCTGTGAAGCAGTAAAACAAATATATGTTGCTCTGGTCTAAACCTAAACTTATTAAAAGCTTCTTCTCACCCTCTGCCTCGCACATGTTGCCATCGCCCACTTTCCGGTAGCCGGGGGCACACTCACAGTCATAGCCACCCTTTGTGTTCTTACAGACCTGAGGACAGGTGCCATGCACCTCACACTCATTGATGTCTGTGGAAGGAAGAAGAGATTGTGAGAAAGAGTCTATGTTTACAGTTGCACCCAGCAGATCTTAAACTGGAATGATGATACTTTATTAAGTGCCTTTCATATAATTTTAAAAGCGTGATCATCCATGTGCAGTTGTGTGTTTATGAGTTAAAGAATACTAAAGAGTGTGTGTCTGTGTACCTAGGCAGGTGTAGGTGCTGTCTGGGTCCACTCTGTATCCGGGCCTGCAGGAACAGATGAAGCCGGTGCCGTTCAAGTTGGTGCACTCGTGCTGGCACAGCTTCTCTTCACAGTTGCGTTCATGGCCAAAATCTGGAGCGAGACAACAGAGCACATTTACGACACTTGTAATGAATAATGTAAGAGCTGCTTCATGAAACACAACAATGGCTTTGTTTACATGGGCAGAATAATTCACCAATTAATTCTTTCAATACTGAATCAAAACATCTTAAACCTCGACTTAAAAATTCAGAATATGCTGTTGTCTGTAATTTTCGGGGGGATAATTGTAAGGTTTCATTAAATAGCAACATGTAATAACTGAATTTAAACTGACATTGAAGGAGGACATCTCCAGTCAGTGAGTGTGTTGTCGTGATACTCACTGCAACCTAATTCATCAGTGCGGTCCCCACAGTTGTCGTTGTGGTCACATACGTATGGCAGGGCCACGCAGTGTCCGTTGGTGCATTTAAACTCTTCCAGTGTGCAGGGCGGCAGCGTGGGCTCGCGGCCTGAGAGGGACACAGCTACAATGAGTCATCAACATAAGGACTCTTTCTAGGTCTAACATTAAATTCAGAGCTTTGTCTACAGTGTTGTGCTTCACTTCCCAGCTGTCCATAGAAAAATCCAAGCGTGCACAAAGAGAGGCAAGTACTAAGATGTAGGCATATACTATAAAATGGCAACGTAATATACCATATTCCTACTATAAATCACATATCCAATTCAAGGCCTCTCCACAGTTAACTCATCCAATGGCATTAGATGAGCTAGCCGATGTCCACCTCTCTAACCCAAACTATTTAATCTCCTCTTAAAATAATTTGCTATGATTGATGTTTAAGCTGATTGTGTAACAATTCCATAAAACAGACTATTTCCTTATCCCTTGTATGTTTCAGGCTTTGTGTGCTTTACAGACACCCTGATGTCAATTTGGGATTTCCCATTTCAGTAACCTTAGAGAGGACATTTCAGGAGGCATTAGTGATGTTCCAACTAATCCTTAGGGATGCCAGAAACTGATTAGTGGTGCATTTGCCGAACTTGAACTTATTACAAATCTGCTTATATCTATGTTAAAAAAATAAATAAGAAAAAGCACAACATTTTTTAATACAAAGAAACAACAAATGTATCAAATTGTACACAAAGCTTGATTTACTGTGCACAGCACACGCACACAATATATATCTACCTCTGTGTGCGTGTGTGCTTATTTATTTTCTGCTTGTTTCTGTATATTAACATATTTATGTCTCACTGAAACTGTTTTTAAATTACTTTCCTCAATGTATCGTGTTATTATTTTTACATTTTTTGCTAATGTCATAGCAACAGTGATATATATATAGTTTGGTTTTCAGCTCTTCATATGAAAAAAAGCTACAGTAAATACAATTGTAAGTTTGCTTATATGTTTAGCTATATATTTTATTTAGCTGTATCTCAGTATCTTAATATTTGTATTATAGTATCACAGTCTTTAAGTTTACTGAGAGCTAATTAGTCACAATTATTATCCTCAACGACTGTAACTTTGTTAAAAGCCTAAGTGGTTCCAGTCTTTGGCCCCTTTGCTTTAAAACAGTGCTTCAAAATGCTTCCATTCTGCCACATGGCACTGGAGCTAGTAAAAAAAAAAGAGCGGTATCCCGATACATAACAGCCATGAAAAACTAATAGGTGTTTGCGTCTTACAGAGTTCTTCTTTCTCGTCACTGCCGTCTCCACAGTCGTCCTTCTGGTTGCACAGCACGCCGGAGTAGACACAGTAGCCGTTTGCACAGCGGAACTTGTACGGCATCTCACAGCTGACATTCACTGGTTGACGAACACACAAATATGAGTTCAGACAAACCTCTGCGAGTATAAATTATTAAAAACACATTGCTGCTTTGAATCATGATAGCTTTTCAAGTTTTTAACTGTCTTCTCTTGACAAATTTCTTGACTTAAATGTGAGGTAGAATCAACGGGGAAGACGGTTGCAGAGCTCCAGATTCTTTGGCCACTTTATAGTATTTTAGGAAGAGAAGAAAGATAATCTGTTTGCGTTTACCTGTATATGTATGAGAAGAAATACTGACACCAAAATGTTCAAAACATGTTCTAAATCATTAGATTAAGTTCACTAGTTAAGATCAGAATCACATAGTGAGAAATACAAACAAAATACAATAAACTAAATATTTCTTACGGCATAAATTGAGTTGTTCGTCAGAGCGGTCGCCACAGTCATTAACTCCATCACACACCCAGCCCTGGTTCACACAAAGATGGTTCGCACACTGGAACTGGTTTGGACGGCACCAACGGCCTCCTGGGTAACGCGTAGCTGTTGGGTATGAAAAAAATAGTCAATCACGGATGTCAATTGTTGTTAGATATGTTGATTTAACCATGAATCCACATTATAGACATAATTATATATATATATATATATATATAGACATAATTATATATATATATATATATATATATATATATATATATATATATATATGTATGTATGTATGTGTGTATGTATGTATGTATGTGTATATATATATATATATATATATATATATATATATATATATATATATATATATATATATATATATATGTATGTATGTATGTATGTATGTATGTATGTATGTGTATATATATATATATATATATATATATATATATATATATATATATATATATATATATATATATATACATACATACACACACACTCACACACATACATATATTTATATACCATATGTATGGATTTGAAAACAAGGGCAACTTTCACTCATGTAATCCAAACTGTCAAATATAGTCCATAAGATCTTGTGAAGCTACACTGGTTCTATTGTCGTACCGTAGTCCACTGTAGTCGTGTGCGTATGCAGTTTCACAATGTTGTTCACTGTCAACTTCACATTTAAATAACTGTTTCTGTGATTCTACTTCTTATTTAACTGCTTGTGCTGTCTATCCTACTATAATCTTTTATACATATTTATATATATTGTAACACATTCACTTGACTGATTTAAAAACATGCAGAAACCTCTTAACACACACTCACAAACAAAAACAAAAGATAAGTGCACTAAAAGGCTGTAGGGGCCAGGCACCTAGCCATTAGTTTCCACGTTGTTTACTTACGACAGCTGGTCTCATCTGACAGGTCCTGACAATCAGGCCGGCCATCACACTGCAGAGCAGCAGGGATACAGTGACCCGAGTCACACTGGAAAAAACCTGGACGACACGTCTGCAACTCTGGAAGAGAGCCAGGTGGTGAGGAGTGTTGTTCATGACAGAGAATATTTCAAGGAAATGAGTTGTTATGCACCGCCTGCTCACCACAATCACGTTCGTCTGAGTTATCCCCGCAATCGTTTTCATGGTCACACACCCAGTTGCCAGGGATGCACTGTGCGTTGTCACATCGAAACTCACTTTCAGAGCAAGGCCGTGGCTCTATCAACCACAATCCCATAAGAAAGAGACACTTCAGTATGTAATCATAATACGGTTTATTAAAATGTTTTAAACCTCTTCCTGGTTTGTGGTTGAGTTGTAAAAAATATGAGTATGACACTCACGGCAATTTCTTTCATCTGAGCTGTCACCACAGTCGTTGTTGCCATCACACTGCCAGCGGATGGGGACACAGCGGTGGTTGTCACATCGAAAATCTCCCACAGGATCACAGGTCACCTCCTCTGTTGGAGGACAAAGTCAGAAATGGATTGAAAGATGACTCAACATATGCTCAATATGAAAAAAACAAAAACAAAACATGTTCAAAACCTCATATATGCTCATACAACAAATACATACATAAAAAATGCTGTGCATTGTGCAAAGTAGTATGTATTTGCTTTTTTCTATCATACTCATATATATTTTTTAACTTGTTTTGGCGTCTCTATCAGATATTGACTGAAGTTTTTCCACTCTATTTTTAAATTGTCAGAAATACTGTGTTAATGGTATGTAACTGTAGAAAACTCATACTGCTATTTATCATGTTCTGTTTCCAACAGTACAGTTTTTACAGTTTTCTTTTTATCCTGAAGAAACTCTGTAAACATTTTTTAAACATATTCATTAATGCACAGTATTTATTAATGATGTAGATGTTCCTCATCTGGTGCAGTCATTGTTACAACTCTGCCTTCACATTACATAACATAAGCTAGAATAGCATAGTCTAGCATAGCACATCTGTTGACACACAAGTACTGACCGCAGCCTTGCTCGTCACTGTTGTCGATGCAGTCATTGGTGCCGTCACAGCGGCCCCACTGAGGAATACAGCGGTAATTTGTCTTGCAGGAGAACTCTGTGTCCTTATCACACTTGTAGTCTGGACCCACTGGACAGATAAAGAAAGGGAGACACAAAACATGGCACAGAAGTGAGAATGGTGAGTGAGAGAACATGAGACACATTTTAAACTAAATGTTACAAGCTGACAAGAAATGAGGCAGCGAGTATTGATGATTAGGGTCAAAACACTAATCGTTTGGGCCTCTTAAATTTTGAAAAACAATACATTATTAATTCTTTTGAGACATTGATGAGTCTAAATAAATTATATACAAAACTGAATGACATAAAGATATGATTGAATAAACTGTCAGTTCTGTTTTGCCACAGTGCAAAGCGCTCGTCAATCATAGCAGAGCCTTTCTTTCATGTGCTTATCGCAAGTATAAGGACAATCAGAAGAGTCATTGGTTACTTACCTGGTCTTCACTCATCCCATAAAAACTCATCTCCGTTTTATCAAAAACACAGATTTAGAAGTGTTACCACTAAAAAGAAATCTGACTTAGATGCAACTCTACACCTTTGATAATGTAGTAAATGCGTTGCTATGAATATGCAAATAAGTCTGATGGAACAACGGCGCCGGACTTTAATATAAGTTGTCTGTTGTTGCAAGATTAAAAACTTGTTTTTTATTTGAGAGAGTATATCATTCCAGCCACTGAACCATACATTGTACCTCTCTGTTTAAATCGTGTATTGTATCAATAGAATATTTGATTAATTAAAACTGCCATTCCATAATATAACACTTACTGCAGGTTTCATATGGCTCATCAGATCCATCCCCACAGTCGTCCTGGACGTCACACACGTAGCTCGACGGCAGACAGCGCCCGTTGGCACACTGGAACTGTCCCGGTCCGCACGTCTTCTGGGAACACATCTCTGCGTCCTCGTCGCTGCCATCAGAACAGTCGTTCACCCCGTCGCAGTGCCAGGACACAGGGATGCAATTCTTGTTTTTACACTGGAACTGGTTTTCTTGGCATCGGTGGTCACCTAAAGGAAGGGACTGCAGCTTTACTTGTGTTTAAAAAAAATGAGACTTGTCCAAACTGAACCACCTCCCTGAACTAAGTGTGAAGGCTTCTAATGAGATAAAGGCTTTTTCTACCCTGTTGCTGTTAATTACACAAATGTATAATGTTCATACTGCAGAGAGCTGCATCCTCGTCTGAACTGTCAGGGCAGTCTGGGTGGCCATCGCAGATGAAGCCAGGGTAGGTACAGTTGCCATCTTGACACTGGAACTGGCCAATGGGGCAATAACGGGGCAGGCAGGTCTGAGGTTCATCTGAGCCATCACCGCAATCTGACTGGCCGTCACACTTCCACCATATTGGAACACACCTATGGACAAGGCAGGGCACAACCAGGTTAGCTAACAGATTATGAAAGGAAAATTGTATTCTGCAAAATGAAGTTTTTTTTCAAAAGATAAAAATAGTAAAGTTTTCTGGTTTAGAGTACAGAGAACTTTACTCAAAAAGTTCTTAAGTATTGTTTTTAATGTGACTCATTTTTATAAATTATCATAGTAAATATCATAATAAACCAAAACTCTCTCTATATATTTAACGAGCAATTATTTAGCACTAAACTGCAATAAACCGTAAGACAAATTAGCAGCCTGTAAAGGGATCTGTATCTGGGCTGCACAATATCTTGTTTCCGCATTATCAGTGTGATGTGCCCAATAGTCACATTGCAAGGCATACAACGTCAACAAATTAACTGCGACAACTTTTTTGCGGCACAATACAAAAAGAAAACAGACACAGCTCTAATTTTCAATACCTAATCTATTGTTTTCCATTAATTACCTGCAGTCTCGGTAGGTACGCCACAGTTTCATAATGAACTGAATATATTTGTCATCTGCAGAGGGATTCAACTCGGCGGGTCAGAGATGGCCACTTTGTGTGGGGCAATCTTGTCCCTGCTACTCTCTGGCCCTTGAATGGATGTTTTTGTAACAACCTTTTATGGACAATTCCCCAATATATAAAGCTCTGGAACTCATCCCATTCAATTTTATAATTTTTCAGCAGCCAGGATAAAAGTTTACTATGAAAGAACAGGGAGACTTGCTCGATGAATTGAGTTGTGAGGACTGTAAAATGGGAACAAGAGTTATTTTATATCTGACTGACTTCTCATTGTCTCCACAGCGGAACTGGGTGCTGGAGCAGTCGGCGACACACTGGATCTTGAAGCCCACCGCGAGTCCGATGAAGTGATCTGGGCACTGGCAGGTAGCTTTTTGCCCACCAGGGGCAATCAGACACAAGTGACTGCAGGTCAGGTGATGGGAGGAGCAGGGGTTTTCACCTGGGAAATGAGTTGATCAAAAAGGATATATTGGTAAATTACGGGCTGTAGTCAATTGATGATACAATAAGATTATAAGCAACTAATTTCACATGTACGTACTTCGAGGCTGCCTGTAGGGGTGGTATATGCGAACGTCATATGGTCGATGTGTGTTGTTTCCCATGATGGTGCGCTGTTCGCCAGTGTACTTGTGAGCTTTCTCTACTGTGTGAGTGTTCCAGTCCGTCCAGTAAACCCAGTCCTCGAACAGGGAAACAGCAAAGACATGGGGAAGTGTACCTGCAATGGCCCGGTGTCGGTTCTGGCCGTTCAAGTCTGCAAAGCTGAGAGTTGATACAGTGGAGGGTTAATACACGTTGAAGCCATTTCATTCTCACTATTGTACAGGAAAACCTGTTGAACCAACTTAATGGGAACTTCAAATGGACTCATGTCTGAATCTCTGAACTCACTCCATAAAGTTAAGGTGAGAATCTGCAAAGAAGATCTTGTTGGTGGTGTAGTCTATGGTGAGAGCACTGGGCCACACCAGCTTGGTTGTTATAATGGCACTGACATTGCTTCCGTCCATGCCAGCTCTGCCAATATATGCGCTGTCAGCCCAGTCAGTCCAGTAAAGCCATCTGGAAAAGAGACAAAAGAATTAAAGAATAAATTGTATTAGATAGTTTGCATTATAAATCTAACAGATAAATATCTAATATAATATAAACATTTCATTCAATTTATTACCTTTCCTTTTTTATGGCTAAATGGACCAGTGTAGACAGCACACAATTACAAAGCCTATATAAATACCTACTATTACATTTTTCCATTTGAACATAAATAAACCATGACAGGAAAAGGGTTTATGCAATATTAATCATCCACTGTAAACATATGATATTGGTGTGAGCCACAGATGAACTGCTTCTGTATCTGTGTGTGCGTGTGTGTATGTATGTGTGTGTCTAAATAAGTACCCATATTTAGGGTTAACCGCTACAGCACGAGGCCGGCTGATAACATAAGTGCTGTTTCCTTCAATGAATTCTCCTGACAGCAGCCTCTTCTGGTAGCGTCCATCCAGCTCCATCACATGGACTGAACCGTAGTAACCGTCCACCCAATACAACTTCCTGCAGCAGACACAAAGGTTTTCAATGAGATCCCATCAGCCATGTTCAGCCAAACTGATTCCATGCTCATAACAACAGTATTTACATTGAATTAGATTTAAGTAAAAGGAGCAAAGTTCTGCTGCAGTTATTATTTTTTTTAATTTTTTCACAAAGATATTCATGTATTAGACTTATAACTAGAACCAGAATCAGCTTTACTAGGCAAGTAAGTGTAAATACATACAAGGAATTAAACTCTTTGGCTTATTATTGTTTAATAAACTATTGAATAATGAATAATTTATGAACAAAGACAGCTTTATTAATGAAGTTTTTCCCGCTTCACTAACCTGCCCACCCAGTCCAGTGCCAGGCCTTCAGCTCCTAATATATCGTCATCCGCCAGTGTCTCCCTGTCAGTCCCGTCAAAACGCATCCGCTCAATCTTTCCTGCCCCAGCATCCAGCCAATAAAGCCTCTTGTCATAGTCATCAAAATCTAACGCCACCACATTGGACAGCCCCTGCAGGACTATACTCAGATGTGACCCGTCAGTGGTCAAATTGCGGATATAGTAGCGATTACTGTACAACAGGTATGGGGCAATGCCACTGTTCTGACGACAGGTGCGTCTATCCGGTTCACGAATATATCCTGGGGCACATTTGCAGTGATACGAGCCAAACGTGTTCTCGCAGATCTGGCTGCAGACGGCGGGTGTGCTGGAACACTCGTCAAGGTCCTCGCAGGCTTTGCCATCAGGCATGAGTCGGTAGCCAGGCTCACAGGAACAGTAGTAACTAGTGAGGGTGTCGGTGCAGATCTGGGCACACTTGTGGACTGATGGGCTAAGGCACTCATTGATTCCTAAACAGATAAAGTATTAAAAAAGACAGGAAGAAAAGGTGATACAAAAATACTTGAGGGAACTCATTATGAATTAAAATAAGTGAAAAATATTAGGTTGAAACAGATTACAGTAGGTTAAAAATGTATAAATCTTGAAAAGATTATTCAATGAACTGATTCATAGAATTGTTTTTAACAAATGTGGAAATGTATTACGGTAATCATTTAAGTTATTCATTAAACAATAATGTTAAATATTAGTTCCAATATACATTTATAGCTGTATGTATCATTAACACTGAGTAACTTTGGGTTTTGGACTCGTGTACAACATAAACAAATATTTGAAGATGTTTGACATCACAATGTAGAATAGTTTGACAAATAAATAAAGAAATGTACAATCAATATTTTAGAATAAAAAGTAATGATGGTTTACAAAATGTACCCAACTGGATATGTATGTATGGATAGCAAATAACCTTGGAAAGAAACCCCATTGTTTGTCGCCACTGAATTAAAACAATGCAAATGCATGTTAGTGGTTGGTCGTGTGAGGAATATGCTGTTTTTTTATCTACTGTAAACTCACATTAATCAATATTTTGACATAATGTCACATTCCTAAATCTCTCACCACAGCCTTTTTCGTCGCTGTTGTCCTGGCAATCCTTTTGTCCGTTGCACACCTTTTTGGTGTCGATACACTCGCCTGACTGGCACATGTACTGCTGAGGAGCACAGGTGGGTTGGGGCGTGATGCACAAGCTCTCTGCTTCATCTGAGTCATCCATACAATCGCTCTGCCCATCGCAGGCGAAGGAGGCGGAGATGCAGGCTCCGTTACTGCAGGTGAACTGGTTGCTGCTGCATGTGTCATAAGTACAGCCCAACTCATCACTGCCGTCCCCGCAGTCATTTACACGGTCACAGCTGGGGAGGAGGACCAATTCATTAGACTCTATTAAATAACAAGATAACTAGTTTCTGGACTGGCAAAACAAAGTCTACTTTTGTTCACTCACACACTCTTCCTACTTACTGGTATGGGAGGAGAATGCAAAGCCCGTTGGAACAGGGAAACTCATTCATATGGCAGGTGCGGTTGGGGCAGTTCTGGAGTTCATCAGCCGCATTGGCGCAGTCTTTGTCTCCATCACACACAAAGCTTAACGGCACACAGATAGGGTAACTGGGAAACCAGGTTGGACAGGTGAACTGGTTGGAACTGCAGGTACGTTGGCCTGAAGGAGACAAAGAGAAGATGGGAATGCTTGACTAGAGATGGACGATATAATTAGAACTATATGACACCAGTAACATGTGGACAATTACACATTTAGCTGTAAATATTTTAACAACACACATGATGCAAGTGTATGAGGAGGCAAAACACAGATGCGACATGGGCTGAAGCTAAAAAAAAAAGTAAATTAGGTCAAACCTCTTTCTATCCTCTCACACATCACATAAAAGAAATAGATTACAAGTAGTACTGCACTATCTTACCACATTGTAGTTCGGGAGCCTCGTCACTGTTGTCCCAGCAGTCATTGTTACCATCACAAACCATTGACTGGGGGATGCAGTTTCCGTTTGTACAAGTGAACTGGCTAGGACTGCATGTTTTGATTTGATCCTCTGCACAGGAAGAAAGAAAGAGAATCGCCTTAAGCGAGCTACTCTTATCGCAGACCAATAATCAGCAACAAAAAGTTGAACATTTTGATTGATAAACCATCTTTTGGAAATATACAACATCTTTTCTGACAACCTGACTGCTGGATGTAAAGTAAAAATTTGAAAAAGGTATTTCAGTAGCACAGCTAATAACACACATTTTGAATGACATTTGCGGGCATAAAAATTAAAAACACCAATTGTGAATTACTGTATATAAAAAGCTGTCATCCAGATGCAATGGTTTGACTAATTAAACCAACTGATATCTTATTAGAAACACTAAAAGAATGACATGTAACTACAAAGTAAAACGTCTGATGACATTGACTCAAAATCCAATATTGAATCAATTGTAAATGCAGAGAACTCACGACAGGAAAGAGGTTCATCTGTCCCATCACTGCAGTCTTGGATGGAGTCACACACCCAGGAGTTGGGGATACACTTCCCTTCGTCGCAGCGGAACTGATCCGGAGAACATGTACGACCCGCTGTAACACAGTAACACAAACACTTCCGTTAATCAGTCCGTAATCAGTCTGTATATAAACTCTGTAAGTGATACGCTTCTTCCCAGCATGTCTGTCTTTCCTTTGCTCTCTCACTCAGCATCAGGACAAATGCTTTAACTTACCACAGAAGAGAGGATTCTCATCGCTGTTGTCTCCACAGTTGTTGTATCCATCACAGAGGTTGTCAGGGTAGATGCAGATGTTGTTGCGGTCACACTTGACCTGGCCTGCAGGACACAACCTGTCAGCTGGAGACGGGAGAGGAGGGCAAAGATCAAAACGTCAACCATTGAGTTAAAAACTCAGGACATATTTTATTCATTCAGCAGAAAACAATACCACCTAATTAGTGGTGGGATGGACGGTAGGTGATCGATAGTTCAGCAGCATTTGAATTTAAGATTATTATACAATTAACCATCATAGTGTTACTAGTAGTAATACAATGCTATCAAGACATCAGCATTAATGTTCTAGTCTTTAAGTCGTGATGATATACATTGTGAACAACAAATATGTGTTGAAATAAACATAATTTTCAATCTTGTTGCTACAACATGTGTATCTCATTTTCCACCAAAGTCAATCCATCAGTTTATAAATCAATCCCTTGATCAGCCTAATCATTACTCACGGCAGTTAATTTCGTCAGAGGTGGTGTTGTCTCGGCAGTCGTTGTGGCCGTCACAGACAAAGGCTGCACTGATGCAGCGTCCGTTGGCGCAGGTGAACTCAGTAGCAGGGTTACATGTGGGGAAGGGGCAGCCTCGCTCGTCACTGTTGTCTCCACAGTCGTCTGTGTAGTCACAGGTGTAGCTGAGCAGCACGCAGCGGCCATTGTCACAGGTAAAGTCCATGGCTGAGCAGGTGTGGAAGGCTGAGCAGGAATAACAACAAGTGCTTTGATATTATGTCTTAGACTTTCTGTTAGTTCACTTTTTTTAAGACCAAATAAGGGCTGCAACCCAAAGTTTAATTGACAAATAATTCTACCAATATAAAAAAAAAACAGTCAAAGCTGACTGACTTCCCAAATTGGCATTGCATAGCACAATTACGCATCCACTAACGTCAAATTAAACCCCATCTCTCACCACATACTCTCTCCAGCTCGTCTGAGTTATCCTGGCAGTCGTTGAAGCCGTCACACTTCCAGCGGGCTAAAATGCAGTTACCATTAAGACAGGTGAACTGCTCTGGCTGACAGCGTTTTCCTGTGTCTTTAATACAGTCTTTGCCATTGTTGGCCAGGTACCAATTCCCCTGATGAGGACACTGGCACTCTGGGCCCAAAGGACCTGCAGGGGAGATTAGAGGAGGTAAGGGAATTTGTTAATTTAGTAGTACTGTCTGTCTCTTTGTGTTGTTTAGGATGTTCAGAACTGTTTCTACTTGATCGGATGTCTGAGTGAGCAAAAGCACTCACTTGTAATACACCTAGCTGTAGTGTCGTTACCACGCTTAAAGCTTTAAGAAGCGTAACAGAAGACTTTCTTGTTTAGATTGAATTCAGACACAAAAAATGATAAATCAAATGTATAAAATAAGCCTTGAAGAGCAGAAAATTTGTCCAGAGAAAGCTGAATTTACATGTATATTTACTGTTGGTTGATGTGAAACGCAAATAGAGATTCAGTGCCTTGCATAGTAGCACTCACGAGGAAGTATTCTTACCGGGAACACAGACATGACTGCAGCCTCCGTTAAACTGTTGACAAGAGCTGGCGCAGCTTTCTTGCTTAGATGCGGCATACACGTGGATGTCGTTTGGTCGGTACTGCAGGTCCTGGGCCAGCACTGCAAAGCCAGAGCCATCGTCCTTTCCAGCCCTAAAGACGCCTCTCTCATTCCAGTCAGTCCAGAAGATGTCTTGTTGGAAGACAGTCATGGCATACGGGTACTGGACCCCTTGCAAGATCACCTGTCGGTTGGCACCAGTTAGAGTGGCCCTTTCAATCTTATCTCTGACGGAAGCAGCATTGGAGAAGAGGAGTTGTCAAACAATTTTAGCAGTATGTGATCTGCTGCAACAAAGAATATATCAAAAACTGGACATACAATGAGGAATCAGCCCAGTAAAGCATCCTTTCTTCATAATCCAGAGTAAGACCGTTGGGCATCGTCAGGCCACTTTTAATGATTGCAGTTCGGAAGTTTCCACTTAGTGTGGCCCTCTCAATCTTGGCTGGAGAGCCCCAGTCAGTCCAGTACAGGTAACTGTGAAGACATAACAGAGTAAGAAGGGAGGAGAGGAGCTCCATAGTGAGTACAGAAATCATGTCCAATCTGTAGACACTAAATAAAGGACTGTTGCTTTTACCCATAACAGGGGTCAACAATGATGCCTCTGGGACGATTTGCTTGTGCGACGATTGAGCGGTTCATCCCATCCACCCCCATGGACTGGACATTGCGGCTATAGTAGTCGGTAAAGTAGAGACGCTTGTTGACCCAATCATATGCCAATCCCTCAGGGTCATTCAAATCTGAGCAGTGTAACAGGGACAAGATGGTATTGAATAAACAGTGACTAAAACAATGATAACATCAGAACACAAATTAGAAAATGAAACAGGGCAAGAGAAGAGAGTGAAAAAGGAAGAAAAACATACAACAAGATGGAGTCCAGACAAAGGGATCATAGCAACAATTAATGGTTAACTCACTTGTAGCTATAAAGACAGGTGGGTTGGTGATGGATGTAGTTGTGACGTAGCCAATTCTGCTCCGACCAATTCCCATATACTGGGTGAAGAAAATTCTCTTGTCCTTGAAGTCATAATCCAAAGCCATCAAGTTGTAGCCCAGGTTCACCACTGGATAGGGGGTACTGTGATCCAAAGGATCTAACCTTAGGCTATTTAGCGTGTAATCTGTGGTGAAAATTAAAAACTCTTCTTGTCCGTAACCACACGTTACTCCGTTACTCAGAAGCGACCCATGTGCACAACCACATTTTGGTCGCTCCTGACCCTGCATGGCAAAACAGAGCTGCTGGCAACGTCCATTATCTTCTTGACATGGGTTAAAGCCCACCTGGTTGGCAGATGTCGGCTGGACATGAGCGTCAAACACAGTGACATCCATCAGCCCCTCAAGACTATCTCGAATTACCTGATACCATTGGGAAAAAAAATGTTATTAGTGGCATGGGCACATTTCCAGCAAGATCTTTTTCCTAATATCTCTCATCATTACAGTTGTTGTTGTAGTATTGAACAATGTGTGTACAATGTTTACATGCATGGAGTTCTAACAAGAGAACATTTGGGACAACCATTGAATGGAGTCACTGTAATATTTGAGGCCACACATGTGTTTCCCTAAAAAACTGAGTAAATTAAACAAATTATTTAGTTTCTTTATTGTAAGATTTTTTTTTAAAAACAGCATCATCACAAAAGCTGGATCTGTATTAGACAATGCAGATTTAACTCTTACCTCCGGCTGGTCAGTATTGGCTGGGTTCTTACTGGCCTGTAAGAGCTTCCCAAGCTTTTCATCCACCCAGAGCATATAGTTTCCAAATATAGCCATCCCTGTTGGGGATGGATACCGGCTCCCATACCGGATAATCTGCCTCTGTGTGCCATCTGTAGCCATTCGGGAGATCATATCAAGAACATCATCTGTCCAGTACAGGAAATCGTTGGTGTAATCAATGGTTAGGCCACGAGGTGACGCTAGGCTTTCTGATGCCAACACAGTGCGGTTGGTCCCATCCAGCAGGGCTCGCTCAATTTTGGGTGTTTGGCCACCATCAGTCCAGAAGAGGTAGCGAAGCTTGGGGCTGACAGCCACATCACGGGGCTGGTCTTGCGAGGACTTGAGGAGAATCATTCGGTACGTGGTGTTGATGGCAAGCACCTCCAGGAAGGTCTCGCTCTCAAAGGCATTAGTGAAGTATAAGTTACCTAAGAAAGTTAATGCAGAGACAAGGATAAAATGACTGCAAGCACAAAGACACACAACTATAGTGCTCGATACAGTGCCATACAGTTTGAATTGTGCATGAAATTAGTAATATATTATGTCTGACTTTCTTTATGTAAGTTCTAGTTAACATCTTTGCTCCTTGAGGCTGTAAATCTGCATGTATTTGTAATGATAATAGGTGAATGACGGGAAGGTCGGGTGGCTTCATACCCGCAACCCAGTCTACAGCAAGGCCCTGAATGCCTCTTCTTCCAACGCCCGTGTTGAGGACAGTGCTGTAAAGTCCCCCATCTGTTTTGGCCCTGAAGATGCCCCTGTAATAGGTGGAGGTGCTGTTGCCAGTCCAGTATACAAAGCCAGATTCAATATGGAGGTCCAACTTGCTTTTGATGGAGGAGGAAGCTGCAAAAAACGTAAATGCTACTTGTATTAACTGATGATTTGGTATTTACAACACCATAATGCAGAACAACTTTAAGCCAACATACTTCCACCGACAGGCACCATAGCCTCAGAGTGGTCAGAGCTGTTTATGTGGAAGCCACGGATATACTTGGTAGTGGAGACAATTGCAAAAGATTCATACTGTTCACAGCGGGACCCATCTTGAGATGGGTAAAAGCCTGTGGTGCAGCCACAGGTTTTTTGATTGCCTGGTTTTGGTAGACATAAGTGGGGACAACCCCCATTATTGGAACTGCAGGCGTTGGTGGTCCCAGCTGAGTCTGAGGTGGGAGAGAGAAGAATATTGGTGGAAGTGAGCATTACTGGATCATATGAGCTCATAGTGCTGTAATGCTATCAAGGCAAGGAGGATGCAGTTTTTCTACTTGGGTCAAAAATGGTTCTTAATATTTTTGTGTTGTTTGGAAACAATTTCAATGGCCCATAAGAGAAAATCTTGAAAAATTTGATTGAGGTCGAGCCAGATGTCACAAAAACCTTGCTGTTTTAATTTTAGGGGTCTGTAAGTGTGTTTTGGTGAAGCTCTCTGAAAAAGGTTTAGTATTATTGTAATTGTTATAATTATCATTATTATCATCAGTGTTTATCATATATCTAGCATCTGAATGGATGAAAATATATGATGCATTATGAATATTCAGAAAAACACTGACTTGTGCCCAGTTGTAATTAATAGATCATTCAAAACATACTAATTCCTAGTTGTTTCACTGGTACCCACCCAACTTCTTATTTCTTATTAATTAAATGAATACAAAAATGTATTAATAGAATACATATGTGAAAGATAAAGAAAAAATACTTTTGGAAAAAAAAGAGCTATGACAACTGAATGGTAAAAATCCTATCAACACAAAAGATAAAATACTCATGATTATATCCTTGAAGAGGACACAACTGATCGCTTGCTCACTGGCAGTAAGTAATTATCTGTTGCGTAATACAACAGTACAGAAGAAAACACCATAAAAACTCAAGGACGGAAATCTCTGGATTCAATTAAAAACAAGCGAATCCACATACTGTCTCTGGCATGCACTTTGAGGGCACGCAGGCCAGACATCCCGCTCCTCATCACCAACATATTAGCACCGGTGTCCTTGTCCACCCTCTCAATAACCTCGTAGTCCAGGTCGGTGTAGTAGAGGTGGCTCTGGTAGACCGTCAGCCCCCATGGATGGGACAGGCCACTCACCAAAGTCACCGGGGTTACTACTCCGTCCATAGTGCCACACTCAATCTAGGCGGAGAGCAAATAGGACATGGTTACTGAAAGAAGTTAAATCACTAGTCTGAAGTTGAAACTACGAGTAAAAGAATAGCATAAGAGACATGAGAACATGAATGAATGAGAAAAATACTTGATTATTATTGAGTTGGAAATATACTTGTTGAGTTCTTTGACTTTGAGTGTTAGGAGGATAACTTTTTCACAAATAGAAAGGTGAATAGAAATAGAAATAGCAAGTGTCTCAGTTGAGTATAATTTATTCCACTCAACATCTCAGCAATGCAGTTTGCACTGAAATATACAGTAACTGACAACTCTTTTGTTCATAGTCTACATGTTAAGCAGGTATAGTGTACATACCACCCCTGAGCCCGACACACCCCAGTACAGTTTCATGGTAGAGATGTCAGCGGCGATGAATCCTATGTTTGCCAAGTTGCCTGTGTAGAGGTTTTTGATGTTTCCTCCGTCCATGTCAGCACTGCCAACCTTTGGAGGAACTCCATTGTCTGACCCCTTGTCTGTCCAAAATAATTTCCTGTCAAGGGAATATGTGAATATGAGAAACAAATGAAGAGTAAAGAATAAGTCCATCATCATGTTGTTCATATCAACAGAGTTTGAATTGATCTGTGTGTGAAATTCATTCAACAGCCTAGATACGATTGAAGAAGTATTGTTCTTGTCTTAGGGACAGAGAAGTAATTTAAATGCGGGGACATTTCATTGTTCTTTCCATTGTTTTCCCCTTTTCACGAATAAAAGTCATAGAGCAAATGCTCTATGACTTAGGTTAAACGGAGGTTTTACCCTCGAGCTGGATCCAGAGCTATTCCAAAGGGCTCTCCTGTTCCCTCTGGTTTACCGGTGGAGGTGATGAGGGTCTTCCTGTAGTGCTGCTCTCCATCCACACGGATAACCTTGATGAAGTGTAAACTTGAATTTATTGACTTGCACAATGATGTTGTAAAAACTGAAATTAATTGATACACTGAAAAAACAAACATTTAAGGGAGCACAGATTAAATAAGACCAAGAAACAATCCCAGATGCATCTGTAATGAATGTAATTGAGATTGAATGTGGGATTAAAAAACAGGGATGGATTATGTTCAACACAACAATATCCTCTCTATAATTTTAATGTTGTACATATAATCTCACAATTTTGTCAAACCTCGTCATCTACGGCTTGTTCTGGCAATGTTAGGCTCCCTTTCCTATTATATTATATTATATTATATTATATGTCAGTTATCAACACTCATCACATATTTTGTATCAAAAGGAGCTTACCTCTATGGCTTTAACAGTAGGATTGGTGTAATACATTATTCGGCTTATCCAATCAAAAGCCAAACCAGACGGCGAGCCAATGAAAGCAGCTGGAGCAAACTCAGACCGGTTGGTACCGCTGGTTTTGACTTGCCATATAGAACCCTAAAACAAATAGAGAGCATGTTTAGTAATAAGCCTTTTCAGAACCTGTAGCTACTCAAATAATGTGTAAAAAAATAAACAAAAACAGTGGGGGATATCAATCCATATCAATGTCATTAACTAACCATAAACCTCTATTTGATTGTGTAAATAATCAATGCAAGGCATTTAAAGAAACATTTACTTCTCTTTTACATGCATACTATTCACAAGAGATAACATTTTCCACAGTACATCATTTACACAAATACATTATATATCATCCAACATTTCAAGGTTCAAGTTAACCTCCACTCACTGTGCTCTGCACCCAATAGATAAACTGCTCTCGCTCATCAAAGTCAATGTCCTTCCCCTGGCTGATGCCTGATACGGGAGCCATTGCATTGTTGGAAGAGTCAGTGGGGTCCAGAGGAATGCCGAAAATCACAGAATCTCTCACCACCATCAAGAACGGAGTCTCATCTCGAATAGAATAGTGCACATGACAAAAGGTTAAATACATTATTTATTTTAAACCACTGATGCAGAGAGCACCGTAAAAAACAAAAGCTGCTGTGATGTAAAAAACCTACCTGAGACACATGTGCGTTTGTCATCACTAAGCTTCCAGCCAGACTGACAGTGGCAGGTGTAGTACCTGGGTCTCAGGCCTGACAGCAGGCACAGTTGAGTGCACAGGTGTTCTCTGCATGGGTTGATGGCTAAAAACAACACAAGTGTCACCGTCAACCAGATTTAAAATTACATTTGACAACTATCCAATTTGTCACAGTAAAGTGATAATTTGCTGCAGGGAGGAGTGGTGGAGTTTTTAGATGCACTGCTCAGTTAATATTTCTGGCTTTTTTGTTTTAGATTTTTTGTTAATTACATTTCTGGCTTTATTTATTCTTGTAATTTTAGTACTAGTTCTTCCTCTTCAGCAATAGTTTTAGCTGTTTATGCTGTCAGTGCACCGACATTCCTTAAACATATTAACATTGAGTTAGCATAACTTTCGGAGCTTGCTTTCAAAAAGCGATAGAGTATGGTTGGCCACGGATAATTCTAGAGAGCTCAATATATGAATAAAAATTGCACATGCTTTTTACATCCTACGCTGCATCATTTCAGTACACTTCCAACAACTGAAGTGAGATTTACTGAAGTGGAGGTTACCTGTGGGCTGTTTGATGGGATGGTCCATGACAATGCCCATTGGCTGGTAGACATTGTTCATCACAGTGGTGATGTTACCACCATGGAACTTGTTCGTCTTCATCACTTTGCTGGTGTAGCGCTCCGACCAGTAGATGTTGTCCTCAAAGATGGTCATTCCGTGTGGGTGCTGGAGAACCTGGTGTGAGGTACATATAGTTGATGTTTTGTATTTATTTATTACAGAATCCCTAATTTACTATGAGCTAAAAGAAGGTAGTGCTATACTTAATTTCTTTCCTGATTTGTACCATGTCTAAAATGCTCAGGCCCTCTCGTTTTGCAGTTCAAGTGAAGTAAAACAAAACGTGATGTAATGTATCTTTATGATTACCTACCACCTTCAGTCATATTGTTCACGTCAGAGAGAAATATATATGCAATTTAAATATAGTCCCAAAACAGCGATAATAATCTCTGACACGGAAACTACTTCTGACAAGAGGTACACTTCCCTTCATGTACAAAAGAAGCAAAAAATAGATTTTGACTCGACTTTGATTTGTTGTGTTGAATTCAAGTTTTAAACACCAATGATTTGGCGTCATGAGTAACAAAAACTATTCTCAAAAAAACTGAAACAAACTAAACCTACCATGTCACTTGCCATGACCTGATGGCGGTTATTGCCATCATAGTCACAGTAGTCAATGTATTTGAGGTAGGCATCAGCAAAATAGACCCTGCGGGTGGTGTAGTCCAGGGCCAGGCCGTTTGGCCAGTAGAGCTTGGTGCTGACAATGACTCGTCTCATGGCTCCATCCATGTCTGCCCGCTCAATCCTGGGGTTCTGACCCCAGTCTGACCAGAACATCATGTTGGTGCTGGGAGGAATGACAGTGTGATAAGTATATGTGATATCAATGTCTTGTGACTTGCTGTTTAGGGGCACAAATGTGAACCATGAAGTTAAACCTAATTCAAAAAAGATAGCAATGTAATATCAAATATAAAAAAAAAACATCTTAATGCCGATGTCAGTTTCTCCCAAAGAGTCTCTACTTACTAGTTACGGGGGTCTAAAACTAGTCCACGGGGGCTGGTGACATTCTTGGTGAGGAGGACTTTCCGAAAGCGACCATCCAGAGTGGAGACCTCAATGTTTTCCATGACAGAGTCGGTCCAATAAAGGTTCCGACCCACCCAGTCCACAGCTATACTCTCTGGTACCATCAAACCAGTGGAGAACACCTAGAACAATACACATTGAACTGAGAATATTTGCCTGTTTGATTTAGTTATGCAGGTCTTTGTGTTGATGTGCAGCAGCTATGTTTTCAGAGACACTTTGGTACCAGTAGTTAAAAAATCTCTCTCTCTCTCTCTCTCTCTGTGTAATAATTTATCTTACTGCCTGTTTGTTGGTGCCGTTCTGGTAGGCACTCCATATCTTCTTCTGCGAGGCATCGGCCCAGTAGATTCTGGAAGTTATGCGATCAAAGTCCACGGTCACAATGCTTGAACCGCTGACCACTGGTCGCATCTGGGGGGGTCTCATGTTGATCTGGTTGGCGATGATCTGGCTTCGCTTGGCAACCAGAAGTATAGCTGCTAGTGGGTCTAAGGGCAGAGAAAATATCTTGTTCCTCTCCAGCATCTCATCTCAGGTGCATCTTTATGTATATGGTTCCATGCTGCTTATAGAGATTCATTTGAAATATAAATACTACACACAAAGAAAAGTGTAAATTAATAATATTCTGCTTTGTTTGAATTGAAGTAATAACATAGTTAGTTCCATTAAGTTCCTGTAAATGCTGCATTTAGTTGTTGTACTTTGACTTCATTTGTTTTGTAGCAGTAAGGATTTTACAGATGGTTATGCATCCAATGACCTACCTAATATAGGTATTACATAAATTCAGCATTGTTTAATTGCAACGTTTTTGGAATGTAATTTTTGTTGCTCACCTGCAGCTTTGCAGGTGCGCCCATCAGGCTCCAGAAGGTAACCATACGAGCAGTAGCACCTGAACCTTCCTCTCTCGTTAAAGCACTGCTGGCTGCAGAAACCTGGGATCAGACACTCGTTGATGTCCTCACAGGTCTTGGAGTCGTTGAGGAGCTGAAATCCTGGTGGACAGGTGCACTGAGCCCCAAATGGTCCTTGGATACAGTCGTTGCTGCAGCCCCCGTTGTTTAGTGCACAGTCGTTTTGGTCTTTATGAAATTACATGCCAGTGAGTTAGTATTATGTTGTATTTGTTTTTGTTTTTTTTTGCTTTAAAATTTGTTATTTCCTATGGTGTTTGTCTTTAGGTTTACTTCTATTCTCAATACATTATGTTGTGTTTGTGCTAACATCTAACAGTCCTCTACAGTTCTACTTCAACAGCAGTCTAACATTTTTTGATATCTTGTTGGATTATTTTTTGATTGTTCAAATCACTCTGGAGGATTCATATCACTCATACTATAGAACAGCACCATTCAGTTAATTACATTTTTGAAGGAATACTTTTTGCACTCACTGCAGATAGGTGACTCATCTGCTCCATTGGGGCAGTCCCTCTGGCCATTGCAGACCTTGTCTAGCTCAATGCAAAGCTGGTCGGTGGGGCACTGCCACTGTCCCGAGGGGCAACTAAATGGAGGGGTGGGGCAGTTTTGTTCATCACTCATGTCCCGGCAGTCATTCTCGCCATCACACAACCAGCTTGCCGGGATGCAGAGCTGGTTGGTACACTGGAAATAGTTGGTTCGGCAGGTGACAGGTGGGCAGGAGTTGTGTTCGTCTGATCCATCCTCACAGTCAGGATGGCCATCACACTCCCACTCATCTGGTATGCAGAAACCGTCTGCCTGGCACTGGAACTCATTATCGTGGCAGAGGCCAGGACCTCGAGTGGCTGGAGGATGGAGGAGTAACAAATATTTCAAAATGACTTTTTAAAATAAAATAAAAATTAAAAGAATTACAGTTACTTTCCAACTGAAAACTAAAAACAATTACAATAAAGTTCATAGAATTTTAAAGTGGTGCAATTGGTCAGAATTATATCACTCGTAAACAAAATTAAGCTTACGACAGTCTCTTTCATCAGAATGGTCCCTGCAGTCAAAAACTCCATCACAACGATAACTCGAACTGACACACTGGTCTCCACTGGCACAGGTAAACTCATAGGAGGCACATGCAAACTCTTAAGGTGGAAAGGAGAAATTAAGAGGCAAAAGATAATTTTACTGAAATATAAAAACATTTTTAAAAAAAAGGTATTTCAAACACCAAATATATTTGTGATCAATATTTCTCTCTTACACATTAATAAAACAGTACATAACAAATATTAAAGTTACAGAGATTCCTACCACAGTTTTTCTCATCAGAGCCATCCAGACAGTCCTGGTCTCCATCACACACATATGAGTTGTGGATGCAACGGTGGTCAGGACACAGAAAGTAGGCAGGAGGGCAAGTAGTGATGGTTGAATCTGTCAATCACAGATTCAGCTCATTTATCTATTTTTTATTTTTTTTTTACATTACATTGACAAAATATTATTTGTTTGCACAACTCAGAAGTAAAACCTCATATCACAAAAGTGAGCTATTGATGGACAGTCATACTTACTGCAGTTGTGTTCATCAGAGCCATCGCCACAGTCGTTGTCACCGTCACACAGCCATATTTTAGAGATACACCTATTGTTATCACAGGTAAAGTAGCTAGCAGCACAGGTGGTAGGGAGACGAGTGGGACAGTTAAATTCATCCGAACCGTCGCCGCAATCGTCCATGCCATCACAGCGCCAATTGGGCAGAATGCAGTGTTTGTTGTTGCAGGTGAACGCTCGTGGAGAGCAGGTCGCTCCTGGTAAAGACACATGAGGCAGGCAGATGAATTAATAAAGTGTTTTGCACAATCATTTCCTTCCATTACTCCAACACAAATTTTGTATATCATACATTTACCTATATCAGTGCAGTTGGCCTCATCTGTCTTATCTATGCAATCAGCAAATCCATCACAGCGGTAAGAGTTGGGACGACAGCGTCCCTCATCACACTCAAAAGAGAAGTCCCCACAGTTGTTGTCAGGTGGGGGAACAGAATCGTCCTTGATGCAGTCCCTCTGATTAGCCTGAAGTTTCATGCCGTATGGACAACCGCACACTCGGCTGAAGGAAGGAGTTGGGAAACAAAAGTGGCTGCAGCGCCCATTGAACACCATATCCTCATTGCAGCGGCTGGTGAACGCTGTAAGAAGGATGATGAAGAACCAGTCAGCGGGATTCTGGATCATCATATCTGGCTGACTCACACACAACTATATTTATTATTCTGGTATCAGAAGGTGACACGTATATCATTCTCATCTTTTCTAGCTCCCTTTTAGTCTCTACTGTTCTTGCCTACTGGCAGTCAACTCCTCTTGGTCCTGTTTAGTCTTACACTATCTGCAGACTCCAATGCGACGCGTGAACTTACTGCTGTGGAGGTCGGCTGTGTAGGCCTTGACGTTCATGATGCCCGAGATTCCTTTTCTGATCATAATGTTACCTCCTCCATCCCTCTTTCTCATCTCGAATACTGCTCTGGTCCTTGTATCCGCCACATACAGGTAGTCTACAAAAAATAGATGGTTTAGCATTTAACAAAGACTAGCAAATGTATAAAAAAAAAAATCCATATTCACAAAATATGAGGAATGTACTGAATGCCATTTTTTTTATATTCAAAGCTTATATTGAGGTTTTCAAATGAAACTTTGAGATACAAGCATAGGATATTTATAATCGCAATGAACCACTACAGAATAAATATCAGAGAAACAATGATAAATATAACTAAATCTTTATCTGCAACTGTGCAGAAATACCATGTTTAAACAGAATAACTGGACATGAAATGAAAAAAGGTTCATTTCAGTTTTGGTCTGAATGCAAATATTCTCACAAACAGGGGAGCCCACAAATTTTTAGAGGGTTATGATAAAGTTTGGGTTTTATTGTGTCAAAGATAAAGATAAAGCTCTATAATATCAAATACAATCAGAATTATATTTTGCTTGTATATTACAGGTTTACTAGAATAAGTGTGAGTAATAAGGAGAGACCAAGAGACCAACCTGAAAAAATTGTTAGAGAGTAAGGTTGAGTGATTTGGCCAATGTTGGTAAACGTCTGTCTGTCATTTCCTTGCAAGTTAATGTGACCAATCTGGTCCAATTGGGAATCGACCCAATACAGCCTGTTCATCCTGTTGAAGACCACAAAGGAATCAACCAGTGAATATAAACATACATCCTTGTATCTCTTGAAACAGCCGGACAATTGTTCTTTATATGTTATTACTGTGCTTACACAAAGTCAACAGAAAGTCCATAAGGCCATCCCAGTGTGGTGTTGACCAGAGGAACAGCATTGCTGCCGTCAGTGAAGCCTCTCATGATGACCGCTGGACGGTACCAGTCAGACCAAAACAAGAAGCTGGAGAAACGTTTATTGAGATACACAAAAGAAAAGATCTTTTTAGTGTTAAGCAAAAATACAGTATCATGAAATCAGTTTGCCTTCATGTCATTTAATGTATTATAGCCGACGAGGCTGACATATTTTTTTACAATGTAATTTTTCTGTAGAAAGTAGAAGCGATCTAAATTACTGAACTGATGATCGACTGTACAATCTCCTGCTCCTCCAATTCACTTAATGAAGACTGTGCTACTGTGCCATTGACCGCCTGTGCAGGCACGAGGCAATCATAAGACTGTTTCAAAAGAAAACGTCATAAAAACGCTATTTACGTGTCATGAGATTATACAAAGTACGCCAATTCTCTTTTAAATGCTGAAAAATCTTCATTTGAGTAAATATTTAGCCAGCCAAATCATATAGTTTACAGGGTATTTAAGCTTTCTTTATAATGCATGTAATATTTAACTTATTTCTTGGGCTTGTACAAAGGTAATAAAGTTGTCCATAAATATGATATATGACTTTACAGATAATTAAAAGCTGTAAAACAGTGAATGATGTAATGTGTATTGTGTTAATTCCCTTGCTGTCCCTCTTCAGCACTTACACCATGTAAATCAAAGCACTCACCCAGCACTGGGATGCACTGCAATTCCTTTTGGGTTCCTTAATCCCGTCACAATGTCTCGTCTGGACTTGTCTGTGACTCTGAAGGCCACCACCGTCTTGTAGCTGCTTGTTGTCCAAAACAAGACTTTGGAGGTCCAGTCGTAAGCCATGGCATCAACCGTTCCCACTCTGTAGCCTGTCAAAATCTGTTGGACTGAGAATGCAGTAAATCAATACCGTGATGTGTGACACACAGGATTAAGAATAGTGCCTTGAAAGACAGGATGTTATACTGTGATTATCTCCCATGGGTAACACATTTTTGCATAACAGAAACCACAATTATGTGATCTCACTTAGAGCCCATGTAATGGTGCCTCATAAAACGAAAACAATAAAAACTTACCAGTGCCATTGAGGTTCGACTTATAGACGAGGCCTCTGGACCTGTCGTTGTAGAACAGGGCTTCCTCATTGCCGTCAAACTCCACAGCAGAGCCAGAGAAAGTATTCCCGAGCCCTGAGAGGGGCAGGGTGATGTCCTCCTGGAAGGATACATTCAGTGGGATTCCTCGCACCCCAAGAGAGGTGGCCAACAACAAGTAGTCCTTCACCTCTGTTCAAAGAGAGGTAAGTCGCAGTGATTACAACTCTACTGTCAAAACAATGTGGATATTCTTATTGTTAGCTGTTAAATAGTGGCATGTTCTTTATAGCTTACATTTTATGCAAACCTACATGTATGGATATGTTATTTTCAATTTAGTAATATTTGAACAAAACTGTAAATTTCATTGCTAATTTCATCAAAGAAAACTCACTAAAACAACCCCGCCGGTCAGGCTGCAGGTCATAACCATGACGACACTTGCAGCGGAAGCCCAGACCATCATTGTCGGAGCGGTGACTCAATACACAAATCTGCTGACAGCGACCATTGTGTCTGCCACAAGGGTTCATCACTGAAAGACATGCACTCATTTTATGACAGCATTGTTGTTTTCTTGTTAGTGCATAAACATCACAAATTATATTTCGATATAATCATTATATAATATATATTATTATATAATCATACATGTCTACAAAGAGATTAGCGTATCTGTTATTAGACAAAAAAAAGAACTGGTTGCACTTTTCTCACCACAATTATTAAAAAATAATTATTTACAGAGCAATGACAGGAAAACCACATAGGAAACGCAAACAAAAGTTAAGGACAAAATGTATTAATCTACGCTAGCAGAAGAAAACAGTAGGACATCACTGATCACTGAACTCTAATCTGACTTGTTACAGGTCTGAAGTGTGTCTCCTTACCAACAGGTTGCAGGGCAGCATGTGAGACTACAACATGGCCCGGCCTCTTTGCGGTACGATAGAGGAGTGCTGGATTGCTGCCGTTGAACCGGTTGGCTCTTACCACACCCATCTTGGTCCAGTCAGTGAAGAATACATGGTTTTCAAACACAGCAATTCCAAAAGGATGTGGAGCCTGGGTTGCACCATTAAGGACTATTTTCCTGGCACACAACACCACAGAATGACCATCATACAATGCATGGACTGTTGACCTTTCTAGCTTTAAGTTATTCTACAAGTAGAGTCTCAACATCTTTAATGACTGACAACATTTTCAGTGCAACCTTTACCTGTCTAAACCACTGTAGGTGACGGTCTCCACTGTGTCAAAGTGGCTGTCTGACCAGTAAACCCTCTGGGTGACAATGTCTAGGGTAATCCCTGTTGGAGAGCCAAGTCTGATCTTCACCAGCTCGACACGATTACTGCCATCCATGAAGGCACGCTCAAGCTTCATATGCTCGTTAGCAACCCCCATGTCTGTGAAGAACATGTAGCTGCAAACATATGAAAAATAGCTATCAGATATTTAAAAAAGAAATTCTTTAACAGGATTGTTTTGAAGACTTGTGGAATTGACATTGAATTACTGTATGTTGTCATAACATAAATAATAATGACAACGTGTAAACACATCATCTTTGGTAAGTGAGCAGACTTTGGACCAGTATTTACCATGTTGTATTATTTAAATCAATCCCAATGCTTACCGACTGTTTTACAAAGCATTATATTATATAAATCAGATGTTATTAACATCAGCCTTTAAACCCACCCCACTGTAGGGTCCAGGACGAGCCCATGAGGAGTTTGCAAGTTTTCAGCCACCAGCGTGACCCGATTATTTCCATTAAAGTCGCACATGTCGATTCGCTCCATCCTTGCTTCTAAGACATAAAGTTTGAAGTTGATCCAATCAACAGCGAGATTCTGGACACTCTGGACCGCAGTAGTCAGAACCTCCTTTATGTTACCCCCATTGTAGTTGGCAGAGTACACCTGGCAAAAGAATTTAAGGGTTTAGGGCGAGTGGGTTTTTCGTCCAAACTAAACTGCATATAAACACAGCTTCCCAGTGGTCAACAGAAATGATTGCTACTGAACTATAGTGGTGCAGTTCCAGTATAAAAGAAAGAAGCAATACAAACGTTTAGGGGAATGAACACCGTCGTCACAAAAGGTCCCAGAGATCCAGACTGACCTTTTGGGTATTTGTATCACTCCAGAAGACGGTGTCACTGTGCCAGTGATATGCCACCCCGACAGCATATCCTTTGCCCTGCGATGGCACCAGAGTTCTGACAAAGCGTCCATGTATGTCAGCCATCATCACGTCACCACCATTGGTGAAAATGAGCTGTGGCAATCCGGCTGGAAAACACCAACAAAAACGTTTGGTAATCTAATATTTGATAACATTATTCAGAATATATATATTTAAGAAAACATGATATTTCAGTAAATATACATATAAATATAATGTATAATACATATTGTCTTTTATCTTTTCTTTACAGTATTGTCTCCTTATCTATTTCATGTTGATCTTTAAAAGAAACGCACAAATGATTTAGCAGCTGATGCATATTGCATGAAGCTACAATGGGATGTGTGACTCACTGTACCTGACACGTTGGCTTTGCAGACATGGCCCTGCTCCAAGAAGTATCCATCAGCGCAACTACAGTGGTGTGTCCCAGGACGATCTTCACACAGCTGGTCACAGATCCCCCAGATTTGACAGTCATTATAGTCTAGGCAATAAGACATTTTTTATGTTATAGGTATTAGGGTAGAGATCTATACCCATAATTTGTAATTGTCGCTCTTCGTTTTGTTACTTCACTACAGGACACAAAGAAGATATAGATATATATATATATATATATATATATATATATATATATATATATATATATATATATATATATATATATATATATATATATATATTATGTTTTCACACAAAAAAAATATGACATGGCACTCACCTACACAGGAACGGCTGTCATTGGCGACAGTGAAACCATCAGGGCAGTAGCAAGCACCTCCCTGAGGAGACGGGTGACAGAGGAACTCGCAACTCAAGGCGGAGCACTGCTCCAGGCCTGTGAATGAAAATCATGTAAATCAACGTCGTGATCTTTTCTAGGATGCAATGTATGTTTTTATTTACACAGCTTTGTCCGCCAGAACATCATCATCATCAGTATCGTGACCAGCATCATAGCTATCGTCAACCGAGCCTGGAGACCATTATTTTTAACCTTAAGGATATAACACAATCAAAGTTCATCTTAAACCATGTGTGTGTATGTATGTGTGAAGGCAGTAATAAGGAAAGCGTAAGTATCACGTAGCAGTCTTAATGGTTGACTTCTGAAAAACATTTATGATTACAATATACTTTAATGTCTAAAACCCGTGCACCTTAATTTATAGACCTGTGAAAGTGCTGCATATGTGGGATGCTCTACATTGGACCAGAGGTCTGTCTCCTTTAGGAAACAGTAAAGTGGTTGCTTTTTTTAATCTAGCTATCTTCCCTGAATATCTGTCTGCCCGTGTGTCTATCTTTCATTGTGTCCTTCACATATCTCAAGTAATCCAATTAACTTCACACTTGGAAGAAGTATTGCTGGGACCCCATTTAGTGCTTTGTCAAGTTTGGTGCAATTTGGATTTGCGACACATTTATTATTATAAACTTTTAATTACAGCAACCTGTGTAGCAGCAGGGGGCCTCAGGGCTCTGTGGACACCAGTGGACTTACTGCAGATTTTCTGTGCTGTGGAGTTGGTCTCATCTCTTCCTCCAGGACAGTCAGGTTTGCTGTCACACACTTTTCCCACTGGTATACAAACTGTAGACCCTGGGCATCCCCACTCACCAGGATAGCAGTCTCGAGAGTTACTATCTAAAAACCACAAAAACATATATTGTGAACTAGAAATATTTCCACAATGCTATTCTTTAAGTTAAGCAAAAAAAAAACCTTTGATCTTATTTAGACTAGTCTTTATATTTATTTTCAGTTTTCTGCTGGCATATTTTTCAAATTAAGTTATTCTATTACTTTAAGAATTAATTTGTTACTTGTTTCCTCATAGTATTTTCAATAATTCTGAATGAAACTCAGTTATACCAACACGACTCACACTTGTGCAATGTTCGATAACATCTCTTAATGTGTCAAATGTTTTCTCACCACATCCGCTCTCGTCACTGTAGTCCCAACAGTCATTGAAATGGTCACACACAAAGTGCTGAGGAATACAACGGCCACTGGAACATGTGAACTCATTGCCACTACAGCTCTGGTACACTTAAAAGTAAATAGATAAGATTCATGTTCAAATCAGATTATCCACAACATTTTACATTGAAAAATCACAACACTTCTTCCAGAATATAATTTTTTGGATTAACATTTTATATTTGTGATTATAATTATATAACTTCTGGTCATGACAGTCAAATTGGTCATGAAAAACAAATCACTCATCCCCAAACTTGTAAATAAGCAACATATAAATAAGAAAACACTGAATTTGGAAGATTGCAGTTCTTCCCTTTATGTTTAAGACAAGAGGTTGGTCTTTTATGAAGAAAACATAATCAACTCTGTCGTTGAAATAAGACACCTCAGTTAAAATGTTAGGTCACGTCATCCTTACCACAGCCTTCCTCATCACTGTTGTCTCCACAGTCATTCCAGTGGTCACACACAAAGGGATGTGGGATGCAGTAGCCATTTGCACACTGATACTTGTGGATGGGACAGTGCTGTGTAGCTGTAAACATAAAAAAGACAGAATTCAGAAGGGGTCACATTTTCACTGAACAACTCAGGCACACCTCACGAAACTACGAGCAACGTGTTCTGAAGCATTGGACTGTAAACTACGTGAGGGTGACGTTAATGTTGAGCTCTAACTTTAGTAAGGATAATGTACCTGTAACGTTAGCTAACGTTAAGGTTAGGCTATTATTGTTACCATTAATGCATGTGTAAAATAAACCGGATAAGAGATACGCATTGAACACATAAATGGTGATTTTCAACGCTAGTTTCTGCCCCTAATCCACACTAACTGTTGACGTTAGCTAGCTAGTTGACGTTGTGTCAAAAGATAAACAAAAACGTTTAATTTTTTTTTCTATATTTAACAACACTTACGGCTGCTATTCTCAGAGTCTTGCAACACTCTTATATCCAGATGAAATGTAAATTATTCACTCTGCTGGTTAATAATGAAGATTTTCTTACCCTTCTGTTAGTTGCGATTTAACTGTTAGCTAGCTAGCTAACTTTAACCAAACAAAGATGGAGGCCGGAAGTGACATTCTACCTTCTACATTGTATCAAATATTAAATCTGACTGATTGTACAACTCAAGAAAAATATGAATTGTGACAGAGAATAAAATGGAAAATAACCTAAGGTTTTTTACAAGCAAACAATATGTGATAGGCTGTGGTCCAAATTTGTGCTTGATTAGAACAATTTAATTTACATGTCCTTTTGTCCATGATGCTGTAAGTCTCATGTACTCACTGCAGTTGAATTCATCAGAGCCATCTCGGCAGTCCTGCAGTCCATTGCAGTACTCAGAGTGTTTGTAACAGGCCCCATTGGCACATGTCTTTTCAGTGCACTGTGGATAGTCTGCAAAAAAAGTGTATTCTATTTATTAAATAGACAATATATTTCCTGCCGAAAAATTTGAATAAATTATCCGTATCACAACCACTTATTGTAGATAATAATGGTATGCAAAAAAAGGAAACAAAACTATGTGACATATATCAATATTGTACAATTTTTACTGACATCAAAGTACAGAGCCTTAGGTTCACTGTAAATGTAAAAGTCTTACTGCAGTTTTTCTCATCAGAGTTGTCCACGCAGTCTTTTACATGATCACATCTGTATTTGTCGGGGATACACTGGCCCTCCTCGCAAGTGAACTGGTCTGTGCTGCAGGTCCGTCCATCTGAACCAAGAGCATGCGGGTGAGTTTTGTTTCAAAATGCAATTGTGAAAGGAAAATTAGACTCTCATTTGTTTGTCTAGAATATTTTTCTCACTCTGACATGGAAAGCATGAACAGGTTTTTGTTTCTCTCATTGTTAACAACAGATAAACAATCACGTTGCATACCACAGGTTCGTTTTTCATCCGAACCATCGATGCAGTCTTCCTCTCCATCACAGACAAATCCCAAAGAGATGCATTCACTGCTCGTCACACACTTAAATTCCTCTGAGCTGCATGATGGAGTTGCTACCACAAAGAACAAAACCATTAAAGAGTTAACACATAAATTATAGTGCAATGTTGAGGCATGGCTTTATGTTTCTGTTTGACTCTTTTCTTTGTTGCTTTTTTGCTGGCAAACTTTATTTCCCAGATTAACAGATTAATACTCAGACATTCATATTTGTCTGTCTGGTGAATTTATGAATAACTAGAAACTAAAAAAATGTTTTTTTTTAATGGTTTTACTTGGTGCTATCTTTGTTTCCAGGGATTAAGTGTAATACTCACGACAGTTCAGCTCATCTGAGTCATCTGTGCAGTCTTTAGTCCCATCACATCTCCAAATTATGTTGATGCATTGACCACTGGTGCACTGAAACTCCCCACTGCTACAACTTCCTGCATATGCGCACACACACACACACACACACACACACACACACACACACACACACACACACACACACACACACACACACACGCACACACATATTTTTTTATAAACAGTTATTATAAAACAGTAAGATATAATGTCAGATGTCCATGTTGCTGAAATTAAAAAGTGCTTTTTACGATTTCCTGACAAATGAGTTACCATGTTTATGACAGCTATCGACACAATGTGTGCAACATTTGAACCCTCAAACATGTGATTCGGCCATCAAAGGATTGTTAATTCTTCACTATGATCGAACAGTCCATTCCCATTACCTTGAAGTAGACAATCAACCATCTTCAATATATAATTTAACTTGGAAACTGCAAAGTGACGGTTACTTTGTATCATTTGTGCATTCATAACTTTTTAGGATTTTTAGGATATGTTAAATCAAGTGTTATTTTCAAATGCAACACAAAAAGGTTTACATTTTGTCATTTATAATGTATAACTATTCAAATCCAGGTAATAACAAGGCAATAATAAGAATATTATACTTTGAAGGTGAACAACATTTTAATATTATCACAACATTTATATTTGTTAAATCAATTATTTAAGGTTACATAATTCCAATATAGCTAATAGTATCGCCATTTGTTTTTGTAATAGTTACTTTTTGTAATAATTTATTGGAATGTCAAACTATTAAATTTGTCAGAGAAGCAAAACTGTGCAACTCAAAAATGACCATACTTGTGAAAGATGAAATTCTATATGACACTCAAATGATGCAAAAATACTACAACTGACCATTGCCAAGCATTTGTATTATTCTTTCATTACATAGCTTTCACATATTTGTGACTTGAAAACATATTTTTGGAAGAGTATACACGTACCTTGAGTCAGTTGAATTCCTTGGGACAGCAGTCCAAGAAACAGAAAATGAAAACCTTTAAGGCCCATAATTTAACATTGGTGTTAGTTTTGCAAAGTGTATACACTCATGCTCAATCTGACTCTGTTAGTAATAAGGCTGGGGAAGATACTGCCTTTGGGACGGAGATGTATAAACCAGAGTAACCAGCAGACCAATAATGTGACACGGAAGAAAACAGCTTTTTATGGCTGGTTCCTTTACATAAACTTCATCTAAGATTAACCTTTACCTGTTGGTATGTTGTCTGCATCAGCAAGAAAATGTACCTGCAAATTTTTGTGTAACACTGCAGCAGAAAGTTAACACTGTCTGTTCCTGAAACTAGTGTTGATAGATAGATAGATAGATAGATAGATAGACAGATAGATAGATAGATAGATAGATAGATAGATAGATAGATAGATAGATAGATAGATAGATAGATAGATAGATAGATAGACAGACAGACAGACAGACAGACAGACAGACAGACAGACAGACAGACAGATAGATACTTTATACATTCCCAATGGGACATTTTGGCAACTTTTAAGACATTTAAGAAAATTAAATAATAATTAAAGTGCAAAAATGCAAAGTATATGTAGTTCCTACAGTGATAACAGGTAAAGATAGTGTATTTGGAAAGAAATGTGGTATTATAGGCATATGTGACGCCCGTTTTAGGAATGAAAACCGAATACATTATTTTTGTAACAAATTGATTGTACTATTAATAGGAAATTTAAAAATGCAGACAGGCAAGGGGTTGTTGTACAGTAGCAGTGCTTCAGCATTAAGTTGTAGCTATATACTGCTTTTATATGCCATGTATAAAAAAAAATTTTTACGCAACCACATGTTTATCATTCTCATTGCTTCATTTATTTTATGTAGATGTATATGGTTATCGTCCATATCAATCCCACCCTGTTTAAATCAAAGTCACTTTACAGAGACATTATCATAGCTACAGTTATCAAACAAACTGCTTCTTAGAAGCATTTACTGGCTCTTTATTGCATTCACAATGTGTGACCTTGTGACCAGCTACAGTTAAACTGTTAAAGCATAATAACATTTGGTTATACATATATTCTATTTGCTCTGGCGAGGGGTTTATCAGCAATTCAATAAATCAGATGTTAACTTCTTACAACACAAATTCAGTGATGTTCCCAGACACTGATGCTTGAAATCTTGTGTTGTTCTGACTGTGCATGAAGTCACTGTTGTTGCATGTTACTGAGAAATAGTTTGTTCCAATGCTTTGAAAACTGATCTTCTCAAAATGCTTTAAACTTATGTGCAATTCACACTGTGTGACAATCGTGTCATCTGAACGATTACTTTTGTTGGTTATATTCTGGCGCAGTGACAATATCATAGACAGCATTGCTCACTGCAACAACTTCTACAGTGATTATTTGCACCAGGAATTCTGTTTCTAATTGTTAAGACAATTCAAAGGACCATCCCGGAAAAAAAAGGAAAAAAAGTATTACAAAAAAATAATAAAGTGGGATGTAAATATTTCAACTGTAAGGATTATGAATAAATATTTTCAATTTAATGTTATCCTCTGTGGCACACTAGATGGCGCTCAGAGACCAACCCCAAAAGAAGAACAAAATATTTGACAGAATCCATGAAAAAGAGGAATACCCTTTATTTAAAATTATGTACTGGTTTAAAACATGTTATGGTTAGAATCATACAGATATGAGTGACAAGGACCAACTAATACAATACAATAAGTGTATTGTATACAATAAGTGTGTGTGTGTATATATATATATATATATATATATATATATATATATATATATATATATATATATATATATATATATATATATATATATATATATATATATATATATATATATATATATATTCCTGTTAAATAACGGTTTGGTAATGAAAGTGGTTAAAAATAAACCACTCAGTTGTACACAATAGAACATCAAACTATTTTTATGTAAACATTTGACACAAATTACATTAATATGTAGAGGGCTCTAAAATGCCTTAATTTGAAGGAATAAGTCATCAAATTATAGTAAAAGAAAACTGAGTGCAACAGAAAATTGTTACTCATTATAAACACAACACATATTATATCCAACATTATTACCTGTAAATTCATAAATGAGCAAGATTTAATCTGGGCAAGACAATGATATCAAACAACTCATCATTTGGTTTCAATGCCATTTTATATGTAGACATTCTTAAGAGAGTGATATTCAAATTGATTTAGCAATTAAGGATATTAGGTACAGTGTGCCTAATATCCTTATCTTTAAGGCATTCTTTATGACACCTTATAATTGGTTCAATAAAGGTCATATCACAGCACATTTCTTCAGCCATTGCACAAGACCCACGCAACCATATTGCATCCATTTATATAACTCTGACCACAATGGTGTATTAATGGTGTTCAGTTATCTGAGCAAAAAAAATGTAAAATAATAATTCTGAGGTGTTTCCAACAGAACTGCAGCCAGTTTTTGATGTCACTTTAGGATAAACCTTCGTGCTGCCCCATTAATTTAATCGTCTATCATTGTCGTACGTGTAGTAAGGGTTGCTGTTGCCTTGGCTCTGAGCGTACGGGTTGGTCTGAGGTTGATTCTGGGCGTAGGGGTTGTTCTGGGGTCGAGCCTGAGCACTCAGGCCGCTCTGAGGTCGAACCTGAGCATATCGGTTCATGTCATCGTGGTCGTCGTACAACCGCTGCAATGAAAAGAACATTTCTTCATCAGAGAATTGCAATACCAGATGTTCCCAGATGTTCTCTTTTTCCACCTTGCTGAATGTTTTAATGTATTTTCTGATCAGCATTCGACTTTCTGTTCTATGAATGAAAACAATTTTAGAAACTCAAGTTTTCTTTGTCCATACTCACCGAGTTTCTGCCCACAGGGATCAGGTTTTGTCTGCTGTTGCTCATAGACATCTCCAGGTTGGTTCTGCTGTCCCAGCTGTTCGTGGTTGTGGCCCTTGGGATCCTGGGCACCCCAGCATTGGCAAAAGCTGCCAGCCCGTTGGCTTGCCCATTAACCGAGGTCGTCTGGCTTTTATCAAAGTTGCTGTTAACCAATGGTTGCTTGGCGGGAGGATGGCTGACGTAAGGCTTCCCAATGTCAGCATGTTTGTCCTTCTTGGAGCTCTTCTTTGAGGATCTAACAAGATAACACAACGGCAGACATCACTACTGTTACCATATCTGTATTTCTGCATTATAGCCTTTTCATTATTTGCTAAATGTTTGTGTGACTAAAACTAAAATGGGGAGGCGGGGGGTTAAAAACACCAGGCAACAATACAAAGAAAGTTAATTAGTAATCTGATGGGTTGCATGAAGGTTAGTGTATAGCGTGATAAACATGACAAAGAAATGGCAAAGGCAATCGAATAGATGAGAAACTCACTTGAGTACCAATACAGGCAGAAGAATGAGCATGATGAGCAACAATCCCCCAAACACGGAACCGACGATGACCAACGTCAGCTTCCATGCTAACAAAACACAACGACAAGGACATCAATAACAAAGCTACGCTATTAAAATCGGTCCCTTCAAACAAAATGTATAAAGTTTCACAATAAAGGCTAACCATCAAACTGTGTTTTTACACTTCTCATGTGACAGTTATAAAGTAGTGTGACTTTTGATACGTTGCCTCATGTGATTTCAATTTCGTCAGCATTTTTAAATATTGCAGAAGGCTTGCAAACAAATTTAATGGCTTCTGTTAGCAAGGAAATTATTTAACAGCAAATACAGTTTCCATAGAGAAAAAATATATGCAAACACCACTGGACATGCTGACGCACATTTTCTTTTGTCTAATGTGTTGAAATATTGTGTTGCAGCCAGTACATTTTATTGCACTTTCCAGGAGCTGCATATGAAGATGATTTTTGGAAGAAATGTTATTGTATTGGAGGAGATTTTATATTCTTCCCTCACATCTCTGATAAAGTAGCAAAACTAATGTGTTTTATGTGTATTGTCAACTTTGAATCACTTTTATCAAATACTGATTTTACATGTTTATTTGTGATTTTCTTTTGCCATTTTTGCCTTTACTTTCAAAAACATGTATACTGTATACTCACTTTCTTTGCAGTTTAAACCAGAATAACCAAAAGTACATCTGAAAGACAGGAAGAATGATTCATTTTATGATTTTATTCATAACCACGCTATTTGCAGTGGCTCTCATCGTTTCCCTCCTCGCGATCTGCATGATGTGTTGTCAAAGTATAATTAGATAGATGATTAGATAGACAGAAATCTTCATATTTTCAGAACATTATATGACATTTAAACACTCACGGTATACATTTTTTGGAGTCCTCCGATATTTGTTTACCGATGGGACAAGCTGCAAAAGTAGAACTGGTTGAAAGATTGCGCTTTAAATAAACAAAGGTTATTATAAAACACACAACAAATCTCTTTCGTACAAACTAATTGCACTTACGAATGCATACTCTGTTACTCAAGTCCGTCTCAAAGTAATTCGCTGAACAGGTACATTTAAAATCTCCATCCGTTGAGTTACATATTGTAGTCTCCGTGTCACAGGGATTCTGATCACACAGATTTATGCCTTAAGATTAAGGGAAAAAGAAGACAGAGTAAATACACCTAACTTAAGCAAGAATAGAGGTACAAAATAAAAAATAACAACATGATTTGAACTGATATAAATGTTGAGAGATGGCATTATCAGGAAACATGTACAATACATGTCCATTATAAATGTATAGAACATTAAACCTAAAAAGATTATACATTTAGTATCCATCAAACAGGTTTTGTAAAAATGCTAGTATAATAATAATGCAATTTATTCAACATTACAGAATAATTGTATTACAAAAAACACTCAACACCTCTTTGTGACAGTTTCATCTACTAGAAATATAAAGAACAATTTGATGCCATTCAACAAAGTAAGTGTATAGTTAAAACATCACAGCAGCTGTTGCTCTGCATTTCAAAGCCCTAGAATGGACATTTACATTACATTTACGTCTTGTTTGAGTATTATCTAGATACAATTCATCCTTCAAAGAAGATATAAACCTGGCATATGTACTTGAAAAATGTACTTACTATGAAAAGTAACCTCCAGTGGACAATCAGTACAACCTGCAGCTTTAATCTTATCTTCAACGCTTGATGTATTGATGTTCACATCTGCTTTGAAGATGATGTCTACAGTTGCTTCAATCCCATTTAACGTTGACCTTGACAAAACTTTAGAGGACCTGATGAAAAAAATCACACTTAGTCATAATTATATTCTGCAAGTATTACATGTGATTGCTGTTAGTGTGCTGTAGGTTCTTTATTGACAGACAAATGATTGAGACTTACAGGACACTGAGTTTTACCACTTGAGAGGAACCCTTATTGTCTTTGAAAACCTCATCGAGCTGTGTTTTAGGGTGAAAAAACAACATTTTGTTTAGGACATCATCTGATTAGGAATACACAGCCCCGTTAAATATATTTTACTCTTGGATTTGATGCCTATTGTGTAGCAGCATAGTAGTAGTTCATTACCACACATATCAGGTTCAATATTATCATATTACAGTGTAACACATGCAAGTTAAATTAACTGTTGTCAGTGAACTCTAGTTTTTCAGAATTATTTATCAATTGTTAATACCAAGCCCTATCTATTTAAATCTGCTTTCAGTCAGTGATCCCCGCCGCCCTCTTCTGGTCCTTTTGCATTGTCATTGGTGTTGTCTTTATGAAGTTTTTGCTTTAACTATTTCTGTTACTTACTTTTTACCATGTAAAGTGCATTATTAAATATATGCATCACTTCTTGTAAAGAAAATGAGGAATATCAAAAACATAGAAGCAATTGCTTGCATTACAAATCCTTAAAATATAATAATAATTTTAAAAGAGCCATATAAAAAGAAGAGAGAACTTATTGCTTACATGTTGAGTAATTGTTGACGAAGCTTCCTGAAATTCTGGCGATGTATTGTCCGACATACTTTCCAGGTATATTAAATTAGGCAGCTGTAGTAGTCCAGGGAATACTTTGGCTTAAAAAGGAAAATATCATGTTAGAGAAGTTGTTGATAAACTCCTGTCAAAACTGTCAAAACAATTTGTGAAATTCCCTTTTTTGCTGATAATTACTGTAGATGAGGAGACGAACCCAACCTCATATCTGTCCAATAAATGAAGGCTACACTTAGACTCAAGACATGTATGAAGTCCTCTCTGCTTGCCTGGCCACTGCTAAGTAACAAAGGAACTTCATGATGTCAATGACTCCGTCCACAATATAGTCCCAGCTGTTTTTTACGTTTTTTTTTACTGATTAAATAAACACTCTAACACCTTAATTAAGAGTGTCTAAAAGACATATCCAGACATTCATTAATCTGAGCAAACTACAAATAATCGACTACAGTAACACTAATCTTGTGTAACAAGATTCTTCTACCTTAAATATACAGATATACATACATGCCTACATTTTGGTGTGATCATTTTTAAATCCCTTTCTCATGGAGTAATAATCTGAAAATACCCAAACAAATACTCACCACTCACACATCTGTTGCTGTCATAATCATAGTTATCACCAACCAAACACAAGCATACAAAGCTTTGATTGTTACGAGGCTCACAGGTGCTCCCATCTTTGCATGGCTTTTCCTCACAAGGCCCTTTAAAGTCAAAAGAATAATAAAAAAGACAACACACAACAACAATATTTACCATTTACAGCACGGTAGGAGCATCTAAAAACAATGACAACATGAAAACAGGAAATAACCAGTTTAACAGATGGAATTACCTGGACACTTTGTGGCTGTAGGAACTGTTGTTTTTGTTGTAGATGGAACACCCGGAGTGACAGGAATAGTCACATTTGTTGATGGAGTTGGAGTAGTCACGGTTGTTGATGCAGATGGAGGAGTCACATTTGTTGATGGAGGTGGAGTAGTCACGTTTGTTGATGGAAGTGGAGTAGTCACGTTTGTTGATGGAAGTGGAGTAGTCACGTTTGGTGATGGAAGTGGAGTAGTCACGTTTGGTGATGGAAGTGGAGTAGTCACGTTTGGTGATGGAAGTGGAGTAGTCACGTTTGGTGATGGAAGTGGATCAGTCTCATTTCCTGTTAACTTTAAATCAGCTGCTGTTGGAGCACCTGTTGGGGTTAAAGCAGCAAATTATTAGCAACAGCTAATGCCAGACATCCTATCGTCATGAAATAATATGCACTGATAGAAACATACACATATTTACAATACAGCAGTATGGCTTGTGTTGGCCAAGTCTTATTACCTAGAATGTCGAAGTCATGACCCCTCTGGCTTATAAACCCATTGTCTTTGATGGTTGTCTTAATTAGGTTTACGCATTAGGCACAAAATGAAAAATAACAACATGATTTGAACTGATATGAATGTTCAGTATGCTACAAATGGCATTATCAGGAAGACAACAATGTACAGTGCATTCCCATTATCAATATACAGCATTAAACCTAAATAATAATAATAATAATAATAATAAAAAAGGAAGATGCATTTAGAATCCATCAAACAGGTTTTGTAAAAATGCTAGTCATCTGCAAATTATTCAGCATTAAAGAATAATTGTATTACAAAAAAACACTCAACACCTCTATGTAACAGTTCCATCTCATATATCTTAATTAGATAGAACTAAATTAATTAGGTTTAAGTATTAAGATTGATTATAGTTAAAATAAGAATATCAAAGTAAGCCAATCAGACACAGAGTAGATTGAATCATACTTTTGCCGTTCGAGGAACATGCCACTGTGTACCTGCCTCTCTCTGTGTAAACAAAGCCGAATGCTGAGAAAACAGCCCTCAAAATTCTTTTGTTATTCATAGTCATTGTCAATTTAAATAATAGTTTAAATTGACAATGACTATGAAAAGTGACTTGTAAAGTTAGATTTTATGTACAAATTGTGGAAGTATATGTTAAACGTAGGCCTGTACTATGAATGAACTGCACACCAAAATGAACTTGAAGTGGGATGTATTTCTAAGAAAACATGCAATGAGCATGTCATACAAGTGCTGAATTGGCAACTTGTTGATCCAGTTCAAGCACTCGGTTTACAGGGATTGCTTTTTCTTTACCTGAAGCTAAAAATAACTTTGTACAGCAAAGATAATTGCAGTTTAAAGGTCAAGCTGTTCACTATGTGAAAGACTAGCATTGTGGTTTCATTGTTATAAAGTGAATATATTTGAATAATTAGGTCAGTCACAGCCATATGTTGCATACATTAATGCTGAGAAAGTGATTTAGTGTAATTGCAATATTGTCAAAAAACAAAATCCTTAAAACAATTTGCACAGGGATTTAGAAGAAATTAGGGCTCTCGGATACAAAAGGGTCAGTTTAATGACACATCCAGAAGCATTTTATTAGTGTGTTCCACCTTCAAATAACATCCAAACTAAGGATGAAGGATTTCTGAGCAGTATGTCACATTTATATTGAGGATGTAAGGAATTGCCTTGTTGAAAACATATAAAAAAAAATACATGAATTGATATGCAATACACATTTTTCCTTTTTATGTCTGCAAATTGCATACAAACCAAGAGTCAGATAACGTATTTCACACTAATTAGGTCCATATGAATCCCAAAAACTAAAAATAACTGTTCCTACGTCTGCATTTAGGCTTCAAACATATAAAGCATGAAATAGACTTGAGGGTTAAGAGGAACAAAAAGACTTCCTTATTGGAATAGACTGTTAAAGGATGGGAAGGGAACAACAAAGTCATAAAGTACAGTCAGATTGTCTGAATCAACACAATACTTAAATATTTACATTTGATGTGCACTTCATTTTAACTATTGATTTCTGACAAACTGGATGACTGAATTTTATAATTGGAACGATAATGAGATAAAAGACATTAAATATAAAAACAACAGCTGTTTAGGACAATAGTATAAATGTTCAGCTCAGTCTACATTATCACTTTTCACTTGCACAGGTATCATTGGATTTAGATTTAATAAACCATACAATACGATAAATATCTACTACTATCTAATAAATCATATTCAAACAGAGGCTGTGGCATGAAAATATTCAGTTTCAATTCAATTCAGTTTATTTCATATAGCCCAAAATCACAAATACAAAATTTTCCTCAGAAGTCTTAACAATCTGTACACATATCATCACCGTCCCGGGATCTCACATCGAACATCAGCAACATCTCTGCTTTGGGGAGTGACTTATTTAGACCTAAAACTCAATGAAATTGTATAAAAATTAACTAAAAGACAGGAATATTTCCTTCAGTAATGAACTGTAGCTGTATTCTCCTATTCCACTTATCAGAGGCGAACGACTGACAAAGATTTTTTTAATGTTAAGAATTTAGAGTAAATTTGACTTACCGAGACAGGCCACAACGAGCCAAAAGGCAAAGAGCAGTTTGAATTCTCGAGCCATTGGAAAATAACTTAATGACAAAACTTCACCACGAGCAAGCCAGAGAGGTCTGTGAGTAGACGAGGCTCTAAGGTTCAGGTCTCATCCACTGGGAGTTTTAATCATTAGCCACTCCTCTGAAGGTGGCACTGTGTGCTAAAGTTCAGTTACCACCAGAAAAAAAACCTCGGTGGGCCCATTTTCTAACAAGCTCTTACTTTGTTTATCAATCTTCATATAGACAATCTGTCTCTGTTGGTTTCTGTTAATGTCCAGAAAGTGCCAGGTATAAGACCTTTATAGTGACCGGGCCAGGTTAAGCCAATGCTGACAATCGCTATCTTAAACACAACCTGCTGACAAATGTAATTTAGAGGAAATCCAAAGAAGCGCTGGGATTATGGAATTATCTCAGCAACCACTTTCTGGACCATCATCAACCATCTTAAAATTAAATGAGAGAAGATGCTAAAATAACATGCTAAAACTTTTCAGAAAAACAATAGGGAGGTTTTGGATTATGCTGAAAATATAATTTGTGTTAAAGCTGGGGTTGGCACATCTTCAAAAACAATGTGTTTTCTGCCTGGGCACTCATTGCGTAACACCAGAGTCTTCCACAAGCTGCTTGCTGAACAGCTGTGAGTCCTAAAAAAACACAACAAAACGCTGATGCTGTCAGTGTTGCAGACGTTGACACTTTCTTGCTAGATGTAGCGACTTTTGGAGCTAGTGTTACTCGCTACTACCATTGGAAAAGAGTTGGCCACACTATGAAAAGATTGTGTTTCATATGTAGTGCTTCAAGAGATATTCAAATCAATATTGTTTTAATAGTACTTAAATGTAAATGATATCAAAGAAAAGTCTTTCCTCTGTCATAACCAACCCTCAAAGCTTCGGTGCACATAGATTAATAAATTGAGATATATATATATATATATATATATATATATATATATATATATATATATATATATATATATATATATATATATATATATATATATATATATATATATAATAAACATTATTCTAAATCTCATGACTCATATTACTAACACACTATTTCATAGTTATATTGAACCTGTTAACATTCTTACCACCGTATTAACACATTATCACATGAACATGTTTTCTCTCAATGTTATAACAACAGACTTCCTCTAGACAGTAGTGCCATTGAGTTGTCACTCTTTACTCTGAGTAGCAAGCTTTTGTGAAATGTTTCATGAAAGCAGTTGGTTTAAAACTACAGTTGATCAGAAATGCAAAACGGAGGTAATGACTTCTGCCAGCAAAAGTCAATGAAAATAATAAACTAATAGGTAACTCAAGTTCTGCATTTGCAGAACTGCATTTGCAATGTGCCTAGATCAAATATATCAAGAGCAGATGTCAACTCAAGTCATGCTGGCAGATTAAGAATTATTACCACTTCTTTAAAGGTGCTTTAAATATGTACATGTTTTTTTAACCAGACGTAACCCCAACATTTTAACTAGTTACTGTAACTGATTACATTCATTTTGCAACTTAATTCTATAACTGTCTCAAATGTAATTCATCTCTTCTATTCTTAAATAATATACATCTTTCCTGGCTGAATTTATCTCCGTAGCTGAAAGCATGGAAAACTGAATTGGAGGATTTGTACAAAAAGAACAAAAAGCTAAAATACTCCCTCACTGTAATGGCAAACAGTGTTTACTTGCTTCAATACAAAGGGACTTTTTTTTAGCTTCCTTGTCAAGCATATAGCCCTTTATTTCTCGGCCTAGAACATTATACGTTACTTATGAAGGGCGTAATGAATGGCAGGGACAAAGATTACATTCCTTGCCAGTCATTTTATGAATTTATGACAGAAAATGATTCAACTCACTTCGAGCTGCCTTATCACAAACTCGGGGGCCAATAAAACTGGGAGGGACAAAAGGTTACGTGACCTTTGATACAAAGAAGTCATAAGATGTGAGATCTTGGTGTTAAACAGTTTAACAGACAAAGAAAAAAGATTGACAAGACATCAACATGAAAGTTGGAACATTTGGAAAATCAAAGTGTCTACACCTTCCACTTAGAAGTATGAAGTAATATTAAAAAAGATATTTTAAGGTTTGATGAAAACTGAGCTGTCGTTCCATCACCACCAGTAAAATGATATTATCTCCAAGTTGACTTTGATCCCAGATGCGAATCTGAATTGACGCAGGACTAAAGTCTTGCGCCACTTCAGCCCCATCATATATGAGCCATATGAAAATGCGTCAGTGGAAAAATGTCTAAGATTACCTAAAGATAAAAACAGGTATTTTTTACAAATAGAAACACATCTGTTGACACAATTTGGTGCTTTCTTATGAATGTAAAATAACACAACTTTTTATGATAATAATAATTTTAGAATCTTTAGAAAAATGTCTGGATTATGTAATTCTATTCTATAATTTCCAATAATATTCCTTACTTTTCACCGAAAAACAATCACAATTTTCTTCACACTCCTTTATCAATCGTCAATATATTCAAGAGGGAATCTAATTATGACTTATTTCCAGTTTGTTTCAGAGTAGTATATGCTTAAATTCCGGATATTAAGGCATCTACAGCTACATTTTTCACCGGTGTCTTTTATTAATATGTTGTGGTGAGTCAACATAGGTGCAATCATAGCGCAATAACTGCCTCTGTGTCCTCTTGCTAACTGTAAGTCCAAAGTGTTATGGCCACTCTCAACCCCACCCAACCTGCTGTTCCTGGCAATGACAGCTGTGATTAGAATCTTAACATGATGTTTATCAGGAGGAGGAAAAGGAAGTAGGAGGAAAACTGAAAAGACTAAACAAGTGGCAGTGCCAGTCCTTGACTGCAGACTTCTTCAAGAAGAGACGACACAAAGTAAACAACAACAGGAGGGGAATATTTGGTGGAACCAATTGTACTGCAGTGTCATGGTTCAGTTTTAAAAGTGGGTGACACATTAAAGTACGTTCAAATGTCCTGCTGAAGTCAACGTACAAAAGTTTTGGTATCAAAAGTTTTTTTACTTGTTATACAGAATGGTCCATTTCCGACTAATGTATAGTAATACACTATAAGTATTGAAACAGATTCATGTCAAATCAATTTAGTGGTGTGGTATTTTTCCACTCACTTATTCAGGAGTTACCATTAATTTGTCACCTACATGTAAGCACATATTTTAAATGCTTGAAGCAACAAGGCAGGCAGCCATTGGTGCTTTATTATCAATATCACCAAGATCGTCAAAATTCACTAATCCTGCTAAAGCCCAAATTACATTACATGAGGATGTTTTTAAAATTCTCCCTTCTTACAATCTTTGCACATGACAACTGGTGTATGGTGGAGATCAGGGCAAGATTGTGGTTATAGCAAATAAACTAAAATGAACTAATGGCTAATGTCAGGAAACACTTGAGATGGAGGTTGTTTCTAATTTATCTGGATATACTACTTTTAATTTGAGGCAATGCAAATGGTCGAAGCTGCTGATCTTTACAAAACAGCAGACAAAGAGCCCAAAGCCATAAGAACGCTCTACTTTATGTCTGAAGATCCGAAGTGGTGGAAAACAGCGCCCTCCTCTGGCCGCAGGCCCTCGTGCCCAAACAACATGATTCACTGTTAGGATCAGTTGCCGTTAAGACAACAATCACACACCGTTTAACAAAAAGTTTTTATTGGCTTCTCTAATCCATTCATCATCATCTCAATAACAGGTACAGCCTGGGAAATCATATCACAAGGGGTCTAGAACAAATAAGACAAAGGGATGGGGAGGCCTCTGCTACAACATTTGGTATTGAGGTGACAGTCAGAAAAAAAGCCATACAAAAATGTCTTTATCATGCATACTGGAGAAAAACTCAAAAAGAAATTGAGAACACACATTTTTAGTGTTTTTGTACATTTTTGTAAACAATATCCTTCTAGAGATCATATCAAAACACATTATGGCAAGTAACAAAAATAAGGGATATAATTGAGAAAAATGAATGTTCTATGAGGCATCTAGAATGCAACACTGCTTGGCGTGGATGTTTTAACAGAAAAAAAAAAATCATTTGCATTTTTGACGAGTCATTTGCTCTATAATTGTAAACACAGGCAGTGTTAAATGATTATACAATATGTCGAACCTATACTACAAATATTTCCACTACATACATGAAACGCGTGTCCCTGCTTTCTTACGCTTTAGTGATATGAGGTATATTTAGGTCAATCTTATTGTCTTTTTTTTCTCTCTCACCCACTCTTTTTCTCTCCATTAAAAGCATAGTGTGTGTTTGGAGTGAGGTGGCTGGTCAGTCAGTCTTTGTTCCCTGTGATCTGAGCAGCTTCAAAGTCTCTTGGCTGTGGCGCTCACAGACGTAGGAAAAGAAGGGGGGGGGGGGGGGGGGGGGGCTCACAGGAAATCAACTAAATTAAATATCAACCCTGGCTGCCGGGATAGAATGGCTTTAGCCACGGAAGACAAAGAAGGCCATTGTTTATTCTTGTGAGTGCAGGGCTGCATTTTGGGACGAGGGGGGTGGGTATAACTTAACTTTTTCTGTTCCTTAACTGTATTATTGAAGCAGTTTCTTGCAATCACTACAAAAGTGAGGTTAAAGAAAATCATAAAAAAGTAGATGGAAGAGGGAGTAAGGGGCAGCAGGTCCGGTGATTACTTGCCAAAAATATCTGCTACCGAGTTCTGTAGTGGAGAATAAATAAAAAGGGTTTGGGTGTGCATCCAACATACCCAGGGGTTCAAGAATATAAGGGTTCCAGCATGTCAGCCCGTCTCTCAAAACACTTAAATACAAAGAGGTACTCTCAAAATATTGTATAACAAAATTATGGCAAATTATCTTTTTACAACATCACCCGACAAACCGTAAGAAAAACAATCCCCCCTCCCCTTCTACCCTTGAGAAAAATCAACAAAATACATTTAGATGCCCATGGTCATGCCTAGTCAACCCCTATCAAACCCCATTATTAAACAATAACCCCCCCCCCCCATCCCTCCCAAGCCCAGTTCACAGTTTTCTCCTCTTAAAATAATAATAAGCATTAGCATAATAATTATGTATCACATATGCAAATTGAATGGGTTGTTGTTGCTTCCAATGATGGTTTGTTTTAAAAAAGTGCTTGTTTGATTCCATTGACAGAAAAGGAACGGGAAGGAGTGGAGTAGAAAAGTGGTGACTTGTTTAAAACAAAAATAATAATAATAATCACTCCAGCAACATTGTGATAAAATGATCAGGGATGGATGTTGCTTTCTGAGACAGCCGCAACAGCAATATTCTCTACGCTGTGTCTTTTCTACTGGCCACTCATGGGCTCAAACAGAGGAGCACACGGCTAGAGAAGCTTCATCAACCGAAGCTTAATGCAGACAAGACAGTTACGCTCGAACATACTTGTCACGTCAGAACATGTCGTGTGCTGAACGCCACGACAATTTATTCTACCTCGCGTGCATGTGGCTCTCAAAAGAAATGTGGATGTCTTCACATTGACACAACAGTACCATAATCTCAACAAAGCTACATGCAGTAGAAACCAAACATGATCATGTATTGTAATTTGTTGTCGTGACAAGTAAACAAAGAAAAAAAAAGAAGAAAAAAAACAAAGCTTTGTAGTCTCAAAGGACACCTGTAAAAACTGTGCTAATTGCATCTCATAATACAAAGTCTTATTACACAATTTTGCCTATTTTCCTGAGTTAATGTTTCTTGTAACAGACAATATATACTTTTTTGCAATTTGAATTCTGGGCCTTTCCCTGCCACAAATGTTATTATTGAAATTATCAACATTATTACTTTACAATGGTTTGATGATTGATAAAACACAAGGGTTCAGAGAAAAAAAAAAAGAATTCAAGCAAGTTTATAGCTACCCTCTAAATGTTTTAAATTACATTTAAATCTACGGTACGTTCATATCAAAATCACTACTCTTAAACAGAAATTAAGCGACTAAATACATAATAAAAATGAGATATTTAAAAAATTGCATTTGAGGCCATGAAAGACCCTCCCTGGTCATTTTTGTATTAACATTTAATGGCAGTGTTTAAAAACAAACTTTGCTTCAAGAACAAAATTAGGATGGGACTGTGTGGACAGTAACAGAACAGCCCCTGACTGGATTCACCTCGTTTGACCCTTATCTGAAACTTTGGCTTGTCTGGGTTTTTGATCCTGTACTCACTGGCTCACCGACGTCAGCTAACAAACTGGTATACCCTGAGAATTCTGACACTGGAGTCCGTATTCGGTGGTCGACCTCTGCCCCAGGATCACTGCCATAGCCCAGAGGGGTCACCCGCCCAGACTTGAACTGGGAGCCGAAGGCCTGGGCAAAGTTCTCGATCTGGTATGTGGTTTCTTTAGGGGGGTTGAGTGCGGACAGCTCTGGGTAACTGGAACCGTTGGTGGGTGCAGCGCCTCCTCCAGCCTTGGGCTGCTGCCCCTTGGAGCACTCTGCCGAGGCAGTCAGGTCCTGGGGAGGTAGGTTGAAGGTGCCGGGGGAGTGCTGCTTCTCCAGCTGCTCGGTCAGCTCCTGAGATGGAGTCAGCTGCTGGTGGCTAGTGGGTTCCAAGCTGAGGTGGTAGCCTGCCTGGGAGGGGGAGCCGACCAGCATGCCATAGTGGGACTTGGAGGAGGATGAGGAGGAGTTTGATGAAGGGGCGGCGATGGGCAGTGGAGAGGAGACAGCAGGTGGGTAGACGCAATCCAGTGGGGATGTGGTGTAACCGTGTTTGTCCGAGAACAGGGGCCCCGTGGGACTGGAACTGCTGGACATCAGTGGGAAAGGCCCAGTAGGGCCGAGGCTGGGGAAGGGCCCACTGTGGCTGGTGCGCTCCAGGGCCTGCAAGAGGAACTTTGAGTACTCGCTCATCACAGCTGTCTTGTCGCCACCATTGGGAGAGTCATCCTCCAGCTCAGGAGTAACGGGGGCTGCGGGCTGGAGGTCGACGTGATGTGGGTGGTCCGACAGGTCAAAAGTCACGTCATGGTGGTGAGTCCCTTCTGGCTTATGGCTATAATGCTCTAGCAGGCTTTGCAGTACTTCATCTGGAATGCCCGACTTGTCGTGCTTGAGTTCCAAAGGCGAGGAGTCCAGCATGGCCAGCGTGGGCTCAGGCCCCAGGGAGCCTTGGATGACACTATTGCCCTGGGATGCCATATGCAGCGAGCCAGCTCCATAGTCATTGTTAACTGCATGGAGGTATCGCCTCTTTTTCACAAACTGCATTGCATCATCGTAGTTGCTGCTAGTGGTAGGCCCCTGCTTGTTGACCCCACCTCCCTGGAGGAGACCCATGTTATCGAGACCAGAAACCTCCACGTGATCCATGGAGCCAGGCTTCTGGCACAGTCGTTTTTGTCCATCAACACTGTCTTCCAACGAGAGCAGGCCCTTGTCCAGGGCCTTGCGGCCAGCTTTTTTGAAGACCAACTTAGGAGAACGTCCCTGCATGGTGGGGCCAGAGCCTGAAGGGTGCTCCATGCTGAAGTCCTGCAGACCCAGGTCACGGGCCATCCCCCCAGAGGACGAAGCTGCTGATGCTGAGGCATTCTTCTTCCTCTTACCGCCCTCTCCATTTTTGGACTTGGCCCTCTTGCGTCCGGAGGTGGTAGAGTTTCCCTGAGTGAGTGAATAGCTGCCCTGGCCTAGCTCCGCTTCGCTGAGTTCCAGCATGTTTGGGTCCAGGCCCTTCTTTATGGCTTCTCCACAAGTCCGTTTGTGCTTCAGTAACCGGTCTGTTCTTGAGAAAAACTAAAAGTGCACAGAGGGAAAACAGAGAAGCGAAAAGGAGAAATATGAGTTTAGTTTTCATTGGATGGAGAGAAACGGCTCTAAAATCCCTATCTATACATATTTATTTTCTTCTGTGGCGGTACCATTTTGATACAACCAATCCCATTGAGACAGAGCTTTATATGGGATTAAGTGTGGAAAGTACAGAACGACAAAATGTAGAATTACCCACAGCTGATGATAATAATGCATCGTACTCTTACTTGTTCAAAAAAACCTTTTTTAGGTTGTTTAAAGTATATACATAAGGCCAACTAGAAAAACTCATTATCTTAAGAGACGAAACAGTCCTAAGCTACTTAGAAAACAGATTACATATAACCTACTTGTTGGCAAGTATCGCAGCGATATGGCTTCTCGCCACTGTGTGTCCTTTTGTGTCGCTCCATATGGTACTTCTGGATAAAGCGCATGTTACACTGGTCACAGCTAAAAGGCTTCTCTCCTGCAAAAGACAAAGGAGGCCATGTGTCACAACAGCAGTTTATATAAACAGATACTAGTAACAAGTGACGGCATTCATGCCAAACCACTTCCAAATGTTGAAACTCACCACTGTGGATCTTCTCGTGCCGCTGGAGCAGATACTTCTGGATGAAGCTCATGTTACACTGACTGCACCGGAAAGGCCTCTCACCTGTGCGATCAAGAGTACAACAATCCGCTCACCACATTAATTAACTCCCAGCCGGTCACACAACTGTGTTTACCATATGGTCGCCTGACACCTGAACCTGGGCATTTTATCAAACATTTGGTACACACATCAAAATAAGATGTTTAACCATTCCAACATTCATAATATGTAGACATACATTGTCTATTTACAACAGCACAGAAGCCACTTACAGATTGTTATTTAAATGGGAACACCATATTTCCAATGTCTAAAGTGGGATATATCAGACACCTTTGTCAGATAAAGTTACACTTAAAGAAGAAATAACAAAACTAAAGGGAAATGGTTTCAAATAAACTGAGGTCGTAAAATGGGTTGAGTTAGTTGGGCTCAAGTTAAAAAAAAAAAAAAAAGCCAGGGGAAGAATTCCCAGCAAAGAGAATGACTAAGACTCATAGAAATACACAAGTAATCATTGAGTCATCCCTGGCGTTAGCGATTGTCTGGTTTCAAGTCAGGCCCCAGGCACTCATAGAGAAGGAGAAATTAGTAAGTGGAGGGTAGTGGAGAGTGTAATTTAATGTCTGAATCCTCGGAAAGTGACATGTTCATTCAATGTAAATGTAATTTTTTGTACAACCATGGTCTTATTGCAATATACCAGATTCCATGCAAATGGTTCTGAGGCATATATTAATTACAATATAGATTTTTTTTTTTCAGCTACATTACAGCCTGACAGACTTTTATTGTGTTACAATGTAGCAGAGAGAACAGACACCGCATTCTGCCGCTGAATCTGTTCTGCTTCTGTCCCAACATATCCTGTGTGCATTTCACTTTTATCACCGTAGGAGATCTAAGCAGCAACTTCAGCAAAGGTGCATTTGGTAAAAGAAGTAGTGGAAGTAGCTGGTAAAAACCTTTTTTAACTTAGAAACTTTAAATGTATTAATTCTTTATAAATAAAAGACAGCCTTGGGAAAAAGTAAAGCATTGACAAGCAGCGAAAGTCTCTCACCTGTATGTATGAGCACGTGTCTGCGCAAGTGGTAAGAGCTGCGGAAGGCAGCATTACAGTGCTCACAGATATGTGGTTTTGAGTTGGGGGACATGCAAGCTCCATCTGCATCCAACATCATGGACTACAAGGGGAAAAAAACACGACCACAAGTAAGATACTGTTGACTTTTACACATCATGTTCGCGCAGATGTGTAAAAGTAAAACTAGATAGAAGATATCTTTTGTTAAAAGAAAAAATATTTTGAGGTCTGGTGAAGGAAATTAGCAAAACTGATATGACCTTTGAGGCATCGTTGCGTTTCCTTCGTGCTTTGCCTCCTTGCCCATCCCCATTGCTCCTTCGCCCTCTTCTCCCCGAGGACTCTTTTGGCTCTTTACCCCCCGGTCTTCCAGGCATCTATTGACAAACAAGTTAACTTCTATCAATCACAAAAAATAACAAACAAATATACTACAAGAGGAAACAAATGTCTACAAGTATATTGAATGTATATGCCACTTGAAACAATATTGAGAACCACAATTTCATCTCACCTGTTCTCCAAGGGAACGGACGTTGCTGAGGCTGAGGTCATGCAGGAGCATGTTCTGGTGATTTTGGTGGTGGTGGTTGCCGAAAGACATGTCCTGCATGTCATTACCACTTTTCCCCGCGCCCCCTCCAGCACAGTTTACCCCTACCCCGCCCCCACCATAGAGTGGCATACGGTAATCCAGCTCACTTAGTCGCTCTTGCTTGATGCCCATGCTGTGGAGGAAGCCCCCTGTATTCACAGTAGTGGCGCCCTGGTGTTCTGGTGGCGAATCACGTTCTTTCTTCAGGATCATCTCCTGAGGAAGCTCGCCCATTACGGACTGGGAGGCCAGCCGTGTAAAGCTGGTGACAGGCGGCAGGTGGCTGAACATAAGCATACCTGGTGCAAAATTGGGATCCATGCCACCGTTGCGCAAAAACTCATTGCCTAATTTGTCTTGGATAATACTCATAATGGTGGTTTTGCCTTGTGCAGGGAAGAAGGAGGCCGATAATTCTAAAGAGGAATGCAGGAGAGGAATATCCTGAAAGAGACATAAAATAATGAGTCATGGTTATTATTGTTGAGTTCAGACGTATACAATTCAAAGTAAATGTCACATTTTGATTATAGGAGCTCCTAACTTATAAGTCTTGCAAGTGAAATGAATTTAGTCACTGCTACAGAGCTTTGACACAGTGTGCTGTATGCACTACAATGTTCTGTCACCCATTAATTAATTAATTGGATGTATTAATCTAACGTAATGAAAACACTGCTTACTGTAAACTTTAATGAATACTTGTTTTTGAATTCATAAGGAACCATAGAAATGAAATAAACACCTTGTTTTAAGCAACTTTATGAAATAATGAAGAGCATATTGAACCTTATAGGCCAATCCGTTCAAATATATTGAAACGTTTGCATCAAACGTGTAGAAGTGATAATGCACAACAACTCAATATTCTGTACACATTACTAAAAAAATAAAGGCAATTAGTGGCAAACCATTTTTTTCTGAATCTGAGCAACAGACTTTTGACACGGTTTACTAAACAATATCTAATTACAATCAATATTGGGATCAATCAATATGTCACAAATACTTGGAGTATGAGTCACTACAATGGACACATTTCCATAAAAAAAACCTCAAATTAAAAGAATGAGGTCAAATATAGTATTGTCAATAGCATACATCAAGTGCAATATTTATTATATTAATGAGAGATAAATTAATAAATTGTATCTTCCCTCGTCGTTAAGGGAAGGTAAATTCAGGTCTAGGATAAATACAATGTGGTAAAAGTTCCAGAGAGACGCACATTGTTAATGAAATAAACCAAGGATCTATATTGTGTGAGGATTTGATAAAGTGACTGTTAATGTAAAACGTGTGATGCTCTGCACTTCATCAATGTACAGGTTTTAGTACTGGGATATTTCTATAAACAGTAGATGGGGGGGGGGAGAACTGCTTCTGAAATATTCAATCTCATCCTGTATTGTTCTGCTAGTTGCATTTAACCCCACATGTGTCTTGGACAGTAGCCAGACTAAAAAGATATGCAGTGCCTCGATAGCCTGTAGAAAGACATCCTTATTGTTTTTACACTTTGATGCACGCTGGACGACACCGATTGGCGTCTTCAGTTAAAAAGCCAACATGAAAGAAGAAGCTGGAGGCACTGGTTCCAATATTGGCAAATTCGCCGCTTCATTACGCATAAAACACACGATATATAGGTCAAACACAGCCAGGCATTTAAGTTCAAATTGGGAAGGCATAGTCGGGTTACTTAAGTAGTATGTGTATCAAAACTAACACAAAAGACTGGAGTGGAGTGAGAAGGCATGTTTAGTCTAGACCCGCCGACCATTTGGCGACGTGACACCGAGTTCAACAGAAAGCGGATGAGCTTTTGTGATGCATAATAGTTAGCAGGCTAGTTAGCATAGCGAGCTAGTTGGTTGGTTAGCCACAATGAGACACAATCAACGCACCTTTACGTCCTCAATCAAAACAAGAGACCAAGACACCATAAAAGCCAATATCTGTCATTGAAATAAAGTAGCACAAACCTGTTAAGTCGCGTGGTATCAAATAAATCGTCTGTGAAGTCAATAAATGTCTCATTTTAACGGTTATGACCGATGCGACGTCCCGTTTAGCTTGTTACCGAAGGGTGCTATAAAGCTAGCTTACGCTAAAACAGAATCCATGATTTCACGCTTTTCACGAATTTATTAGCAATTTTAATGAACACCTTATATAAGAGGAAGCATCCTGAACAAACACCACGAATAACCCAGCGGAAAGAATAGTATAACTGTAGATAAAGTAAAATTAAAAACAGCAAAGTGAGCTTTAAGAGTCAAGTCAACGGCATAAATTGCTCATTCTCCAATTCCCAAGCTTTGATGACGCTCGTGAAATCAAACCTGTCTGGCTGCGATCAACGCTGGCGCTCTATTTATTGTTAGCTAACTTTAGCTGTAATTGCAGCCGAATGGCGCTCACCGGTACATTTAGCGAGCAAACACGCATCCGCAACTGCGGTACGCGTGGACTTCATATCCAGTGACCCGGTTAAATAAAACTGTTCGCTTTAAAGCCAGCTGTGTTTATAACAATCAAGCTACCATGAGCTAGCTGGTTAGCTGCTAGCCGCTCCGTCTCAAAGCCCGCATTACGGCCCATGCAACAGAAACAATGATGCTGGGTCTCGGTGCATCTCCCCGTTTTGCGCCGAGCCAGACAATTCCGTCGTGTGGATTTCGACAAAGCACAAAGCAATTGCCACGAATAAAAAGTCAATTTAGTTGCCCACTCACCTACACATGACCGCAGTTGGGTTTGAACGCGCTTGTATTCTCTCCGTATTCGCAGCTTTTGGGGGTTTATTGCCAAAACATTGTTCTCCGGCGGTCGCTGCTTTCGTCCATCTTGTCCTGGCGCGGGGTATTGTGGGTGTTTCGCGGACGGGTCGTGAGAGGAGACAGGCGAAGGAAGGCTGCTGAGGCTCGAGAGGTTTGCCTCACCGGACAGCACAAGTAGTCCTCTGCGCTGCTGTAACGACACTCCAACGATACTGTAATTAGGGGAGACATGGCGTCGTGCAACTCTTTGTCTTTGCACGTAATTCAGGACACAAGAAAAGATAAATTAGCATTTCTCCCCAAAAAGCCTCTAAAACGTCCTGCTTTTACAATTTTATAATATAGATTTCAAAAAGCTAAGTTGTTGTAAACGCAAGTTTTATGCCTATATCGTTTCCCAGTGCTGGACTGCAGTAATACGTGTTGAGTCATGTTTAGTAATACGAATATCCGTTAGGTACATACTTGGTACTTAGAAATATTAGTCATTTAATGTCAGTGATTTCTAATCTAAAAAATGCTGGTTAGTTAGAATAGGATTTGGTTTTATCTGTCAAAGGAGTGTCTAATTGGGCCCCAGGAAGAATAGTCTTTGTTTTATGAACCTAATGGGGACCCCGATGAATAAAATAAAGTAAAATACAATGCCACAAATATCATCTTTGTTCTAGAATGTTACGAATGTATCATACAAGGATTGAATAAACTGTGGTGAAAATGTAGTCTGTATTTTGTGCTTATTATTTCACAAAATGCTATTTTTAATGTTCTTTGTTTATAAATAGGCTTTTGTCAAAGGGCCAGCACAGATTAGATAAACTCACATCCTACTGAGGCTTGTACAGATTTGGTTCACAGAGACTAAAGAGCTGTAATCCAACTTTTAACTCCAGATATCAACACAATGTGCTGATACAGATTCACAATCTGATACCAGTGTTCTCACTGATTTGACTGTTATACTCTTACTTCCCCTTCTGTTATGTTCTTCTTCTGAGAAACTTTAATAATGTCCAAACTAAACAATCATATTGAATTAAATATGCTTATACAAAGCTGTAACCTTGCTCAAAATTTTAGCTTGTTGGGCTAATGCTAATAACGACACCAAGATTAGTTTTCTACTCAACAACGGGTTACAGCCTCTCACTATCCTTAGTTAAGATCATGTTCATCATTTTAGGTAACTCGAAGTCAGCGATTGTTGAGGTACTACAAACAAACAAAAACACAATGTTGAGATAGGGGCCTGCCATGACTGAATGATAATGGAAACATCAGACTGCATAATGAAGGAACTGTCTGTAGTGTGCAATGGTCAAATTTTGCAGCTGCCATATTCATTTAAAAAAGTCAGTATCCATGCCAAAAACAATCCGGTGTGTCGGATTGTGTGTTGCATCCACACAAAAATACAGCACTACATTACAGACAATTGCCACGGAGCGCTCAGACAGCTTCACACGTTTAATTTATTTCAAAATTTGCTCCACTGTTGTAAAAATCAATTAAAGTGAGCCCTGCATTGTGACCTTATGTTGTGGCCCTGCATTGTAGAATATCCATGTGTCAAAATCTAATTTCAAGATTTTTATATTGTTTTCACACTGTGCCTATTCATAAATAACTGGGGATGGTGGGAGGCAATCTGGGCCCAATGTTTGCCCTCTTACTGTTCTATTCTTTAGATTGAATAGAAAATGTTCTGTTGGTGGGTGACCGATTCACACGTATTTGTTCAGTTGGTGATCTAAGATGTGTGTCCTTTCATTTTAAGTGTTGAAGCAGAACATTTGTGGCTTGACATAATTTGTTATTTTTCAATTGCTTACATAATAACTTTCCACTGATGCATTTTCATTAGAAGTTTTAACATCAGCAAGTATCAGTACAATTAGGATAATGTTGAGTGAGCAAAATATGTCTTAAAGCAAAACATCTTGTCTTAAATCACAAACTGAACAAACACGTGTGGTTTTCATTATCAACTTGTAGTTATCAGATTGGTGCCATGTGCCATGTGCCATGTTATTACAAATACAAGTAAACAGACCTGTCTTTTAAAGAATCATAGCATATTTCTGTTAAAAATGACACTTCAATCAGATAGCTGAGCAGCCATTCTGTTCATTGCACATCCCCAGTGTCTTCTGTTCATACAAAACACCATTATCATTATGTCAAAATCCCCAAAAAGCCAAAAGTGCATTTCCATTTTGTTTTCATTGACATTTATTTTGTATACACACACTGAACAACTCATTTCCTGCTATACTGGGCCTAATTCCAACTGAGTAGTCTTCCCTTTTCTGTTCTCCCATCAGCCTTATTTTCTTTTATTTTCAGTTAATTAAAACAGCACGGAAAGTAGGTTGTTGTATAAGAGTGAGATTATAAATCAACAATGATGAAACAACTAAAGAGGAAATCACAATGACGCAAAATTGTCCTGCAATCAAATTTGATAATCCCGCTTTCAAAGATAAAAAGGTTATATTGTAAAAATACAAAGCTGATGGTGTTGATTACAACATTAGCCTCATTGGAAAGGGAACAGTAAATATTCCATATGAAATTATGTAAGTATACAACTTTAATATTCATTATAATATTTATATCATGATAATATTAATAACAGGGTGAAACAAGGTAATTGGCTATTCAACATCCTGGACCACAGCTACAATATACCAATAAACATGTAAGTTTGTGGAGAAATTGTTTCATAGTGACTTCCTTTTGATTATTCAGTGTATACTGTTATTACAATTATTTCCTGAGGTTTATTTCCCCTGCAGTAACACTAGGGGGAACCAGATAGCTGCAAATCACCACAAATGCTTAGAATAAGGAATTGTACAGTATTGCGTTTTCCTCAAAATTGAGATAATAAGTCAACAAGAAAAAAAAAGTAAAATGAAAAAGAGAAAAAAGGATAAAAGGATGCCCAAGGTTGAGTCCACGTTAACATCATTGTTTACTCGCTCTGATGATTCTACCTTATGGGCCACATGCCAACAAAATTATAATAAAACATTTCCCTCTCTCAGCCCCCCACCCACCGTCAAAGCAGGATCATCCACCCTTGCTGAAATTCGTCTCCAGTCTTTAATTTGAGTCACTCCTGCCAGAGCGCTTCCCTTGAGCAGAAGTGCCCTGCTATTCACGCACCCAGGTCCATTGAAGCAGCTCCTGGACTTACCAAGGACACAGCCATTGAATCGAGTCTGAATGCAGCTTTTCTTTTGTAAATGTAAGGTGAACGGAGTTTTATTTCCCTCCATTGATAACAGCTGAACAAAAAGTTGGCACGTGCAGCAGACCCCTTCGCGTAAAGGAACGAGTTTGAATCATGCATTGCGCAGAATCTCTGCTCACTTAGGATTCATTTACAGGAGAGGAGCGCATCTCCACCTACAGTATGCCAGTCGCGCTCTGAATGTTACTGCATGGTTTGGGCAGGGGGTACCAAACTTGCACAAAGAGCCTGATTCTTCTCAAGTATTGACTGCCTGGCGCGAGGTGATTGACACTATGTCAGTCATACGGAGGAAATTTGGCGAGGACTACCAGGTGGTAAACACCAACCGGGACATTACTTTTTCCGCACCGGTGAAGAAAAAGAGGCAGCGGTTTGTGGAGAAGAACGGCCGCTGCAATGTCCAGCACGGTAACCTTGGCGGGGAGACCAGCCGATACATCTCCGATCTCTTCACCACGCTGGTGGATCTCAAGTGGCGCTGGAACCTACTCATCTTCATCCTCACATACACAGTCGCATGGCTGGTCATGGCTTCAATGTGGTGGGTGATCGCCTTCATCCGCGGCGACTTGAGCCACGGCGACCACGCCAACCTGAGCCAAGGCGGCCAAAACGACACCTACACCCCGTGCGTCGCACACGTGTACAACTTTCCCTCCGCGTTCCTGTTTTTCATCGAGACGGAGGCGACCATCGGGTACGGCTACCGCTACATCACAGAGAAGTGCCCGGAGGGTATCATCCTCTTCCTCTTCCAGTCGCTGATGGGGTCGATCGTGGACGCCTTTCTCATCGGCTGCATGTTCATCAAGATGTCGCAGCCGAAGAAGCGCGCGGAGACGCTGATGTTCAGCCAGGACGCGGTCATTTCGCAGCGGGACGGGAAGTTGTGCCTCATGTTCCGAGTGGGGAACCTGCGGAACAGTCACATGGTGTCTGCGCAGATCAGGTGCAAACTCATCAAGGTACGTTAACACAGTCACGGTGCGCAATGTATGGAAAATCACTATAAAAGTAGAGCCGCGCTTTGGCCAGAGTGAGCGTTTGACTCCTTGAATGCCACGTTCAAGGCTGAGACTAATTGCCAGTCACCTAATTTGTTTTGGAATTGCTCATTGTGTTTTATGAGTGCTCTTCAAGTCATGCGTTGAATTTCCATTCATCTCCTGAATTGATCGCATTCCCTGAGGGCCTCTGTGATTTGCTGGGGCTCTGGTTTTACATGAGGCTCCAACATAAGATGGGCTCTTTTAATGAGTTAACATTTACATCCGCCCCCTGCAGCACAACCTGGATTTGTCCTGGACACATTGTTTCTGCTGAGTGTGTTGCCTGGTACCTACCTCTAACTGTACACACGAGATGAATTGGCCCCCAGGGGACACAGTATGTGGGAAACTACGCTTATTGACGAAAAGCTCAATTGCCCCGATCCCTTTTATTGAGTGGAACATACTTTTTCCTTGAGGCTGATGACACAATGCCACAAATCAGAAGCTCTGAGAGCGGGCGTTGATGTACCTCTGTATGAAATGTCTGTTGGTTTCAGAGCTGGAGGAATCCTCAGGATGAAAGCAGCGGAGGCAGCTGCTAAGATAAGAGAGAACATTTTGTGTCAACTTCACAACTAAAAGAGACTGAAACTGCACTGTCGAATCACACCTGGTTGTTTATTCAGCAAATGTGTTTCTGAAGTCTTAACAACGTTTTATTATGTTCTCTGTAGACTTCGTGGCCGATAAGCTGGACAGCACTTATGATATCTTCCACGTTTAAGTCACCTATAGTTCAATCGAAAGCAGATTTTTTTTTGACAGTTGAGTATTTTATGTGCCAGCAACACATTTTCCCTGCAGCAGGAAGGTCTGGAACATGCCATCTACTTCTCTCCAGTCTAAACATTCAGTGGCTATCTGAAGGCCAGCAGTACTTTGTTGTGACAGAGTTAGTGGTGCTTTTGTCGTCTCTGCGGAGTAGCAAGATGATCTCTAGTGACAGTTCACTCTCTGAACCTGGAGGGAGAACCACCAGAAAGCATCCATGGATGTCTATCCGCTACAACTCCCTGTCTGTTATTATTAATATGGCTATATAATGCTTTGTGTTGTTCTCAGAGTTCATTCAGGCATATTTTAAATGCATTCTGTTCAGTCCTTTATCATCTGATTAGTGTAAAAGTATGAGAGAAAGAAGTCGCTTAGTTAAAAGCCACAACTCAAGGACTTATTATCTTATCTTATTATTATTTTATGTTTCAGCTTTAGTTTCAGCCAATAGTTACATAGAGATTAATATTCTCTAATAGTCGTCTTTGATGCTTTCAACCAGTGATTAAAAACAGAATGAAAGCGGTAGTATTTTCCTATAGGGAAGGCTGTCATGTTTGACCTTGGTCAAAATTGTCTGTGTGCCAATATTACAGATATCGCCATGACTCTTGTGTTATCTGCATACAACAGAAGATAACAGAATATAAAATAAAGACATATTTATACATATAAAGACAAAGTAACAGGGTGACCTCGATATACAAAACAACACATAAAACAGGCACACAATTATCCAAACTCTTTTTCAAAACCAATAGCCTCTTTTTAGCACATGGAGCCACAACACATTTGTTATTAAAGAAGAATTATTGGGATAGTTTAGATTATGGTCTTCGTTTCAAGTAAAAAGGAAGACAACTTGTAGTGTGAGTTATAACATGAAAGCTGAACAAGCTGCAGCAGCACTGTTGCGGAGTTGATGCATAACTAGTACTTTGGCTCCACTGCACCTCACTCCATCTTTACCTCCGAGGTCTTTTTTAAGAAGTAAATTAACCTGCCTGAGAACAATACAATCACTGGAGAGGAGAACGTGTGCTGTTTGAAGGGTTCTTCTCACCCATCTGTTTTTCAGGCCTTGGCTCTCTTTCATGGTCCTTATCTGGGATTTCTGCCAGTAGGTGATGATCTTTCATTAAATCACCTTTAAGCAGTTATTCATGTGTTGGGGGACGGTCAGACATCCAGGACTTTGCTAACTATCTGCTAAAAAGCATCACATTCATGTGCCGTCAATCCTTCCCCGAGGACAACCAGTAAACAGTCAAAGTGTGTGTTCCAATTTCACTTTTTCAGTGTAGCTTCATATGTTTATTGGACAGTGGGACCATATTCTAAATATATGCTACTTTATTTAAAGATCAAACCCCTATTTCTTTGAATGTGTTGTTAAGAAGGCTACAGTGTGCAGGAGACCTTGCTGCTGAATAGATGCTGTCTGCTATTGTGTCTTTTTAAGTATATGTGTTCGAGCTCATAATAATACAGCTTTGTGGCGTCAGACTACAGTGGGCTATTGTAGAGTAGATTGACTATATATCACCACGTAGGACTATACACCGTAGAATCATTGCTTTGGCTTGTGTTCAGGTAATGTACTGCTCAAGGTCAATGTCAGCTGGGTTGCCCACAAAGCTGACTGGAGAGGTGAGACATGCTGCAGTAAATCCTAATGATGGAGCTGTGTAAACGCACTCTGACATGGTAACTGCAATCTATTTTCCAGGAAAGGCATGGGTTGTAAATTCTCATGGGACCTGGATACCTGGATGAAGTTGGTCACATTCTTGATCAGCACTGAATGTAAATTGCTAAATAATTTTTTATGCAGGACTGCGTCTTTAACTTCATTTATTAAAACAGGAAACCTTTCAGGAAACTTGCTTAGATGGTGTGTATATGAGATCCTCACATACAGTAAGAACATTATAGTTAAGCATATTTTGGTGCAGTATTCTAACTCTTTTCAACTTTATTTTGTTCCCACTTTTTCATAATGATTGAGGAATTGGTGAGCACTGTTTTCGAAAAACTCACATTGCAGTATCTTTCCATTTGCTATTAAGATCAGTGTTAGCCCTGATATAGCTAAATATTTACGAAATATTTTGTAAAAACCAAAACATCCTGCACACTGCCTACTCAATTCATTAGCATTCGTGGTGCTGCTGGTGGCCTCTGATTGGTGGCATGTTTTCGTACATATGACGTCTGGGCTGACTTGCCGACATGTTTCAAATCTTCACACGATATCCTCGAATGTTATTTAATATGGAAACACAGGACTCTCAAAAATGATGTAGCAACCACACAAGTGTATGTTATGGCGAATAGATTGAATGATTTCAACATCATTTCTGAGACGCAAACTCAGTTTTAACAAAACATAATTCCTTAGTTGTTGAATGAATCCAACAGTGAGTCAGAACACGGACCTTGTGTGTTGTCAATGTTCTCTTTTCGGCTCAAGCCTTCAACTTATTTTGTAAGGACTTCAACTTCCAGGGTCGCCCAAAGCAACTTCTTTCACTTTGCAACTCTATAAAATGAGTAGGCTCGTGATTATAATCTCAAGTGATGGGTTTATGATCACATACAGCTTGTCAATAAGACTTTTTGGAGTACAAGAGGACATGTTTTGTGAAAAACTAATTAAAATCACACAATGTATATAGATGTACTGTATGTACCCAGCCTCAAAAGAACACGGAGGACCCAGGCTGTTCATGTGATGTTTTTTTATTGCAGTTTGAGAAAAATGTCCCTGAGTTAGTAGAGCCAACACTTCAATATGTGACTTGCATAACATCTGCAATTATCAACGGAAAGATTATTCTTTGGATTATTCTACATTAATAATGCATATCCACTTAAAAAGATAACTGTCCTTGAATATGAATTAATTATTATGCAGCCTTCATTAATAAATCAATAGAATGCAGTGGTGCACTGACCCCTGCAGCACTGGCAAATGTGGTTGTGAGATAAAGGAGCATGTTTACATGTGGTATGTGGGAGGAAACATACTTGTTCTAATTGGCAAATAAAAAAATGCCCCAAAAAAAAAAAACTGCGCGCAAGAGAGGGACAGATGGCTTGTGCTCATCAATGTCAACAGATGCTCGTCTCAGTAGTTTGGTCCACAGCAGGAAATAAGTGACAAGGACTAGTTGTAGCGGATATACATCCATGGATGCAGGCATGTAGCTCGATGGGCAGGCAGACATGTGAGCACGACTCGCCTCCTCGGCTACTGTTTAACTCGGTAGGACAGGCAGAAAGAGAGAAGAAGAGAACGACAGTTAAATGAGCTTGAATGGTGCTGTCGAGAGATTGGGATCAACAGCTCAGATGTGACATCTGTGTGAGCGTTACGTTTGATGTCCAGCTCAAAAGTTCAGGCTGGACACACATGGACATATATATGCACACACAAATACACAGCTGCAATAAAGACACAGGGACCAATGTGTGTACGGGGACACTGCTTTCTAACTTTCAACATCATTCTAACTGTTTGTGTGGTTCTTTGCATCGCTCTCTCTCTCTCTCACACACACAAACACACGCACACACACACACACACACACACACACACACACTCGCTGTCACTGAGGAGACCCTTGGGAGAAGGCCTGCTTTCACTCGACCTGAATCTCAGGTGGCTTGGTAAATGAAGCACTCCCTTTATATCAGGACTTCTTCCAAAGGCCATTCATTTTCTCCTTGTGGCACTGCCTGTTTAGCGGCAGTGAGAGAACACACCAAACCTTCACCTTGTTTAAACCATTCAGTGTCAAGCAGGATTCTCCTTCCTTGGCAGAGGTATAATTTTGTTGCAATGGAGCCTTGAACGGTATGGGAAGAATAACCGCTTCACTGTCATGACGAGAGCGGTCTTAAAAATGACTTCCCAGGAAATTGGTTTCCAATCTCATTAACTTGTATTAGCATTGCTGACAAATGGAACACCTGCCTGCAGTATCTCAATGACAATTTACATTTTTGAATGATTGATGGAAATAAATATATAATTACAATAGGCTTTTAAGAATGATTTCATGTGTTCCTTCCATTTGTAGGAAACGGCGGAAGCTTTTACCAAAAGCGGAGATTAATGGCAATACGAAAAAAATACACAGCAAAATTATTACACTTTTATTAAACTGTCACGTTTGCCTGTCGAAGAGATGCAACAGGGGGATGGGTAATTAACTGCACAAAAAATATAAATAATAATCAAATATAAAAATAGAATACAAAACAACATTCTGCTGAAAGAAATACAGATTTAAATGTGCATTTAAAGGAACAGTTTTCATTTTCGGGAAATATGCTTATTTACTGAAGTCGGAGGAGAAAATCCACCAAACTTTTGGTAAGAAAGCGAAGGGCAGTGTCCTTATTGTGCTTCTTTCTGTGAAGCACTCTGCTCAAGGCGCGTCTCTTTGTTTTGCAAAGTTGTATTCATGTGGCTTCAGTGGTCTTCTGACCCTGAGGATGACTGGTGTGAAGTCCACGAGGCCAGCCAGGACAGTTAATGGGTGGATGTATTTGTTGCAGGTGTTACCCTGATGGGAATGTATCTGAAGCTGTGAGAAGGGTATCATGAAACAGCTTTAAGAGGGCAATTGTCCTCTGTAATTAGACATAGATCCACATAAAATAGGATCTTGGGATTGGAGTTAAAGTGAAGAGTGAGTTAATTTAAGAGCACAAAAGCAGGCAGAGAAAGCTTTCAATCCGAAAGTCATTGTAATTGTTCAGGATTGCTTGCGTCATTCAAACAAGCAGGGGAAGGAAGAAGAGGGTGTGTCTGTGTCTTATGCCTCTGGCTTCACAGAGATACTGCTGCAAAATGATGGTGCCTAACGCACATCTCCGGCCAGCTGCTCTAGTGCTAGTTTGCCTGACCTGCGTGTTTTGTAAAATGGTAAGGGTCGGCTGAATTTCCCCAAAAATCTATTATGGCATTTAACAGGATGGAATATTTATTTGCCTCTGAGACTCGGGTTAGTCAACAAAAAGATCTTGCACAGGCGTGGATGGATTTTTCGGTAAAACTACAAAGAAATCAATATTTTGACATTTTCTTGACATGATACTTGGCAGAACATTCACCCAGGAGAAAGACTAAAAGGTGCTCCTAGGACCTTGATGTTCTTCTTGGTACACTTGCTGTTAGACTTGCAGGGTAAAGGTGATATTGAGGGTGTAAAAACAATAGCATTAATAACATTTATACTTTGGAACACTAATCTTTTCCTCTCATTGCCAGTACATTATAGCACTTTAAAACCCTAGCCTATAGCCTCTAAGGCAAGTGTCATTAGATTATGGAGAAGACACTCGTGCTCGCTCTTGGGAAACTAAGCTCAATCAAATAAAGTACTCTTTTAGCTGTTAAATTAAAACATGGAATTAGGGAAAAGCCTAAACTCAATGAGCTTTAAGAACTACTTTTCCTGTCAATTGCAAGCCTCTTACTGCAGTGGACAGGTAAGGAGTGAATGATTTACAAAGGATGTGTTTGTTCAAAAATGTGTTTGTTTCACCCTGAGGTCCAAAAATAAAAGCCCAGCTCCAACTCCTTATAAGTCTACTATCAAGACAAGTTCAAAATAAATGCACATGTTTTAATTCAAATAGTGCTCCTGCCGCCTCATGGTAACTTGTATGCAGAGTAGTCTCCCTGGCCCATTGAGTGAAGAGCCACTCGGCCCACAGATGGCAAACAAACTGTCATTTGTATTCACAGAGAGGTTGAGGAAAGAAGGGTGTGACATTTCACAAGAAGATGTCTGTGCCCACATATCCCTGGCTTGGTGAGGGAATATGCCCCCCATCATGCTGGATCATGATCGCGACGGGTGCCCCCTCAATATGAATACAGGAAGCCTATGTCGCATGTCTACCAAAAGCCAGAGAGGCAGATTTGGTGAACAGACGCCAGGGGAAATAATATGAAATGTCGAAAACAAAAGCTGTAAAAAGCCACAACACCTGCCTGTCTTTTAACCCTCTAAACCCCAAGCAGTTTAGGGGGGAATTTGCTCCTGTCATATTTTTCTCTCCGTGGCCTTGATTTGCACTGCAATATGTAAGTCCTGCACCTCTATGGAAACAGCACAACCATGGCTAGAAGTAGAGAGAACTCAAGCATGTCTTTTGTGCAGTATAACACAGTTACAATGCCATGAATCATAAAAAAAAAGAAACAACAACAAGTTAAATTTATTTAACAAAAATTGGAAAACAATGACATTTAGCTATTTAAGTTATCTATTTAAGTATATATCTTTAATGATCCTAATTAACATGAATGGAAACATAATTTATGTCCTGATCCTTTGTGTTTCCAGTCTCGGCAGACCCCAGAGGGCGAGTTCCTGCCCCTGGACCAGTGTGAGCTGGACGTGGGTTTTGGGACAGGGGCGGACCAGCTCTTCTTGGTGTCGCCTCTAACCATCTGCCATGAGATCAACACCAAGAGCCCGTTCTTTGATCTGTCGCAGCGCTCACTCGTGAACGAGCAGTTTGAGATTGTTGTCATTCTAGAGGGCATCGTGGAAACCACTGGTTAGAGCAAACTATGATTTTTATATATATTTTCTCCTAATAACTTTGAATGCAATACAAATACATTGTTATTATGTATGTATATATAATACTGCTATTGTGGATTCTTTACTGTATTATTACTGTTTTACTGTTGATTTATGTTACTTGTTTTTTTATTTTATTTTACTATGTGTCCCTTGCTGCTGTAATCCTCAAATTTCCCCACTGCAGAAATAATGATGGATTATTTTATATTATCTTACCTTAATAAACTTCCTTTTCCAAATCATGTATGTCATCATCACTAAGCCTGTGGCATAGAGCATTTCTCAGTAATATCTAATACAATATTTAATTTCATGTTCTTTAATTATTCAATAGCACAAGCTCTTTTCTGTCTCTGTCATAATTATCTTTTTATATCGCTTTCTGTCTTTTCCTGTCTTTTTCCCATTCTCCACTTTTCATCTCTGTTCTTGATTGTCTTTCCATTTTCATTTTTTTCCAAAATTTTCCTCCAAATGTCAGTGTTTTCTCTTTTTTCTTGTCTGTTTTTTAAAAATATTTTTCAGCATATATGTCTCTGTTCTCACAGGTATGACATGCCAAGCGAGGACATCTTACACTGAAGACGAAGTTTTGTGGGGCCATCGTTTCCTCCCTGTCATGTCGCTGGAGGAGGGCTTTTTCAGAGTCGACTACTCCCAGTTCCACAACCACTTTGAGGTGAATACGCCTCCTTACAGCGTTAAAGAGCAGGAAGAGAAGTCCTCGTTGACTTCCCCCAACTCTCTCTCGGTCGCAGCCACCCCTTCCTCCCCTCAGTTGGGTAACGGTAGCCGCGGAGGCCGCAGGGAAAGACTACTGTCGGCTGACTATGCAGACCACGCAGAGGACCAACCCTGCAGATTGCCTAGCAAACTCCAGCGCATGAGCTCCACCAAGGAGGAGCTCCACTGGAGGGGATTGAAGACAGGGCCAGCCTTGCCTGGGGGGAAGGCCTTCAGCACAGGAGACCTTCCACTTAGTATTCAGAGGCTGAGGTCAAGCTCCATCCCGGTTGTGAGGCCAGGACAACTGGATGAGCAGGTCCAGCTGCTGTCCTTGGATGGACATGCCCAGGAGGATGAGCTGGAGAAACACAGGCGGCCAGTTGCCATTAGCACCATCACTGCTTCAACCCCAACCCAGATTCAGATCCCCTTGGTAGGGAGTCGGCCAGAAGACAACCTGCCAGCCAAATTGCGCAGAATGAATGCTGACCGCTGACTTCTGCAGACCACCTTTAAGACTTTTGAAAATTGAATCGGGCTTCATGGGCATTGCATTCAAATAAAGACTACTGTGATATAAGTTAAATCTTTTTCTGCTGATTTTGGCCAGTATTTTATCTTTACTTACGGGCTCTCTACTAAGTTGTCTATTGCCACAAAAATAAGGACAACGCCAATAAGCCATCCATCCGCTCATACTGTGAGTCATTTTTGATAGATCACCATCTGTGCCCCCCCACTGACATCTAACACTTCTGCCCTTGTGCTTGTTTCTTTCACTTGTGTTCATAGAGTTTCATCAAAGACTTTATTATGTCAATCAACTTTTTATCACTTACTTTTTTTTTTATCAAGCACCAAAGTGGCAGTCCGAACTAAGGCTGACCTTAATTGACCATTTGCTAGACCTCTTGTCCTATCATAGCTTAGCAACTGTAAGCTCTGACAGGTCGGTCCAGCGTAGGATTCCTCCACATGCCTCGAGCAGCATATGTGGGGCTTTAGTAAGACTTGAGACTCATTAAAAGCAGAGTGGCGCAAAGTTTGTCCTTAATAATTTTCTATGGGACACGAGCAAATTGATTCACTAGAGAGTTGTGGGTTTATTGCTGATGCAGGACTAATCAGCGATGCAAAAAAATGCAAGGTTTGAAAATTTGCTTGGTCACTCAGTGGATCTTCTCCGTAGGAGAGATCCCTCTGCATTTAAACATGGTTGATGGTGGTGTCTTTCTTTTAACCTTTCACAAGAGCAAAAGTGTGAGGAATAGATAAAACAGTGTTTATATCCTCTAAAGTAAGCAGCAAAAGTTACAACATGTTCACTATCATTACCTCCAAAACCAATGAGCATTATAATAACTGATTATCTACAGTAGTTTGTGGGGTTACAGGCCATATAAAAAAGGACCCCTAACAACTAGCACAGCAACTGTGTTGTATTTCCACAACATGTGGAAGATGATTTGAGTGTAGGCTAACTTCAGAAGGCTAACTGGTGAGGATGATGACATTTTATGCAGACATATTAGCTTTAGCCTCTGTATTTTAGCACAATATCATATATGTAGCCATTAAGTGTATATTTATGACCCCTTTTATATCATTTTAGAAAGAGGCAGCAGAAAATATTTCAAATCAGTTTAAAGCAAACTTGTTAATTAGCTAGCTAGCTAGCAACTGTAAGTACCATTGAGTTTGCCAGCTAAAGAACAGCTGGCAAACTCAATGGTTGCTGACTAGAAAATTAGAAATCTTCCTTTCTTACCACTGTGAGAAATAATACAAACACTTTTGAGTGGTAAACTGCGTATGCGCCATGTGAGTTTGACAGGCGTATCAACAGACACTAAGATAGACTGGGCTTAGCTAACGGTCAGTAAACCTGAAATGGGTAAAATAAATCAGAATTTATCAATTGTACTGAATATTTGCTCATTTGATTTGTATGTTTACTACTTTACAATTTTAACTATTTTTACTTGTGGCTGCAGTGTTTGCATTGGCCGATATTCATGTGACAAAATGTAAGACAGATCAATTTGGGACTTTTTCATCGAGAACTGATTAATTAAAATGGAAAAATAAATATTTGGAAATGCAGGGTTGACATCAGGGCACACATGTATTAATGGTACTATAAAGTCAAGATAAAACTTCACACTGCAAGTGCTGAATAATAAATGGTTTGAAATCAGAAGTGTGTCTGTGAGTATATTCTTTTTCCATATAGAAATGTTTATCTTTTCTGTTGGATAGGGTCCAGCATTTCAACATCCTGTGGCATTTCAGCCTGCAAAATGCACCAGCAGCTTGTCACCTGCTGCGATGGTTAAACCAACGTTCATTAATTATAGATGCATTAAATGTGATTGCAAGTCTATTTTGAAGCACATTTCAGGAGGGTAAGAGTTTAGAGAGGAAACTCCAGATCAAATTCTCTTGTGGTATTCAAACAGTGGCTGGTAAGTTCACTTGAAACCAAAGCCCTGAACCTTCCTCTGACTGCAGCTCCAGCTAATCATTTTCGTTTTCCTGTTGCTGACAGAAGAAATGTGTTCACCGGCCTGGCCAGTGGCACTGGTTTGGGGTCAGTGGTTAGTTTTATCTTGATAATGGTTCTCAAGAAGAGGATATCCAGAGCTAATTAGTCAAACTGCAAAGAATAACATGAAACTGAATATTTTGTTGTAATTGTGTAACACGTTGACATTGCAAAATGACCTCTGTCGGGCTTAAGATACAATTAACTCAGATAAATGAGGGGGGAAAGAATAAATCACAGACCATTCTTCACACAGACATAATACTGTATAATTATGGATTTAGCTGTTGATACAAATCTGTTTAGCTCAGGCCTCTATCATTACATTGTGCTTGAGAGATGGGTTAATCTAATTTTCACTTCAATTGTACTTCCTTGGTGGAATAAAGGTCATTACATGTGTAGAATAAGAAGAAAAAAACATGTTTGTGAGCCTGGACTATTTTCACATATCAATCAGGCCATGCTGAATGTTCTGAAATGGATGAACTGGAGTGTTGTTATGTTATTGTTATGTTTATTACTTGGAGCACCTTAATAAAGTTATATCCATTAAAAAACAATGTATCAGTACTGTATGCTACTATGTTTCACATAAACTAATCCACATATTGTTTTTGTGAAGGAAAAAAAACTAAGTTCAGGCGTCAGGTAAAACAATATAATATAATATCATGCTGTAAGGCTCTGCAGCTTTTGTTTTAAAATGTTTATTATCCGTAAATCAAACAATGGGTGCTTCTCGTTTAATGTTATCTCTGCTGAGTCAACACACATGTAGTCATGATTGGGTCTTCCATCCTGTCTTTTGTTTGAGGAAGTAACCTATTTAAATTAGCATATGGCACCTGTTCACCTTAATGATACATGAATTAATGTTTTAACACCTGAACTTACATAACTTACATGTGTTTCAGAAAGATTTTGGTTCATGCTCAACACTTCCTGCAAATCAAAAACATTTTCCACACGTATATACAGTATGTTCCCTAAGAAGTTGCAATATTCAGAGAAAAAAATGATCTGCCCTGTAGTCTGCTGTGTATTACGTCATTGCTCTGCTGATAATGTAGTATTATCCCCTTCAGAGCTTGATCAGAGGTGGAGAACCGAAACTAACAGAAAACACTGAGCCGTGAGCTCTCTCCTCTGACTAAGCGCACTGTGCTGTTTCTGATTCATCCAGAATGTGCTCCAATATCATATCACCTATACTCACTGACATCATTTGCACACGCTGTTGGGCACTTATCTAAAGCAAGCGTGCAAAATATTTGCTTAACACACTGCCGAAAATAATGGAGGAACGAACAAGTTCACTAATTAGGGAATTGGATCACTCTGCGTTACACATTAGGCGACCGCTAACGACGTCACAAACACACACACATGCAAACACTCAAGACTATTAAAAAGCTACCATTCACTCAAGGAAAACATGTTGAGTGTAATCAATATTAAAAAGAAGTGTGTAGCAAAATTGGCAGATGGTCATTTTTCTACCTTTTAAAGACACTTATTCACAAACCTTTACCGTCCAAACCCATTAATTATCAATGTGCCCTTTGTTTACAACTCCAGTTAGGCTCCTTCATGTCGGCAAGAGTTTGAATCATTGTCATGTATAACCTAAAGTTACATTTGTATGCCACCAGAGATGCAGATGTGAGTGCATAGCGTGACTCTGTGGGCTGTGTATGCCTGCATGTTTATCTGTGTGCATAGGGAAACACAGCGAGCGAGCGCAGCAATCAGATCACACATCTATATTGACCAGATGCTCATCCATAGTCAATGAGCACAGAAAACTGTCGCTTCTCTATAGTACGGCGCCTTTAGCTTGGTGAGCCGGGTTTTTCATGGAAATTAAGAGATAATCTGGTTTGTGGATTCAGCTTTGTTGTGTTTTGACCTCTTGACATGGATACAGTCACTGACAGGTACCAGCAGCTATAAATAAATCTGTATGAGCTAATATCACTTTGAAAAAGTAAAGCAAGTTTGCTCCAACCACTGAACAAGCTGGAGTGGGTGTTTCCCTGGACATAATGCACAGCAGATTTTTGTTCCCGAATATGAAAAAAAATGTGTCTTCAAAACAGACATAAATAAGTCGGGGATAAAACTTTAATCTTTGAAATAGAAAAAAAAAATGTCCACACGCTATTTTATTTAGCATGTGTCCCAATGGTCATGAGAGAACCAAACAGATTTTTTAGGTTTCATTTTGATCCCTATGAGAGAGCCAGCCTTATTTACATGTGGTATCAGCTGTGTTTTGCCCATAGGCTCGCTCTGGGCAGCCGAGGTAAATAGTGCTCAGCTCTCCAATTGCTTTCCTTTCCTTGCTTTCTCTGTGAGTCACCATATATCAATTCAAGTGCTCTTTATTTCTATGATTTTCTTTCAGACTGAGAGATGTAAAAATGAGTTTTCATAAAAAGAAAGCATTTTTAACTGGAAAAGTGTTTACCACATACACGAAAGCGGCGCAATCTCAGAGGTCTTTTTCCACCAATCACTTACTGTACATTTTCGGCAGTATTATAACCTAAAAAACTTGAAAATTAATAATAAATATAAAGAGAAAAGTCTTTAGCTGGATTAAATCACTGCGTGTAAATTGAAAGAGGTCACTCATAGTTCCAAAGCCATTCCCCTCTACGTAGCATTAGAGTTCAGCTAGATTTTGGGGGCAATGACTTTATGTGTCTTTCACAGGGTTGTTTCAGTGACAAATCTTATGAAAAACAACCGTACACAACATGCACAGCACACAAACTCAGACACAGTTCGCAACTAGCTGGTGATGTGATGATGTTAGCAGCTAAAGAGCAAGATATATCTCTCAGGAATTGGAGGAGACCAAAAACAGAGCTAAAAGTAGAGTAAATATTATTCTGCAGATCGCCAGGAATGAGACTCCAAATGAATGCTAATGTTGCTTTGTTTCTGCTGCATGTGAGAAGGAGATGGTTTGCTGACAAGTTCGCCACATGAACTTTATAAAGGGATAATATGTCAGTGTTGGTGTCCACTGCTAAATAATCCCTTAATGCAGGTTTGAATATTTATGATCAAATAAATAACAATCAAACTTGGAGTTCAAGCAGGGGAAGAAATCATAAGCGCTACTCATGTTTTATTTGCTCAGCGTTTAGCACTCAAAACCTAAATTTTTAATGGACTGTCAAAACAGAAATTAGTAATTTATGTATTCATTTTTTCCTTGATTTATTTTGGATTACTGACTAATTGATAAACTAATCATTGCAGCATGAGATTGATCAATCAATATAATATGAATATTTGGGATATTTTTGCTAATTATTATTAGGGCTGGGCAAGTTAACGCCTTAACGCAGCAATCCTTTAATTTGATCATGCGTGACATTGCATTTTTTAGTTTTTCTTGCATTGGGATCGTCCTATAACTGCCGCACACAGATGCTGCACTTTAAATCTCCCCCAGGCCGCGTAGTTCAGATCTGGGCGTCTTACGGCTCTCCCAGTCCTACCCGCGTAAAGGTTTAGTGGGGAGATTGGGATTGGGCCACAGTGTTGGCAACTTGCCGAGTTGGACCTGACGCAAAGTATGTATTGTTATGTAGTTTCTGTTCTCAGCGAGCAGCGGGTGCTGCCACGAGCCGCTCTGCCTCCCAAAGCTCTCACAGGCGGTCAGTCTCACAGGAGCATCGTGCTGCAGTCTCCACATCCAGATTGAAAATGAGCTCCTGACCCCACAGTCTGATACACTATGGCAGAGCACTTTCAGTCACTATCACTTCTGGATCTTAGAAGATGTCCAGCGCAATTGTTCAAGCTAACACGGATTGGACTACTCTCACTAAGTTTAAAAAAATTACTTGAACTAGAAAACATCAAAAGCACCTTGTACAAAGTTAATAAATTGCTGGTCTTAACATACATCTTTAAAGTAAGCCACAAACTGAACACGGACAAAAGAAGGAGTGGCTTGTCTTTAACAGGGACCCTTACGATTAAACACACTGTTTGTGTTGTTCCCTGATAAAATCCAAATGTTTCTTCTGGTACCTGTTCAGAAAAAAAAAAAAGATTTATATACTATATATGTGTGTATGTTAACTTCCTGTTCCACCAGAGTTCTTGCGATACACTAGTTTTTACTTTATTATTCAATTTGGCGCATAATGTGATCAATTGCAGAAAAATCATGATTTATCAGTTAAATCTTTTCAACTTTTCTCAGCCCTAATTATTATCCATTTTTTTGTGAACTGCAGAAACTGTGCAATGAATCAGTTGTCTTCAAAAGATACTGTGCACCTTTTCACAATAATCTAGCCAGCAGGGGAGGGTGTTGTATCCTCTTTTTAAAGCAGGTCATGCTTCCCAGGACGACCCTGATTGAAATCTGCTCGGAGAGAGAGCTCAACATGCCTGCCTTATTACGAGCCCTGTCACTCCATTACAGGGACAGAATCTTATTACATGCCCCCTCTTGCCATCCTAATTGGGTTTTCCCACCAAGACATTTTCAAAACCTTCTGAATTACAATCCTACCACTGTGACAACAAAATCACTCATCACATTAGCAGATATGCACCTTAGGAGTGGCAGGCTGCTGCTTTGAGTGTTTTTTTTCTTCTTTAAACGCAAGGATTCCTTTCTTTCGTGATTTTAGTGAAGAGTTAGTGAAGCAGACAGAATCATTTACGGTCCGTCTGAATCAAACTGCTACACAACTGAAAATGTATGAGTACGTTAGTCTCTCTTGTGAAAATGCCTGCTTGTCTAATAAATATTTGATTGATCTTTTAATAAGAGAAAAGCACTGCTTGGGGAAGGCATTCTGTAATGTGTGACCTCATCTGTCTACCACTAGATAAAAAAGATTACCTGAATATTTTAGGTTAGGTGCAATGCGAGAGAGCTTTGTGGTGTCAAGATTTTGTTTTCTCCCTGTGACAAACTTAAGAAGATGGTTATTCTGTTTTCTATTGAGTCTTTGCAAAGTTGTAAACTTGTGTTATTTATCATAAATTCATCTTTTTGTATGTCACTCTCCCTGCTTCAAGCCCTCATTCAGGTGAGACCTTTGGTGAGTGACTAAAACATTTGATCTCCCAAAAGGCCTTTCATTACTCATACACTTCGCAGTCTTCACCATAATAATTCATCTTTCCCTCTCTGGATCTTTCCCTCTCTAAGTAACACATTTGGTAAATACTATGTGGGATAATTTAGTAATCTTCAAAGAGAGGCTCGAGAAGGAAGACTTGTTCATGGCCCAGAAAATTTACATATTTGCAGATCATTTACATATTTTCTGGGACGTGAAGATGTCTCAGCTCCTCTTCTTGATTTCCATCATTCTCTAAGTCTAAACTTTTGAGCTAGGATGTTTTTGTCTGTGACACATGAGAGTCAGTTCGTGATTGTTTTATCCACTAAAAGTGCAATAATATTCAACAATTCTAAGATGCGCACAAACATCTGCAAATGAGAAGCATTAAAATACTGGTACAATAAATACTGCTGGTTGTTTTACAACTTCCAGTTTCCCTCAGATGTATCAAGCCACAGTTGAAAATTTAAATTGGTTTTAATATGTTCAAGTGATCAGTGTTTCCGAGCTTTGTTCAGGTGTATCCTATCAAATTAAATTGTTTCCAACACAAATAAATCAGATTACCTGAGTATAAACTAAATTTAATAAATAATTCAAACTTTTTTTATTCCCAGATGCAAGGAAGCTGCTACTTAACTTGAAGTGGCAGAAGGTGGACCTTCCAACCATTTATCCATTACTCTTAGCTTATTATCTTAATTATCTAAAAATGTTACTTTTATCCAATTTTCAACCTCTCTCCATTACTTTGAGCTATATCTCAGCTGTCTATTCTACTATTACAATTGTTTATCTATTTCTTTAGCAAACCATTTCATTTGTTTCTACTTTTAGCTACTCATTTATGCATTAACTTTCAACTCCTCTGCTCATTACTAACTTTTTTTCACTAACGTTGTTCATCTTATGGTAGATTTTTGGATATGACTCATAATTTGAATAAAAGACTAAATATTTAAACATATATTTTCAAATAGTACATTTTATTTCATGAAATTAGTTGGTCTACTCCTTCTTTCCACGTACCCCCTGGCAAAACTGCAGAATTAATCACGCCCTGTGTTACAAGTAGGCTACTCCTATTTGAGAATCAATGATGCAGGTTGTAGTTCATATCTGACGGCGCATGAAAGGAGAGAAAACAACCAACAAAGTAGTATTCAGGTCAAAAAGTTGTTGGGACAATTGTTGTACACAACACTTGACGTGACTACAAGCGTTTGACTCAAACTGAAAACGCTGAACAGATTTGCCAGCAGTGCAGCATAATAATCACCAATAAAACGCTGTCTTGCACATTCGCCAGTTTCAAGAAAAAACAGCAGCTGAGCAAACACGCTCTCCAATCTGGCAAACAAACAAATGGTGAGTGCACATGTCCCAGACTGGCCACACTGCCCGTCTGTCTTCTAGGGAAATGATGCAGCGATAGCCAGCACATAAGTTGTGCAGAAGCTGCATCTGTGTCTTGAACCTTCTTTCTTATCCAACTCCTGCCAGGCGGATTGACAGCCTCCGGGTGAGGTTAATCACTGCATGGCTTAGGGACCAATTGGTATGGCAGGAAAGTGAGTCATTTGTACTATGGGTACTGACCTTTCCTTCCTAGTCTTACTTGACAAGACAAATTATTCGCTTATCAGGGTAATAGTTGCAAGAACAGCAGTGACACTGTGAAACCAGCCTGTTTTATTTGTTTGTCCAGCAGCTTGGTGAGAGGGTTAGCTGTGATGGGGTTAGCTATTATGGGTTAGCTACAGGTTAGCTATGATGGGTTAGCCATCGGTTAGCTATGATGGGTTAGCTACGGGTTAGCTATGATGAGTCAGCTATCGGTTAGCTATGATGGGTTATGAAAGGTTAAATGGTTAGCTATGGGTTAGCTATGGTGGGTTATGATGGGTTAGATGGTTAGCTATGGGTTAGCTAAAATGGTTATGATGGGTTAGATATGATTAGGCAGGTGTGAAAAAAGGAACTTTAAGCTTAAACAATTTATGTTTTATTGTACTGCAGGAAAAATGCATTAAAGAATCTGCACTCATTTTGAGCCCGAACCTCATGTCTTTCAGCAATGTCAGTGACGTCTCTATTTCATTAGATTGGCTCCAGTATCTTAATCAACTGGGAGTAACTCCAATCAATTTGTTCTGCATTATTTACCAAGCTAGCAAGTCCCTATGGGATTCACACAGACAACAGAAATTACTGTATCTATCGTCCACTGCCTGGCACTCTGGTAGGAAAAACAAATAGCTAATACTATGACATGATTCCCGGTTGGCGGATATAATTTATTATTTGTTAACCAGTCTGCCAAATTGAAGGACTTTCAACCCTAAAATAGAGTAAATTTAAGAATAGGCTTAAATAAATACAAATTCTTCTTGTGTACACAGGACATTGCATTTAAAAGTGACACATTTTGTAAAAAGCTATTTTGACTTTTTACAAGGAAATGTAATTTCTTATTCGTAGACTGTTCTCTGCTACGTGTTGTTCACATAATCCTGCTGTACACTTGCACTGGCCATCTGTGACTACACTGCCAGCCGTGACGAGGGGGGCCATGCAAAAGCAACTAATGCAGTGACAAGACTTGTACTCAAGGGAATACCATTAGTCCCCAGTTGGTGAGAGAGATGGCCATCTGTGATTAGAAAGCAAATCTTAATGTGTCCTGTCCTCAGGCGATGAGAAATAATTGTGATAAAATTACTCATGAGCACAAAATCCAGCATTATTTTACTTTTAACTGATTACATTGATCAATTTGTATTCTTATAAAAACCAAAGCAGAGCAAAGTGACTTCTTAAAAGTGACGTTTTAATGCCCAACACTAATGGAGTTATTGGTAAATATACTTAAGCTCCTGAATCCCAAAGCCCCACAGCAAATAACAGCTATAAAAGCATAAAATATGGGTGTGGTAGCTACAACGTGTGCCCTCCTGTTCACCCTATATATGCTGCTGAGGTGAAGTCTATTATTGCAGGGGACTTAATGAAAGTTAAAAGAGCATTAAAATATGTCCTCAGGGAGCTTCAGAGACCTTTTGTTACAATGGCTAATATCTAGTGGCAGTAAAGTGGATCGGCTGATCTGCTCACACCAGGATTTGCTGATATTTTTTTCCAATCCTGAGACTTGTGTCAATGTTACTTCAGCACAGTGTGTCATGGTAATTACTAAGAGGCGAGTGGCTTATACGTTAAATGCCTCTGAGGGAAGAAAAAAAATGCTGCAAGCACCGTATGCTCACCAGAGTTTATAACAAGACAATATGTCAGCTGAGATGTCGTTAAGGTAAAAAATGTCTTTCTCATGCTAAATACTTTTCCTGAGAGTGGTTCTTCGCCATCTGGCTCTATTGAACTGTACGGTAATTGTCCGACAGAAGCAGGTTTGTACAATTTAGATGTTTGCGAAACTTGAATTGTGTAACCACGGCCTACAGCACAGATGCGAGGGACAGCTTATAAATCACATTGCAATTCTGAAAATCAAATCAGCTGTCTTTCATAACCACTTCCATTATCTTTGAGGCGTGAAAGTAAACTTGAGTGTAATGTTGTGCTGCTTAATAAATAGTGGTTTTACTCAAGGTTACTGCTTGATTTACATTAGAGTGTAACTCCACTTTAGTCATACATTTTAGTGTATTATGTAAAACGCTGCTAATGGGCTGGAATTAGCGTTTACTGATTTGCAGATGTCTGTATAGCTCATACATTTGCACTTTTACAGCCAAGTGTGAGAGCATAAATGCATGGTATGCAAATATGCATCTCTGGTTATTGAACATTTTTACAGATGCAAATAGCAGATTAGAACAATGCATTATTATATAATACATTCTGGTTGAGCCACCACATGCATGTATTCAGAAATATTCTAATAACTGATGAGAAACTTTGTGTCGTTGGCATGAATACAGATGAGACGGAGAAAGAAGTGATTATAAGAATTGTTTCCTACATTGGTCGGTCTCTCTCTCTCTCTCTCTCTCTCTCTCTCTCTCTCTCTCTCTCTCTCTCTCTCTCTCTCTCTCTCTCTCTCTCTCTCTCGCTCTCTCTCTCTTATTGGTATTCACAATGAGTCTCATGCCCTGAAATGCACTTGATAAGACTTGCTACGCTCGAATTTACCACAGAGGCGAAACAGGCGGATAAAATTGCTCCTCTGAATATCATTCCCATGACAAATCAATATTCCACTAAAGTTGGTTGTTTGATTTTTTTTCCATCCAAGGGTGACCTTTTGAACTACTGTTAGCATAAAGCGGTAGTTTTAAAACCTATTTGGTGAAAGCGATCACACACTTATAAGAGAAAGGTTCAGTCTGCACATATAAAACAAGCAACCAATCAGCCCTGTTCATAGAAGCCATTTTGACAAGACATTAGGCTCGTTTGAGATGAGCTAGTTCTGCGCAGAGTCGATCGGCGGCGATCGACGCGCAATGCATGATTTGTTAGATTAGATTTGTGTTCGACTTGCTCCCGCCTTACTCTGACGTCATGCATACGCGATCAACGGTACTCTCACGAAAGCAAGGCGGCTGTCGATTTCAGAGGCATTCGCTGCAGCAGCTCTCCCCCGCCTGGCTGGCCCAGTGCATGATGGGAAACGCCTGGCTCTCACCACATCAGAGAGCTGATTGGCTCTTAGATCTGACAGCAAACACCACGTGTTGCAGAAAATCCTTATTTTATGTGTCGTTGTAATACTTAACGCTCGATTGTTGACTATTAGTCTCAGGTTTAATCTATAAACATATTTTGTCTGGTTTATAATACAAAATCGTATTTGTATAACACATCAAAACCAGCAGTAATGTATTTCACAGGCAGACATAAAAACAACAAAGGATGCAGCGACACTCACTTTTCTACATGAATATATATTCATAATCACATATGAATAAATTCAAACGTGAACTTAAAACTAGAAGTAGACTACATATCGGAACTAACAGGAAATATTTTATTCCGTTACTTCCTGTTAATACTTTGAAGACAGCTGAAAACTGTCCGACTTGATCGCAGTTTTTCGTCAACGCCTCCCGCAGCGGCCGCCTGCTCTCGTCTGGATTCCAGGCGAGGCGCAGCTCTAACGAACAAGCCTACTGCAGGCCTAACACAGGTGTGATCAATAACATTAATTATGCTCAATTTAGGTTGGCCAGGGCCATGGTATCATGCATGACTGTCGCGTCCCTTAACACATATTTCCCAATCATGGCTTGGCAGCCATAACTGGGCCTGATAGGACTGTCAAGCTTCGAGTGATGTGCAAAACTTTCCATTTGAATACTTTTAGAGAGGGTTTTTTAGCCCTTTCAAAGCTAGAAACACAATAATTGACATGTATCTGTGCCTTTACGGTGTGTGAATGTGTGTGAATGTTAGTTAGAGTCCTAACGACCAGGTGGCCCCTTGCATGGCGGCTCCTCCCATCATTGTGTGAATGGTTGAATAATATCATGTAGTGTGAAAGCGCTTTCAGTGGTCGAAAGACTAGAAAAGCACTGCACAAATACATGTCCATTTACCGTTTACATTTTCACTTCAGGCTACTACATGGATCTACATATCTGTATGAACTGCATGTGTGCTGTGTGTGACATGTACACAAGCAACTGCTCCAATAAATAAAAATGTATACTAGAGTCACTGCACTTTTTTTTATGAGAATCCTTACCAGGCTTATCCTTGGTAGAGACGAACACAGAACTGTGTTAACACAAATGCATAAAATAAGCCTGCAGCTCAGCACCTTTTCCATTCTGATAAGTAAATGTAAATGTTGTTTCACAGTGAGTTGTATAAAGCGCTGCTGTACAATGACAGCAGGTGGAAGAACAGATTTTGTATTCTTTGGACTGTGAATATAAAGTGAGAATTATCGGCCTGTGTCCTCCTCGCCTTATGTTTGAGGGCATCGTTCACAACTCAGAGAGGTAATTCCTCACATCAACGGGTCCTTCAGAGCTAAGCAGAGAGTCTGTAAAAGCTGTGACCTGGATGTTTGCTGACTGACTTCTTTCTGTGGCGTCATTACCTGTGATTGATTGAAAAGTGTGTCGCAGCATTATGACTAGTAAGTCAGATACAAGTCAGTGACTCACTCCCTCACGCACAGAGAAACAAACACACAAACATGTCTTGTTTTGGCTAGAAAATATGCAGCTGCATTTCCCTTTTTAGGATGAAATTCTTTACAGTTGTGGACACATTATTGCCCTTGATGAACAACATGTAACTGTCTGGTTCAGCTGTCCGAGCCATGACGTGGTCTTTAAGGTAACTGGGTGGCTAAAGGTATAGTCCTACAAACGGAATCCAACATATATCCCCACATCAACATGCTTCTTTTATTTTTAGGATCAGTGATCAGATAATCCTGAGCATGGCCGCCTCCCTGTGTCTGTTTTAGTATGCTGCTCTAAAGAGCCTCAAGTCCAAACTACAAACATATAAATAAGGCAATATGAACACTCAAACGCTGTGCTGACAGCAGAAATATGTGTTACCCTTGAAGTAAACGTGATTGGAGAAACTATGGTGACGTGCATCCTTGCCTTCATGCTGTTGAAACAGTGTGTGGAGGCAGGTAACATTCATTTTCATTAACAGCAGACAAATTGTGTTTGGGCGGGGCTTAATCTGATTGTGTTCTGTGGTTTCTTATGCAACCTTGTGCTCCATGAATAGGGGGAATTCTTAGATTTGATTAGTTGATTGATTTGATTACTCGCTGATGTAGTCAACAGAGTAACCACAAAGGAACTAGCACACTTTTTAGCTTGCCGAGGGTCTCCTTGACTACATATAAAGGTCTGCAGTCTCCATGTTCATGTAATTCTATCTATTATGTATGACTGTTACATGTTTCTAATTCATATTGAATCTTAAAATTACATTTGCAACTTTAGTTTAATAATTAATTCAACTAAGAATCAAATCATCAAATATATATCAGAGGAACTTAAATAATAAAATGCTTCGAGAAAAAAAATAACTGAAAAGCAGCAGCAAATCTTGAATGAGGTTTTTATGAGCAAGATAATTTAATTTTTCTTTTAAAGGGATTGTGAAGTACATTTTCCTTGAAAGGCAATTGTTTTCTGTCTGCTCTAATCCTAAAACTAAACTTCTAATCACAAGTAACCGCTGTTGATGTCCAGTATATTTGTGTGTGTATCCCTTGTTTAATGTGAAGAGGTTGAAGGATGTTGTTGGTCAGCGAGCATCCCATCATGCATTGTATTCAATTTAAAGGACTTGAAAATATCATAATTCTATTTTTGGAGGCAAGTGTAAGTTTATATGTAGTTAACAGCTTGTGGTTTATGTCAAACGACAGATTAAAAAAAGTATGTATAGGTAGTCTTACTGAGATCAGGATTTCTTTTGACAGAAAGATCAGAGTATAGCAGGGAACACATGTACAGAGTGAAGACACAGTGCACAAGAGTTCAGACCCACTATAATGGAAACACAGGTCACAAATATCTCTCCAGTGAATTAAAAGTATAAAATCGCTTAGTTCTAAGACTCATTGTCATTCTGCAAGTATTGGAAAGCCGTCTTTCAGTATTTACCAGGAGTATTTGCAGTCAAAGGGCATTTTGTATGCAAAACTTGATGAATAAATGATGAACTGGTCATAAAAATATAATCCGTAGAGATGTAAAGTACATGTTCGAATTCACAGCACAACCTCAAGCTGAACTAACTTTACTGAAAGCTAATTAGTTCATTACTTCCTGTTAAAAAGCCTTTAAAAAGACAGTAAAAGTCATGATGTGGTAAATCTGTTGTAAATACCTTATAATCAATGCTTGTGTCGTAACTAATCCCTTTTAAACCACAATCTGAATTTAAGTTAATTCATAACAACGATGTAATTAGATTCATTCAAGTCATTGTTAACAGAAAGCAAAAAAAGCTGTATTGATAAAAATGTATGCAGGAAATTTAAGAAAACGGCTATAAGACAAACACAATAAAATAACTATGAGTATTTAAAGACCAACTTTCTTTCACGAACATGTTGATCGGACAGAACCACGTGAAGAAGAACGGAGCAGACGCAGTAAGAACACGTTGAATAAGTATTATGAGGTCAGACTCTTGAGGTCAGACTCTGACACCACTTTTCACAATGAAGGTAAATATTTCCCCACAAAAATGCAAGCCAAACTGCTTCACTGCCTCATTTTATGTACGTATCTTCAAAGTCAAACAGGGTCGAACAATTACGTAAATGTCTCATGTAGCCGCAAAGTCAAAGGCTTTTGTAAGTCCTGAATTGAAGAATTGAATCCTTGCTTGTATGGGCAGCATTTAGTCTGGCTTCATCTGTATTTTTTTCCTGTCTGCAAGATATGCAGCATCACATATTTTGTTATATAACATTTATTAACCTGCGTAATGTCTTCTTTGTATTTCTATCATGCACAGACATTGACTGACCTCAGTCACCTCCTCCGTATCCTCATTTTATTTCCCTAGGTGTCCTTGCTGTCTCATTTCAGAAACAACCTTTTCTAACTGAAATGACAGTGTGCCGATCGTCTGAGGAAATTTTCTGAATTTTGCCTGCAGCAAATGTGTGCCTCAGCTGACCTTCCGGAGGTGCTCACATAGCACATTTGTTATCATTTCAAGGTAAAAATCCCCTGGGTCAGCTAAACGAGAGAAAGGGCATCATTCATCCCTCAAGGCCTAATGGCAGTTGGTGACTTCTGTCCACTATTTATTTCCCGAGCCTTACTCCAGTATGCTGTAGCATGCTAATATCTTAATCGCTACACCGGTGAGTGTACAGATCTTGTGACTTCCTTGAGAAGAGCTGCTTGCAAAGACAGGACGGTGACTGGGCACGATACAAGAGGCTGAAGGAGAAAGACAGAGAATCATTGAAAATACTTTATTACATTTCGACGAGCCAGCGGTAGGTGAATTATATTAAAAACAAAAACAATTCATTCACCCATTTACATACAGCAAGGAAGGAAATATAGCATTGGTTTAAAAATGTCATTTCACTTCTGCTTGAGTGTGTCACAGGTAAACAAGACTCAAATGAGGCTACATGAGGCTTTCATAGCAGAACATTTGAGCTAAATGCTAACATCAGCATGCTAACATGTACTAATAAGCATATAGTTCAGTTAAGGCAGATGGTAATGTCATTATGAATGTTGGCGGGTTTTACCATGATATATCAAAGTATCGGACAAAAGAAAACTTTAACCTGAAGATGAGACTATACGTCAGAGGGTAACAAGTTATAACAATTCCTCCTGAAGGAGAATGTCTGTATGTCTGAGAGTAAATGTATTTCAATCAAAGTCCAAAATGTAAACTTCATGCTGACGCCTAAGAAAAAAATCAAGGAATCATTAGAGTTGGTAGAATTCATTATCCAGGCACCATGATTGTGTGTCTAGAATTGCATAAAGATCCATGCAATAGTTTCTGAGAGTGGAGGATGTATTGCCATCTGACTCCACTACACTGCAAGAAATGAGGTTATTTCACTTTTGTAAAGCCTTTGATAAAATCAAGATACTGGTCTGATTGACTGTGCACATTGATTAGTTGAATAATTGAGTACTAACCTGAAGTGATTAACTGAAGGTCCTGAACCAAGGAACACTACGAAGAAGAAAGACATGACTGCGTCAATAAAAGAAGACAACACAAGCACAGCCGATTTACATGTGAGCATATAAAAAAATACACACACCACTCAATGGTGTGTTTCTCTTCTCCCCTCCACTCGATTTGAAATCGCTCAAGTGGACTGCAGGTCACAGAGATGAGACTTGAGATATGAAAAAAAAAAACATGCATACGGACACTCTTGCACTTAGCACAAGAGATGTTGTTTAAAAATGCATAAGCCATTAAAGTAAAACATGTTCTTTTGTACCCTTCTGCCTTGAGAATACAAAAATGTTTTGTGCTGCTCTAGCTCTGTTGGAGATAATAGATGATTGCTCAAGCGAATCATCGGCTTCAGCAGAATTTCAGCTGACACTGGTTTTGTCTCATTCTATCAAGAAAATCTATTTGTAAGCCGACGGCTGGGTTTCTGTCAGGTGGTAAAGTGAAACAGGGCAGATATGTCACTGTAATCAGGGCCAATGAGAGGGGACAACGCTGTATACTAAGGACAAGGATTGCACCGTGATGAAACACATTAATGCTCGGGTAAATAATATGGACATAATAATAATAATTTCTTACCAAATTCATACAAATCTGCAGTCCATGGTTGAAAATGGCTGAAATGCCGTAAACCGTTTTAAATCAGCACCTAATCTTGAAAAAAACAATTTTGAGATAGAATCAACTGTCTGTGACTGATCTACGTCTTAAAAAAGAAAATGAACGCTCTCTAATCAGACTCCCCACGCCGTATCTCCCCACAGCGCCAATTCTTTTTCAGTAACCGCTATTACAATCACAACCTTGTTTTTTCTTTTTGGTGGACTGGAAAGAAAGTTTTCAGCACATCACAAAATCTGGAGAATCAGTGTTAATGTTAGCAATGTGCTCTCCTACGCTGTTTTCATCAGTTCAAACATTTAGCAGCTGGCTAGTTATTTAGCTAATGCTAGCTTGCTATTCCCACCATGTTTTCTTGCGTACATAACCAGACTTTACTTGCAAAACACAACACGCCGTATAACGCCAATAATACTAACCTCCTACAACCAATGATCTGCTTCCTCACGTAAAACAATAAGTTAATCTTGATTAATTTTTTTATGTAGCGTCCGTTATTATTTTAACCCAAATAACGATCTTTTCCTAAACCTAACTAAGTTCTGTTGCCAGTCCATTCTTGTGAAGACGGAAGTATATTTTACAAAGACTGTATGTATGCAGTGAGCGGAAATTGACACGTGCTGCTGTCATTGGAAAATGCATAAAAAATGAAGTGTAACTTCTGATAAGATATCATACAATCTGTTGTACGGGGATAACTTGACGTTACACTGGCTGGATACGAGTCTCTCTTGCCGCGACAGTCTGTCTCTGAAAACGACGCCCACTCTCCTCCCGGCAAAGCAGTCCCACAGTGGCGGGGAGTGAAGCGGAGGGACTGCGGGGTGTAATTCTTGTCTTATTTGTGGTCTGATAAACAGTAGATTGTGCCCCATATTGCGATATTCCAAGCTATTGTCTGTAGCTGTCAGATTTATTGACGCTGTGTCAAGGTTTTCATCAGAAGTAGCTGGGGTGTCATCGCATTTTCCCTCACCCACTTCTTTCAAACCGCCACTAAAGAGGATCAGCTCAACTGGAAGACAGATTACTTTACTTTATATCTCCTCCAGGTGAAGGTGACAGGAGTATTACAGAACAACCACTATGTTGTGTTATATCACCATCAGAGCGACAGATGTTAAGTGATATTAAACACATATTAGTCTAAGTGTAACAAGAGCACAAAAAAACTCACTTTGCTTCTCTCTTGCCTTTTGTTTTCCAGCCATGCCGATCATTTTGGTTTTATTTGCTTAGGTTTTGATCTATTTATCTCTTTCTCTCTCGGAAATACAAGTTTACATTACACTTCATAAAATTCAACTGCCACATCTTTTTTCAAGAAACAATGTACTTTGCATAATCCACAACACACTCTGTCAACAGTTTTCTGAACTGTATGATAATGCCAGCGGAAGTCAGTGTGGATTATCCAGAGTAACTGGGACACTGTTATAAAAAAGACACAGTGCTGTTGATGAGGCCAATTTTTCACGGTGCCCCTGTGGAATGGCAGCGTAGAACTGGAAGATCCTTTTATTTGTAGCATGTCATGTTTCTTTCTCTCTCATCTCTCTCTCTTATATATGAAACAAACTTAGAAAATAATGTTTCTGTACTTTCCTATGAATGTGCAGTACTACACAGAAAGAACATGAAAAAAAGATATATACATGTATGTCTTTTTCAGGACCTTTACGTTGCTCAGCGGCCTTCCTTAAGAAGGACATTGGAAAAACAATCTCTCGGCTAACCAATGGGGATAACCTCTTCATTTTCTTTCTCCTTCACCGTGGCGTAGTCTCGCAAGTGAGAGTTTTGCGCAGCGTAGTCATTACACACACACACACACCACTCTGTATACCTGCCTGTGGTAGTATACTTGTAGATGTTTGTTGATTTATATTGTTGGTTTTAATCAATTGTGTGAAGTAACTCAACTGTTATATTTTATTTTGAACAGCAGTTTCTGTGATTATCTTATATATATATATATATATATATATATATATATATATATATATATATATATATATATATCTTGTATATGTGTTGTAATAGCTGGACGTGATAGTCGGTGCTCAAAAACCTTCACTGCTCACTCTGAATGTGGAATAGTACTCTGACTATTCACATTTTGAGTGAACACCCATTTTGAGACTTTGGTTATTGGTCACTGATTCCAGGCTAATGCCCTGTTATTTTTTTAATATATGTGAATAATCCTATTGATATCAACACTTTTATTGATATAATTTTTTATATATATATTTTTTCTACTTGCTAATGCTCCTGCCTGATCCAAACATATACATGTAATTTACTTTTTCTAATTCTTGTTGAAAAAGGTAAGCTACAAGGTATGAGGTCGGATATTTCTTTGGGATGTTGGTGAATGGATTCTTTTGGATGAACTGACCCTTTAAGCTCAATTACTTGCATCATTGGACATAATGAATAGGAATGATCAAAGAAGTCAGGAGACGATCACACAGCCCATTTGAACACAACACACACATTAAGGCTATACTTCAGCAGTACGACGTTTGAGTTTCACTGTCTCACTGTCAGCTGCAGATACAGTCAATGGCCCGGAGGCACACTCACCATTCACCATGCATGCTTCAAGCAGTTTACTTGAATTATGGAGCTATATTAGTTACTGTAAATATTCAACGACAAGAGATGAGTCCAAAGTGTGAGGTTTCATGGTTATAATGAGCTTTTCCTGTGTTGACATCCCCTGTTACTCATGCAACACAGACACAAATTAAGTGCAAAAAGCTGTCAACCGATGCAAATATTCCTCTTCAATGATATTAACTAGTAGGAACACTAAGGAGGTAAAGCATAAAAATCCAGTTAAATGTCCTGAACTAAAGTAGAATTGGATTTTTTTTTACACTACCAGTTTCCAAAGACTCTTCACTACAGCGAAACCTAATTATACAAAGTAGTATGAGTATTTTAGGCTTAAAAAACAGAATATGGGTATCACTTTAAATAATATACTGTAGATTTGCTCTGAGGAATTCATGAAGAAGTGACAGTTGGAGATTTGTCCTAGATCAATCCTTCAGTGGTTAATTAAAAAAGAAATCAAGGCTTGCGTCTTCCATGAGATGAATGATCTGAGGGCTTAGCAGTACTACTCAAACAACACACGCCTTAAGACAACATGCTTGCGTGTGTGTGTTTCTTACATGCTAAACAAACAGCATCCACACACACACACACATGTGCACTCACGCAAAACACATACATGCACACAAGCGTTCCTCCCCGGGGTTTAGCTCCTGTCGACCACTGTTCATTCATGCGCATATAAAACACGGTTTTCTCCGAGGCACAAAGCAGATGCATAAACTTCAACTTCAAACACATGCAGAGCACATACGTGAACACCTGATCTCATGCTCCTTCTGTTCGCTCCTGGTTATAATAAATGAAACATGAAGGCTTCAGTGTCCCAGCACATCGTTTATTTTGTCTAAAACTGTCGACTCATCAGTTACAATTTAAGCATTATAAAAAGACCACAGATGAGTCCCTGTCCACAATAACAGAAGCCAATATGTTTTCAAATAGGTATACTTGCAATTAAAAAACAACACAATTAATGCTTTCGATTTTTTGCAAAATGCTTCCTTTGGAAATGCATTATTGTATTGACTGATTTAACGACACAGAGAGAAATACTGACTCTTGTGTGTTGTGTTTGGTAAAGATATTCATGTCTTCCATCAATATCACTGAACAACCTAGAGTAAATCATTAGAAAGGTAGTAACGTTAAGTGATTGAGCACAGCAGTGTGTAGCCGGTCCAAAGATAATTAGATTGTTTGAACCACGTGGGTGCCGTAAGGCGACACCATTTGGTTTTCATATATTATTGTATAGTTTTTCCTGAAGTGTTTAATTTTGAAAAAATGGTGCTTAAGCAATTGTAAAAAAAAAAAAAAGTGTATAGACTTGCTGGATCTGAGGTAAACAGCCAAATAGAGGTAAAGACACAGGACTCAAGCTGACTTTGGCATCTTAATTACTGAAGTTTGGAAGCAGAGGAAAGAGGAGGGGGGCGATAGCGGGACATGGATCTAAACTTTTGTCTGCTTCATGTGCTGCATACTTATGCATGCTTGCACACACATATGCATTTTGCTTGTTAATAATGTAGCAGGTGCACACTGTGCCACACATGCTGTTCACAGCAGAGGACACCGCATACTGTACGTCGGTGTGAATATACTACAGATGAGCCCCCTTCACACGTGTTGGGATATTTACACTCAACATTGACAAAAGACATTAAGTCCATGACCCCAAACCTCAGCCTAACCTTCACATAAAACCTAATCCTAACCCCACCTCTGAACCCATCGACAGCCGCTGAAAAAGTCCCAAATTGTCCTCATTCTCTTAAAATTCAAAGATAGAAATACAAAAGTACACGCACTGAAACAGAACACATGTGAATACTCTTCAACCTGTCAGCCAATGGTTCCTATATCTTTCCTTTTAATGCCCGTCACAACTGTTTAGCATTAATCTTCACAGAATATGTCAAAGGCCTAATCCTTGAATCCGTTGCTGTTGATTTGTTGGATAGTTTTACATATTCTGCACTTTCATTTTCAGGTCCCCTGCATGCCTCTCCAAGATATAAAACTAGCTGGAGGAAAATAAATGATAATATGCCAAAATCATTTTTTGTTAAAAAATGTTTTATACTTATTTACATTTTGATTAGAAAACAGAAAGGAGGAAGGACAAATGCGTTAGAGGTTACAGATTAAAAAGTTAAAGAAAATATTGTTTAATTTAGGTTTTGTGATAGGTAATATTTATTATTAAAAACTGCAGTGTTTTGGATGCGTTTTACTTTTATTTAGTCTTACAATGAAAGCTGAGCAATGTCTTTTCAATGCTGCGTGAAACTCAAGTCTCACCTGGGACCCTCCATGGGGGAGTTGTTGTGTTGAATCCCCACAGCAATTATTGAGGCCTCCAATCCTAGTTAGTTACACTTATGAATAGAAAGAGGGAGCTTATCCACATGAAAATACAGTTTCAGCTGGAGCACACACACACACACACACACACACACACACACACACACACACACACACACACACACACACACACACACACAGTGCAAAAGTACTGAAACTACACACATAAACTGCCTAATTACATTCTCAAAGCAAGCGACAACATATGCACAAGCTGGCACTGTAAACCAGAAAACACACAGGCAATCATATGGATTTCATATGATGGTATTAGAATAGGCATGGGACTTACACACACACACACACACACTATGCACTTAGCTAATTTTCTCTTATCTGCCCTTACTCGCCATGCAATTAGATACGCGAGTGTTTGACAAGGCCCTCGGCACCCACGCGCTTCCATTTCGGTGCTGCTTTCATAACCGTGAAGCTCAACTCTACCGGCCCACTTTGACCAAACTCTATCAAATGGCGCTCCTCATCCCTCTCCAACACAGGGAGTCATGTCCTGACCGCCTACTCAAAACCAACTCTCATTTCCCCAGCTGTCACACAGTGTCTAATGGAAGCCAGCCTCCCTTCCTCTCACTCACCTGAACCACATACTGTTATGGAACAGCTACATTTTGCTTTGAAAATCCAATTCAATCTCTTTTTCGGTGAAGGATGTAACAAGTCAATACTAGAGAGTTTAGCGTTTTGATTATTTGGATTAGATTCTAATTTTCAAATGAGATTAGTGAAAACAAATTATTCAATAATGTTTAGGAAATGAAAGAGATTCATTTTACTGAGCAGTCCAGGAGAAGGACAGTGTCAATAGTTTTATAGGAAAACAAGAAAAAGGCTGTGACTTCAGTAGTTCAAAACATCCAACAACATGTGCACTATCTGCAGTGAAACAAGATCAAAGACAGCCATCTGCTCAAAAATGGACTAAGTAAAAAAAACTTTGATTGTCTCATCTTAAACTGCATTGTCAGTAATCACTGAAGATTGCATCTGGCACAAGTCACCCACAAAGCTTCATAGTAAAGGCCTTTCAGTCACAATGCCACAAAGGCACCGCTGCTCTCTGAAACACATTTCCCCCAGCGTGCAACACGCAATGGCGGCTTTTCTCTGCGGCGAGCACAGCGCAGGCGCCCAAAGTTTAAGTCACAGAACCCAGCAACAAGTGCACGTTGCGTCTAAGAGAGGAATAAAATATTTGTTATTAATTCTGGGTGGTCACAAGTTTTATCTCTGCAACAGCCGCTTCTGCCTACTCAGTGCTCTCGCTTTGGAGAAGTCAGCATAAACTGAAACCCTTTATAGTTTGGATTCTGTCTGCAGTCAACCATGACGAAGATGGAGGCACTGCACTGCGGTACACAATGAAATGCATTAAGTGTGCTCCTCACAGGCACCAGCTGTGTATTTGTTCATTAAGTTCATTGCACTTATAGTTCTGATCCTCCCAGTCACTCTTGACTGAGTGCAAGGGCACCTTGAGGGTCGATGGAGGGCCGCTACCCTTCGAAAGGGTGACAGAGTCGTTTGTCAAACTGTAAAGGCCATGAATTTACAGCAGCCGCTATCTTATCCGCATGTTTAACCCCTTGCACTCCTAACACACACACACACACACACACACACACACACACACACACACACACACACACACACACGAGCCACCTGCCCCTGCAATGTACGCAAGGGGATCTGGACCTGATGGAATTATAGTGAGATAGAGTGAGAGAGTGAGGGAGAGGGAGACAGGGAGAGATAGCTTATTTCATTAGGGGAAGACAGGAAGAGGAGTGAGTGACATCATTTCAATGTCGCCCTCCCTCCCCCCGGTATAGTTCACTGTCAAGAGCTCCATCTGGTAGACACATGACACACACATTCATGTCAACGGACACATACTGCCATTCAGAATCCACACGGACACACAGACCAACACGTACGCCGCATGCTCTCTCACTGAGTCAGTAGTTCAGAAAAAAAAACTGCTCCTCCATTTCACACATCCGAGCTATTAACCATGTCCTTCACTGCCACCATATGGCTCTGACATTCTGCCCATGTTACTGCTCATATAAACACACTCACACACACACACACACACTGATAATGTACCACATGAAGATATTGCCTGTTTGGATCAATTTAAAGAAGTAAATCAAGTTTTTGAGGAGATAAATCCCTTTCAGTCTATTTCACTTTAAAAAAAAACAAAAAAAAAAACGCCAACATACAGAGCTGGATTAATATGATTTTTGACATGACAGTTAGCGCAAAGCTTATAAATAAACAAAAAGCTACACAAGGGCTTAAACTGTAACAAAATGCCTGTAACTAGCTAAAAACATTAGATATCATGCAGTTGGAAACTATGATGTTGATGCATTGACAAGTTAGTAAGCTAATATTAGCAATGTGTTAGCAAGCTACTAGTTAGAAATGGCACTTGCTAAAATAATACAGCTTTTTGTTATGCTTGTTCCACTTTAGCACGCAAGGTCTTTCTCAATATGTGTTCTTGTATGTACTGGTGTTCTTGCAGCCAAAGTACTGTTCCAATTAAAAAGTCTGAATCTAGCCAAGCACAGTCCAAATGCGCGGATGTAACTTGCTCCGCCTCAGGGATGCAGCGGAGGTTGCTTGTCTGTACTTGGGACAACCAAATATCCCTGAATGCATTTAGTCTTTTCTTCCTTGAAGAAGTTCCTTACATGCAGCTCAGAAAAAAGGACATGAGTGTACCCCTCATTGAGATGATTTTGTGAAATGATGATTGCACTGCTCCATGTCATGTCAGAAAATTTTTAAAAATCAAGCAAATCTAGAACTAAATTCTTAATAACATTGGATAGGAGACTGATTAAACAATAAATACATTATATCTGATACAATTTTAAACTTCTAATATTCTGACAAATGCCAGCTGAGTGGTTATCTGTCACCTAAGCTCTAACTAGCCTGTATGAGCCACCTGCAGGTCCATGTGGAAGTCTGTGGTGGAGAAACAATTCAGCAATTCAAGGACTAAACAGACGGCATGGACAGTGTCACACACAAAGTAGTTAACAGCGAAGGCTGATGTGACATCATTAGTTTTATTTGACAAATTACAATTTTGACTTGATGATGGTGCAAAAGTCAGGGAATCAACAAACTCAGTAGGTTTCATTCCTGGGGACCATGGATGTCTTTATCAAACGTTATTACAATCCATTCAACTGTTGCTGTGATATTTCAAGCTGCACCAAAGTGACCAACCAACCAACCAACATAGCCAACCATAGAGCTGCTAGCATGCCTAAAAGCCAGGGGACACATGCATGACTGCTTGTCTTCTCTCTCTCAGTAAGCTAAAGAAATGGGCCAATACTTTTAAAACGTGGTGTATTTCTTTCAATCTCCAACCACCCCCCACACCTCCGGAACCCACGGTGCTATGTACCTGCAGAGTCACTGATGTGTAGAGCGTGCATGCCTTTTTCTCTATTCAAGTGCTGTACATGTATGTTTTGTTTGTGTGTGTATGTGTGTGTTGTGGGTACAGTATGTGTCCAGTTGCATCAATGTATTGTTCATTGACTGTTTGTGTGCATCTCAGCATAGAGAGGATAGAAGAAGTCTCAGCGGAGAATCACACAGGAGGTGAAGTGTTCAGTGAAGTGTGTTTTGTGTATTTCGTAGTGTTACGTGTGTTGTGGGAGGACTGAACCTCCCATGGCTGGATCAGTGGCAAACCACAGGGGATGAGGTGTCCATGAGAGCTGTCAGTGAAATCCAGCATGACTGCATTTTATGCATGAGCAGGTGACATTTAATAGATCGGCTCAGTTTAAGCAGATGGAAAATATGACATGTTGTCGGCTCTGGTTTGGCCTTCTTTGGCTTGTCCCTCCGTGTTTTCAGCAGCATTGCTGCTACGCTACAACCACGGCTTCACAGTTTGAGTTTTGAGGCAGCAGTGATAGACAGACGGGTAATGACAGGTAGCGTGTTCCAGGTTGGGTCAAACAATCCTCCTGATATGGGGAAGACGCCGGGTTTTTAGGATACTTAAATTAAATAACAGACTTAATATAAAACTCAGTTCATGAACTTCCACTTATGTTTTAATGAATATTTAATAGATACATATTTTTAAAGGATTTTTGTATGGATGATAATTTTAAATAGTTTTAAAACTGGGACCAGGTTAAAGCGCAGTCATACCGTCTATGTGGCGGCAGTGTTTGGGCATGCTGCTTGCTGAACACCTGCCCTAGTTCATGCTAAGTGGGAGGGACTACTGGGGCCAACCAGAGACAGTGAGAGTGGCAAAAGGTGCTCCAACTAGCTACGGACCCTGTAGAGTGTAAACCCTGTAGTACCCAACCTTTTTTTGTGTAACTTCGACCTTTATGTCCAGTCTACTGCTTAACTTAAACTTTTATGTCCGTTCTACTGCTTATCAGGCATGAAAATGAGTTGAGAAAATGAGTGTCAACAGAAAACACAGCAAAATCTGGACACATTTCATTTACATTAACTAAACTAAGGCAGAATGTAGTGGAATGGAGTCTGCAACACTAAAACCTCATTTCGAGCTGGATCCACAAACAACCTGCACAGGCACATGAGAACTGTTCATCCAACAGTGTAATTGGAAAAAAAAAGATTTAAAAAAAAAAATATATATATCCCTATAGGAAATTGTTTGCGATCTGCGGCAAAACTTTGTGTTTACACCGCATTGTCAGTGTTTGTTATACTGGCTGCAGAGACCACTCCTATTCAGAAAGTCTTTCCTCATTAAGGTATCCATATCAGAAATTGTTGGCTTGGTGTTAATACCGCTTTGCCATTGTTTGTTGAACTTGCTGCATAGATTACTCCTATTAGTAAAATCTTGTCCTCCTTTGATCGTTGAACTTGCTGCACAGATCACTCCTGTTCGTAAAATCTTATCCTCCTTAGGGTATCCCTATAGGAAATTACTGCCAAGTAATAGCCACTTTCGCAAAGGCGAGCACTTTGCCTCAACGTGGCTGTAAAACTGTAGAAAAACAAGAAGGTGTATAAAATTAAGGAAAGTCCAAGGTGTGTTCTTCATCCAAAAGTGGCTAACCACCCTCTGATCTGTCCTATTTACAGCTTCTGTTCCAGGAAGTCATATTTTAAAAGGCACAACAATTCAAGTCTCGGGGCCCAAATCAAACGACCGGCCCAGCTCCGAGCCTTGTCGTGCTGTCTGGGATGGGTCGGCGTAGGGCATAGGGTCTAGTCACGGCCAAAGTTTGGACAAAATATTTGCATACTCACTCGTCTGTAATAGTATAGAAACTTTTAAACGGATTTTTCACTGTCAATGTTTCCAATGCGCCCCGAGACAGCGACTGAGAAAGTGGCGAGTCAGAAAGCCACTAAGTTACGTGAGTCGTAAATGCAGAATGAGAGCTGACAGTAGTCTGACACGGTAAGCTACTAAAATATGCCAGGAAATAATAAAGTCTCATATCAGTATTTTGTTTGGTCTCAGCATTGATATTGTTGACCCTTTTGTGCTTCCAAGGTAAGAAAATTTAAAAAAAAAAGCTACCAACTCTCACGGTTTCGCCGTGTGACACCCCCCCCCCCCTCCCAAAGTTGGCAACTCTGTGGCGGTAAGGAGCACATCAGTAAACCTATTTGCTGCATAGACGTCTTATTTACCCCAAAGAGTCCCGAAGTCTGCAACAGAAGACAATGCCGCGGGAAAAACTCAGGGGGAGCCGAGAGACAAAGGTATCAGGGTTCTTAAGTGTCTGGCATTAAGGGTGACTGCCACTCACGTCGGTCTTAAGTCACGCCCTCCCGCTGAACAGCTGTCCAGCTGTCCAGCTGCCCGTATTTGTCGTAGTTGCCGCACTTTTAATTTATCTTATGTCTTTTTTCACTCCACAACTGGGAAAAGTTTTTTAGATATATTTTGGATATACCATATACTGTCACTGTATATTGGAATTTTAGCAGAATGTTTTTAATTCATTTATTTAACAATTCATTATTAGTATTAGTTTAAATCAGTTCCAGGTTACACAAATGTTAATATATTTTTATATTAATATTTTTGCCTGTTCGACATAATATCAACTAGGTTTTTTTTGTATGGCAGGGGTCCCTACTAATGCTGAGACTAAACCTACGCCCTTGCCTTGGGGTCATGCTGAGACGTATCGGGGGAACACAGCGAATGCACCCAGCCATCATCGGGAAGCCTATAAAACAGCAGAAAAAGGTTGCAGGAAAATAGCACATGGGTGCTATTATGGGTAACACATCCTAGTGGGTGGATATGGAGGCATCAAGGGGATTATTTTCGCTATAATAAACTCTCTTGATACCAAATGCTCATAATGGACTGCAGTAAGGTGAGATGTAAAAAAAAAAGAAAAAAAGGAAAAAATTGCAGCTATAGCCAGCACCACAGAGAAAAAAGCTGATGTTGTTTTAGATTTAGTACATCATTGGTCTTAAAGAAAAAAACAGGATCCTGTCAAAACAAATATTGCTGAACATTTGTAGATATTGCGCCGAAAATGAATAATGAAAAATCTAAATCATCTTCTGGACATTTCATTGTCACATTTTCTACTTAAACACACAGGCTGGGTTTACAAACAATATTAGCTCAGACATGAAAGGCAAGGCATGGTGCTGCTCACAGACAATTACGTTCCGGAAGAAAATTGAAGTTCAGTGGAGGAAATAGACGGCTTGGGACTGAGAGGAAGAGACGGCTCTTTGATGTCATGAAATTAAACTTTGTGTTGTCTGTGGCTGTGAAAACACTTAAAACCTTGACTGTTTTTGACTTAGGAATTATTTTTTTTTAAAGGGTGACCTGAAATTTCTTACCTGCCACACCCAACATTTACCCTTATTTTGCGGTGGCAGGTGTTCATTTAATTCCCTCATTACTAGCAGCAGATGCATGAAGTTTGCCAAGTTTGCATGTATCTGTGGGAGGTATTTATGCCTGCTGGCAAACATACATATTATTTATTCACATATTGTTGTGTATTTGTTTCTTTTAGTATGTCTGCTCTGTTTTTGCAGTCTACCAAACACCATATGGATGGTGATGAAACAACAAAAAAGTCTTGCTCACAAAGCACGGTAGACAAGATTTTAGCACGTTTCAAAACAATTTGGGTGGATTGCTGGTCGCGCAGTGAGAATGGTCCACCCATTGGGCCTCTTAACTCTGCACAGGAAGCGAGCGAAGTGACCCAGGAAGAGGCAAGGTCTTGGCGACGGATGCTGTGAAGCTGACAAAGCCTGAGCCACTTTCGCTAAACTATAGCCAGTCACAGAGAACCAGACAGGTTGAGTGTAGTGTTGTTTTTCTATGAAAACTGTAGCGGTAGAAAATAGACTTTTGCGGGCCGCCATAATTTTTAGTCAATGGGAAATACTGAAACTCACTAAACCGTTGATCCCACAAGCCCTGGATATCTGCAAAGTGAGCTGAAAATTGTTGAATGTCGATGGTATGTATGCAGAGAAACTCTTAATGAGAACAACAGCAAAACAAAGCAAGAGCTCAAGAGCGCCAATACAGACACCCGTTTGAAAGAAATGCCAAGGCCAAGGCTGCAGAGCACTCCGACAGCAGATGTAAATGCATGTCCCTTCATCCTTGAGGATAAGGACAAAGGAGTGTCAGTCAGGGAAAGCCTTGATAAAGAAAGTTCAGTTAAAGCTTAGAGCAAAATGTGTATGAAACAAAAAACACTGCGGAAAAGATTTCAAGCATTAGCAATGTGCACTGGTTGTTAAGAAATCCATGTCAATGTGGCCTCCTACAGAAAATATCACTTGTTTTGTACAAGTCTGCAACAAAGTATTTCATGCTTTGGAAAAAACATTTTAAAAAAAAGAAACATGAGTCCTTTCTAAAAGCAGACCGTTGAATATAGAACTCAAGGTTTGGTTGACAGTAGATTAAAGTGGAGAGAAAACAGATGAGACGGAAAATTGATTAAAAGAGTATATAGAAAGAAGAGTAAAAACTTTTCAGAGATGAGGTTTCAGGCTTTTCATTTTCTCTCCGACATACACAATCACAACATAGTTAATCCACTTTTGTGTGAGTGTTGTTGTTGTTGTCCTTGATGATGGGGATGGTGACAATTCTTTAACACGTCATTTTTCACCTATTCATACACCGATGCCAGGGGTCATGCAAGGTGCCACCGACACATGAGGGCTAATCAACATTCAGACCACATTCACACACCGCAGGCACAGCTGCAGCAACTTGGGGTTAAGTGTTTTGCCCAAGGACACATCGATATGCACTAGTGGAGCCGGGGATCGAAGAGCCAATCCTCTGATTGGCGGACGACTCTGCTCAACACTGAGCCACACACACCCTAATAAACATATTAGCGCTAAAATCAAATACATAATAATAATTATAAATATTATTATATTTTCATTGTGGTGAAAACCAAGAGGGTTTTACAGACTTGTGTTCGAATCCACATTATAACCGGGGCATTACCTGACAACCTGGTACACCTGGTTACCGCATCGTCTGCAGTGGACATTTACAGGCCGCAGCCAATTGACCTCAGTTCACTTTTACTGCTTCATATACTAACGTTACGTACGAACGTTACTCAAACTCCTCTTTCAGCGAGCAGTGAGTTGCTCTCCAAATTTCTGTAAGCAGCACTTCTGGTGGCCAAACAACGGCTCTGAACGTCCACGTCCTCTCGGCCAATCAGTCAGTTCTGAACGGACTTGCACTCTGAACTCCCCCGTTGTGACATACAATAAAGTAATCATAAAACGTATTCTTTAAATCTCTATGACCAGAATCTACAGCCTCAGTTATGGTGCTGTAGGTCAGTCGTGGGTCTTTCAGAGAACGTAGTCATAGTTAACGTCTCTGAGCTTTGAAACCTGTTTTTTGCTATGTGTGTCTCGGAGATTTTAGCAGGAGGAGAAAGCTTTGCAATTATATAATGTTATACTTTCAGTATGATGATGGGACTCTGTTCTGCCGGTACTTATTACAGCCAGTGAACTTTTTTTTTCTGCTTTTCGTCTAATCCCTGCTAAGCCCATTGGGTTCTTTGGCACCAGCTAAATTGGTTTGTCCCCTGTTTGATATGGAGTGACCTTTTTTGTCGCAAGGGAAACAGAATCAGGTCTGCAAGGACATGGTCTCTGTTCTGCAATTGTTACACTCCTTTCTTACTCAGCTCCAATCTCCATATAATACCTCCTCTCCCGCTTACACAGATTTGCTCCAAATTGGCACTTCCACCATTGTCTGATTGACCGATAAGCAAGAATCTGAGCAAACTGTAGGGGATGTTAAATGTCTCAAATTTAGAAAATTGTGGCAATTTCATACGGAAGTTCTTTGTGCTTTAGCATTTACTTGCCCTTCCTCGTCTGCCTATTTTGTCTCTTTTATCTCAATTTCCGACTCAAATGATTCCGTCTTCATGGTTGCACTAATGGATTATATCCAACGTCTGCAAGAAATGTTGCAATTCAATCTTTTGAGTTGTTTGTAAATGACAAAAAAAATTATAGGTTTCAGTGCAATTCACTTTACATATTACATTGTCAACAAGAGACGTGTGTGTGTGAGAGAGTGAGTGTGAGACAGAGAGAGAGAGAGCGAGAGAGAGAGAGAGAGAGAGAGAGAGAGAGTTTTCTTACACGCACACATATGCAGCATTTTACTTAAAAAACAATTACTTCTCGTCATTTTAAATGACATATTTTTAGGTTGTGATTTTACTCAAAGGAGATTTACAAAAAATGACTCCTCGATCGCTCCCCAAGTTTTTAAAATTGTATGTTTGGTGTGTTCCCATCATGCCACAGCACCTCTTTAGAAAGATTAAGTCCTAAAGCATCCACATCTGCAATAATAATCACAATAAACACAAGCACTGATCTTGTTTTTCGGTTCAGAAATAGAATAATGACCTGCCAGTACTTTGACCTTTTCCTTGGTCCCACCATGACAACCAACCCATGTAACTGACCGTCTCTTTTCGCATCTGTCATCTGACGCGCTTTTCAGATGAGTCTGAGGGCCAATGAGATCACAGGACCTCGAAACGTGGAAGAGAAACAATGAAACAAACAACCGGTCGAACTTTGCAGATTGTGACTCCAATATATATCACAGTGTAATCCCACCGGTACTGGTGGATTCACACGGTCTCTACGGTTACAACCATGGTACTTTGAGCAAAATCCGTCCTACTAGGGATACTAAATTAGTTAAAACGTGAAACGTTATAATTGTTGTAATGTTGAGGAGCTTCCGGAATTATGAAATTATTTAAATATGACGATCTTTTTTTAAAATGTACTCCATCGTTTCTCTTCTAACAAAGGTTTAGAGTACTTAAGCCGTTTCAATTTTTATAATTGGACCTGTGGATGATGATCTTGAAGCATTTTTTTTTCTTCTTTTTTTAACTCACTTCCTCATTTCTATGAAATCAGGGGGAAAAAAAGCCCTGGGTATATATTTTTGGTTACATATGCTGTTTAGATGTGCTGATTGGGGGTTTTGTTTACCTTTGGACAGTGCTAAGTTAATCATTTCCTGTTTCCAGTCTTTGTGCTGAACTAAACTAAGCAAAATGTCTGCTGGCTGTAACTTCTATTTAGTGTACAAACATGACATCAATCGATTAACTTTCAGCAAGAAAGTAAATCAGTGTATCTCATCAAAATACTTTGAGTTACTATTGTTTAATGTACCACAATATTTGGGATAAATACTTGACCATAGTTATTACCACCACCAAGCAATCTAGTGTCCATGTCTATTTATCGTACAGACATTTTCAACACTTTCTCACAGAAAACACAAGGAGAACACATCTCATTTGAATAGAAACCCTTCAAATCCAATTCCTCTAGACCTCTCTAAAAGCCAATCTGCAGCTGAGGGTTTGACAATGGGCTCATACTGGACCGAGTTTTCATCAAGGTCAGTGACACACAGTAACACAGAGTGTGGAAAGAGGATACTGAGTGGTGTGTGCTTGTTCGAGTGAGGTTGGGGCATTGGCCTTCAGTCATCTGTGTTGTACTTCAAAGCTGTGCTATATTTCCCTAGATCAGGTATTTCCCCCAGCGTATCTGGCCAGGTTCTATTTTTATGCCTCGACAGCGGCTATAGCTGCGACTAAAGGCATTGTGTTTTTGTGTTGTGCGTATGTCCTATCCAATAATCATGAACAAGGTATCTCAGGAACGTCTTAAGGAAATGTCATTTTATATCAGGTCATAAGGTCAAGAAAAAAACATGGTATAAATCCCCCAAAAATAAAAATGTGAGGTATCAAATTGAACATAACAATCAGGGCTACAACATTACGTAATCCCCATGTACAACCTCTAAACACAACTCAAACAATAAATAGGATTACGGGTTAGGGCTTAATGGGCTACGTTTGAACTGATTTCATTTTTTCTTGATTAAAGATCAAAGCTTAAGGGCACTGTGACCTAATGTCTGTCCCATTCTTGTAAACACAATATATTGGGGACACCTTACTTCAAATGTCCGATAAAAATGTGCACAAACTTTCACATGTATTCAATTATGTAAGGTAAGGCCCCTTAAACTTTCTGAAGATTATACAATTGCATGTTATAGGAACCTTAACATCATCCAAAACAACAATAACCAATGTGTGTAAAATGTTGATATTTCTTATACGTTTAACACAGTGAAAAAAAGGTAACAGGAGGGTTAAGTGATTAGAATTTGTTGGTCAAAGGTCACAGTAACCTCACAAAGCACATTTTTGGTCATAACTCAAGGGTGCATATGCTAATTAGGACAATTTCACACTAATAGGATCCCTTTCACTGCAATCTTCAAAAATAATGTATCTCAGCTATGTGCGCCTCATGTTTTATACAAACTCATTCTCCGATGCAGATGCTGTGAAATTGCTTTTATAGGTGTGTTTACCGTTGCCTGTAATGCTTCCAGGACACGCACGCACGCACGCACGCACGCACGCACGCACGCACACACACCCACACACACACCCACACACACACACACACACACACACACACACACACACACAAACTTATTCTCGTTCTGTTTTTAAATAATGTGTATTCCTCACAGAAACCTGTCAGTTTGTCTTTACAGCTATCACTTGCAGATGTTAGACATGGTTATAATACTCGACAGGCACTCAGTGGTCACTTTACTCTTCCTCTACCCTTAAGAAAACACTTAAGAAAACAGTAATGTACAGAAATATTGCATACTGGAATGTGCTCCCCTCATATTTGACTCTAACAAGAAATAAATGTGTTTTCAAAAGGAAACTTAAGGCAGCAATAATCAGAAAGGAAATTTGAGTAGATTAGGTTATTACTTTAGGTACTTCGGAATTGTCTATTATTTTACTTTTTTCTATTTCTATTCTTGTTTCTAAGTCTCACTAACATTGATCAGGCTGTATTGCATTTTATGATTTGTATTATGATGCTGTTGCCTGGACCCCAGGAAGAATAGTCTCCACTGCGGTGTAGACTAATAGGGATCCTTAATAAACAAACAAACAAACACACACTCACTCAAACACACATTAATATACATATGTTTTTATCAATTAGTCTCTTTGTAGATGGCTTTGAGTGTCACTGCAGGTGCTTTACAGTGCGGCACTTTAGGTGAATGCAGGGTTAAAAAGTCACACAAAGCGATAAGAATAAAAAAAAATGGTAGGTGGTAAGGTAATAATAATATAAACTAATACAATAATACAACAATAATTCTGCAATTAAAGCAAATCTAACCTTGTGTGTCTGACTGTCTTCAGTAAACTGGGACGCAAAAGAGTTTTATTATTCAGTCTCAATTGTCACAACTTTTTTGTTCACCTGAAAGTCAGTTTTGTTACAATTCTCCTTTAATCATCTGGCAGTAAAAAAAAAAAAAAAGGCGTGGGACCAAAGATCTGTCATCATCACAGTTGTTTGCTTTTGTTTTTGATCATATTTCTTTTCCTTTGTCCAACAAATAAATTACTTTCAAATCCAGCTGCTGGTTTCTAAATCACTGAATGATTTAGGGCCTAGATAGATTTGTGATCTGCTGCTACCTCATGAACCATCCCGATCCCGCAAGTCTCTGGTCTACTTTCTGTTCCAAGAGTCAGAACTAAACACGGAGAAGCAGCTTTCAGCTTTTCTGCTCCATAAATCTAAAACAAGGTCCCTAAAGGCAGAAGACTTTTCTGTCTGCTGTTGCCATATATATATATATATATATATATATATATATATATATATATATATATATATATTTATATAAAGGTTTTTTTCACTCCTGTCATAGGAGTGTGAGCAACAATGCTGGAAACTTACCTTGCATGACAATACTTGATATCACATCATATGCATTATCTTGACAATGTTGTAAGCCTGATTCAGATGTTTAATATTGATCCGAGCATGTTGGAAAGGTTGGCTGTTGAATCTGCCAGGGAGACTGGTTTGAAAATGTGCTCTTCGCTCGGCCCATTGGTACTGAATACACATCAAGTGAAAACAGTCTGGTATGATAACCAACAAGGAGCAGGAGGATGAGCCCATGAGCTTTAACTGCCCAAAGTGTTGACCAGCTGTAGCTAAAAATCAAACACTACCTCAAAGTTTAGTCTACAAATCCTCGTTAATACTCATGAGAGATAAAGAACAGTTTAGCTGATGCAACATTTCAAAATGACCATTTATTGTTGAATAAAATACATAGAGCAATTTTTCAAATTGAGTCTCAAATCTTTATTTTTTTTTTAAAATTCAGATTTATAAGCACACCACGTGTGTTTGTGGGAGGAAACCGGATCACCCGGTGAAAATGAGTCCCACACAGAGGACAGTTTTTCTGGTTAAAGTTTCTTCCGTGCTTCGGAAGTGGCGGTGGTAAACGCCGATGACACCTACAGACACAACAAAACAGACACATGTTGTCACGCTAATGTTACACACTGAATGATGTCAGTTTCCATTGAGTTGCAAGATGAATTTATTGTACTGTGAATACGACAAAAAGACATTTGCTGAAAGTCTTGGCGGTTCTTTCTAACGGTCGGGGTTAGTTCACTCGTGGTCCACCTCTGGTCCTCACCCTCCCTCCTCTGCGTTCTGCTCCTCTTCACATCTCTTTTAAATCTGCAACAATCAGCGCCAACGGAAAGGCTTTTTTCCAGATGTTTGCCAACGCCGGCATCTGCAATTTGAGTCAGAGGTGCTGTTGTATAGACCTCCGCTTACAATAATGTAATGCGACATTGATTGGTTTCCCCATTAAACTGCAAATTAATCAGAGGAATTTGATTTATTTGTTTGAAAAACGATCTTTTTCTCTAATTGTCTCAAATGATTTCCCTTAACAGGCTTTTCCCATTTGTGAAACACATTTGTAATGCCACCTGCCATAAACATGAAAAGTATCACAATATAATTGCAGGCTTCTTTTGCATTCTGGATAAAAGCACAGCAGCGATATTAAGAGCGATGGCGACTGTGTAATTGTGATGAATGGTGTGTGTCAGCGTGAGTAACACCGATAGAAACACAAGCCTCTGTGCAAACTGACCAGCTAACCTTCCTCAACGGGCCCATGGCCCAGCATGTGTCAGCACACACACAACATGCACTGTCACAAAGGATTGTATATTCTACATACTATATTATATAACATATATGAGACATCTATTGTAATCACTGTGCAGCACACATCACGTAGGGACTTTTTGCCGTTTCCCCTGACATCACCATGTCCAGAGACAAGTAAAAATAAACCCTTCATCTTTACATATGTGCAGAGCAGATTGTTCACTGTGTGCCTCTCAGGGGGGATTGGAGCAGAGGCAGGAGGAGGACACACAGAGACTGACAACCAATCACCCTCACGTTCACACCTACAGACCAGTTAGAGTCAACGATTAACCGAACCTGCACGTCTTTGGACTGTGGGAACAAAACACACTACATTGAGAGGCACGGTGAGAGGCGAGAAAGAAAAACAAATGGTTTCGAAAATCTAAATCTAAACTTCCGCCTCCATCATCTTATAATTGAGAAGGAATGTTGGGCTTTTATTAAACTGACTCAAATACAGAACATTTGGCCATCAATTAGCCCAACTGCTACCATAATGGACGTCTGCTACCTATTCAGGAAGCCACAGTCAAGTAAATGTCACTTTGTATTAATTCAAGCCAAACAAATAGTGGAGCGCTTGTCCTCTGTGAGTAGTTATGCCAGAGCCACAGCAATATTTTGTCTAAAAGCCCTCTGGGTGACTTGATGGTCAGGGCTGGTCTAAATGGAGCTCTCTCTCTCTCTCTCTCTCTCTCTCTCTCTCTCTCTCTCTCTCTCTCTCTCTCTCTCTCTCTCTCTCCCTCCCTCCCTCTCTCTTTCCAGCAGATGGATTGAACAGCAAGAAGATGATAACCAGGCTGAAGTGATAGATGCATGAGGGAGGAAGATCTTTCAATCAATTTGTCATCCGTAGTTCCCCTCTCATCAGCAGGAAACAGGACTGATGTCATGGTCGATACAAGCTGGCTTTTGTGTGTGTGTTTATGCATGCATGTGGTGTAAGGTGCCTGCTTTTCTCAGAGGGTGGTGTAGGAATTGGAAGGTTATGAATTTGTTAGTTGTGGTTTGTTTGTTGTCGTGGTCGAGGTGTGGAAGCGTATGCGTGCGTTCGAATGTGTCGCGCTGAAGTTAAGTGGGCAAACTGTCACCATCTGCTGCCTGGAAACACCCGCTGACATTACACATCAGACGCTATAAATTGTCAATTCAGCAGTTTGCGCAGTGGGAGCTGCTTTCTTAATATAAAACATGTGTGCCATGCTAGTATTTGCTTGTTTCATCTCATTTTATAAGAACAAGATCAGCTCCCAAAAGACCCTTAAGAATAAATTAAAGTGGAAAAAAGAACACCATGAGAGTTTGTATTTAATTTGTTTATTTTTTACTTACTATTTTTGATATGTCACCCTGACTAGTTGGAGTATTGTATTGCCACGATTAACACATGAATACAACAGCGCCATAGTTAATGTTAGTAGTTACTACGACAAGTCAAAATGTCTGCTGTCAAAACCTTTAATTTACATTTTGTCCATTGGGGTTAGGATTAGGTTGTCACCTGTTGCATTTAAGAAGAAAAACACTGAACCACTTATGAAAAAATAAACATGGCAGACTGCTGAACTGAGACCAGCAGGAGTGAAACTTAAAGTTCCACATATGAGCTGTGTCAGAGCTTTAAACCGCTTCTCACGGTCAAAGATATTTCTTATTGAGTGACACAGTCGTGTCACCTGACACCAGAGCACCTGAGCCAGCTTCAGTCACATGACCATGACATCATAATTAAACATTAGGTTTAGAGTGTGTAGAGTGTACACACTAGAAAAGAGTCAGATATAAAGTTCCAAGTATAAGTGTTCTGTCTATTTTGAGTTAAAAGCAACAAAAGAAGAAGATTAAAAAAAACAAAAAAACCAACATTATTTGGCTTGTCACAAACTATCAGAAGGCCAACTGATGTGAAAGTTTCTCGTCCTGCAGCAAGCGGCATTCTGGGATGTTGGCGAGTTCATCTCAGCAGCAGAAAACCAGAGCCCGAGTGCTGCTGGGAGAAACATTATGACCATTGTTTCTACCAATTCAGTGCACACACACACACACACACACACACACACACACACACACACACACACACACACACACACACACACACACACACACACACAGATGGATCAAGGTTATTGCAGGTTTGTTTCGGTTTAATATTGGCTGCCTGAGGTTTCCCACATAAAAACACGTTTTTTTCCCTCTCCAAGTAAGCCAGGAGTTATTACTTTGTGAGATTTGAGAATCTGAAGGACTCACTTATCTTCCTCAAAGCCCCGTTATATCTGCTGCTCCAGCTAATACACATCTTGCAGTGAAAAAAACTCATAAAGAAGAAGAATTGTTTGGCTCTCTCTGAGCTCCTATAATTATCCTAATATATCTCTATTGGATTATGATATACTTGTCTTTTGTTATCTTGCTGTTTTGTTGATGTTTTCTACTCAACAATTATGACCACGTCACATCTTTCTGCATTAAAAGCAAACGCACACAACAACACATATTTGATATTAATGATCTATTTTTGTACATTTTAAAGTTTTGCTATCGGTTGACTATGACAGTTTTGGAAAAAGTAGAACAGCTTTAGTAAAATGCAAGAAACAACAGAACATCTCCAGTAAACACATGAAGTCCCTAAATCGTCATTAAAAAAACAAGAGAATTAGGCTTATTTGCTCAGTTACATAAAGTCATATAAACCTTCTTCTCAAAATGTCAGATCAATCCGTTAATCTGTCGGTTAACAGCAACGGCTGGTTTAACTTTAGTGAACTTGACAACGATGCACATGAGTCACTTCATGTGGAAAATGCAGCTTCTAGTTTTCTAGAATGAAGAAAGAGAAAATCTTGTTTTTCTTTAATTGGTTTTACTTTTTAAAATATGACTTAGGCATGTATTCAGGCTGAGTCGATGACATCTTCAGGCTCATGCTCAGTCAACATTTGGATCTTGATCTATTTTTCTCTTGCAGGGCTGCTCGTTCGGCTCCATCGTCTCAGAGTTATTGCACCAGCTAATCTGCCTTATATTGGCAGCTACATTGTTTGCCTGCATTTCAGTTGCATTGTGGGCCTCTGTGGCACCTGAACCAGAAGGCAAAGCGATGCAGGTGATTAATACTCCCAGGACAGAGAGTAGATAATAAATAAACAAACGAGCCGCCCATTTGCTGTTTGGAGGAAGCCGCGGCTGCCTCCTGCCATCTGTCCTGGAAATAACTCTGCTGCTGCGTGTTTGATGCCACTGATGTGTTTGGGTATGTGTTTTATTTATTAATAATACACATTTAATACACACATATCTCTGTTTATTACAGTATGTCAGTGACGCTGTGTGTGTTTGTTTTATAATTTTGATTTTCTTCTCATCACTTATTGATTATCTATGGCCCATAAGGCTCGGCGAGCGGTGCAGAATGTAGAGGTCGGACCGCCATCGCCCCCTGGTGGTAAGATATCAACACCGCTGTCAGGATTTGCTCGCAAAGAAGCTTCACTGCTTCAGCAGGTCCTCAGATAAATGCTGCTCTCATTACACAGCAGCACAATCAGAGTGTGTTGCATTTGTTGCAACAAAGACACATTTTGACTTGTCTGTCACGTTACTGATCACATAAATACTGACAGTGTCCAGTTCAGGTGAACTAGTTCCAGAGCTCTGGTGTTGTGCTCACTGGCACAGCTTTCTGTGAGAGAAATGACAGGGAGCCATTGTTACAAAACACCTCTGCTTTTTCAGGTGTGTGATAAATTATTGTCACACATACCCGCCATGAAAACACCTTAGAAAGGTGTTTAGAGAAGTAGTGTCTCTGTAATATTATGTTTTACTGTTTCACTGGAGGAGTACAGCAGAAAAAACACAAACCAATCAACTTAATTAATATGTGTAGTCATAATAAAGAAGTATCATGTTGTATGTCTACTGCAATAACTTCTAGCACTGCTTGGCTGTTCTAATATTAACTAATTAAGCTTTTATGCTGAAAGCGTTGTAATACCCGCCATAATCAGAGAACCCCAGGTGTTACTTTGAAGAAGGACTTAAGTTAAAGATCTTTTTCTGAGTGCAATCCTTTGATAATGTGTTGTTAAAAAGACGATCAGAACCAAACATGTTTTTAAATACTTTATTTAAAAGGGAATTTTTGAGCGTTAATATCTCGTTTCCCTACCACCAATGCTTACCGTAATGTGCCATGAAATACAAGCTGGCCTGGAAGTTGCCTCCACACGCAATGCCGATTTTACGTGTCACAAAGTTGTTAAGCAAAATATTTTTGTGAACATCACGCAGAGAATGTACTAATTCGGACATCACAGGCTGTCATATTAACAGTATAGTTTATGCATAACATACCAGTGCATCACATTTGTAGTACGCACTTGTGGTATGAGCTCCAGCTATAAAGGCAGTTTATACTCCATAGTTACTCTCTCTTACATACCCACACACACTTAATACTTTAAAAAGTTGCACATATACACTCTCACACACACGGATACACAAAAACATGACAAGACAAAACGATTTGATTTGGTCCCTAACAACCAGTTGATCAGAGGCTGCTATCACTGGCGCACAGCCAGTTATTCATGAGAACCAGGAAGTATTCAGTACCAACCCTGAATGAAAAGAGTAACGGGCCAGTTTCAGCGATGGCGACGACAGTCGGTCTCACCAATGTGATGGTTGCAAAGTCCCAGTCAACTTTTTAGAATTGAGGTTTCTTTGGAATTTCAGAGTTCAATGTTTCATACTCACATACAAATACCTCTACAATTAAAATAAAAACGTAATATATTGGCTGTTATAACTGTACGAGTCAGACGTCTCGGGTACATTCTTGGTTTAAGATCACCAGGTTTTTTTCAAACGTCCACAAATTGTAGGAATTGCTCTCTGAACTTTGACTTGTTTGACTTCTGTAATTCATCAATATCTTTGCGAAACAGATTTAATCCCATTACACAGAGATGTTTTTTCCCTCCATGAAATATAAAATCCCATGAATAACTTCCTCAGTTTTAACACCGCAGGCAATTCTCATACAAACACAATCTCACATGGAAATTGACACAGTATGCCTGGTGTCAGACATAACAACACATTCATTCATAGTATATTACATATTTATAATGTGAGGGTAACTATTCTTACATACAAGGAAAACATCTTGCCATCAAAAAGATTAACAATTGCACATAATGATTGGCTAAAATATTTCAGTGGTACGGGGAAACGTAACAAAATGAAAGTTATTCAAAATATATCAACGTTTCAACAAAATTGTACATTTGTTGTTCTTATACATGACACAATCAGCACATTTTATTCTCTCAAATGTCAGAAAAGCTCCTGAAAACATAAAAACAACAGGGCAGAGCAAAGTTGTGTACAAAAAGATGTCTTTAAAACAAGCCCTTGCTTTTCTTCAGATTCTTTTGCTTCCAGTTTGGCAGAGCGTTGAAGTCAACTCGACTCATCTCAAGAAGTGTCTGAAAAACATTAAAGTAAGGGATAACCAATGCTATCTATAATAATATGTTTTCAATGTCTTTCAGCCTCCATGAAATGTTTAGCACTTTGAAATGTGTGCATGTATATTTGCTGAACCAATACAAACAAGTGTGACTGCAGCTTTAAACGTGACTTCATTTAAGTGTGTGTGAGTGTTTTGATCCACCCTCACACACTTTAAATAATTAACTGCAATGAAATAATGGACCTAACAATACATCATTTTCACGCCTTGAATCCTGTGTGAGAGCAGCCAGGTTCCCTACCTTGAAGTCCTGGTCAGACAGGTAGTCCTCCAGCCGGAGAGGGTCCACTCCCTCCGGCAGCGGTTTGCTGGTCAGCTCCTCGATGGAGTACTGCAGCTTACTGAGCTGAGACAGCGCCTCCTTTACCAACATCACTTTGTTCTTGGAGCCTTCCGTCTGTGTACACATGGCATTTACATGGAAACAAATGTAAAACAGAAGTATTGTAGTTTCAATGCCTTTATTTGTGGAAAACATAATTATGCATGGCACATAACAGATTTGAATTGCATAGAAAAATGGGGAAGTGGATAATTTCTCCAGGGAATAATACAGCGCTCTGGGTTTTACTGAGGCTGAAATGACACTGGTTTCATTTCATTTAAGAGCATTGTTGTGCTCTGTTTACTGTCCTCTGTAGAATTCATACTCCATACTTTTTATTTTCTTCACTGACTTCACACTGAACATGATTCTGCATGCCAGCTTTAAATCGACACATCTGGGCCATGACACTTTATCTGAACAGATCTGGTTGAGTGAGATGATTTGGATTCTTTCTCGCGTCAACATAGAGAACAACAGTCTCCTGTCTTACTTGCGATACACGGGGACAGCTCTCCGAACCCCAACTGGGACGCCACAATAATAATAATACTAATAAAAAAGAAGTCTCCCACCTTTGTGATACTGGTGTCCTTCTCCCAGTACGGGAAGATGTTGGTGAAGGTGAGAGGTTCACAGCCTGCCAGGATCAGATATGCCGGAGGGGCGCGCCGAGGGTTCTTCTCTATAAATCACACCACAGTAAAGTCACATATTCAGATACCCACCGTGTGGGGACGAGTAATGTGTGTTCAAAATGCTGATGTTATCAGAACAAAAGCAATAGCAGTCATTTTTAAAACTAGGTGGGTCAGTGTTTGGCTCCAGATCAATTATTGTACACACAGTGATTTTAGCTCCAGTGGCTGTCTGAACTCTGACCTTTGCAGTACTGCAGCACAGTCTCCATGGCACACTTCCTCTCGCTGTTCCAGCGCATCTTGGCAGAGCCGGTGCACTGTGTGTCGTCAGGCTGCCAGCCCTGCCACAGGTACACCTCCATGCGGTTGTCAAGTAGGAACAGGGCTGTAGAAATTAGACGGAGGAGCACTTACATGTACATCCAGCAAAACTGAGAGGTAATAAAGCCCCAGGTAATGCTCGGCAGACAGTGACAATAAAACATATCCACCAACAGAGAAGCCTGTGAAAGAGTGTTTTCATGAACACAAAAGCTCCTTGTTGTTTAGTTTCCATCAGTCCAAGGTCCAAACAAACAATGTGGTTTTAGTAATTTCTTTGTTGTGCTTCTTTGTTTGCGACCTTGATGAGAAACCTAACAAGGCTCTTTTTCTTTGACAAAATATCTCAAATTCACAATAAGGGTGACGAAAAAAAAACAGAACAAACACTGTATTCTTCATGATAAATGAATCACAGGCGGGCAAAACCTCAAACTATGTTATTTACAGCACAGTCACGGACAACTACCGGTAACATGACAAAGAGAAGTTTTCATCAGTGAATAAATAAAGTTGCTGGTAAATAAATTATATTTATTATGTCTTCTTTGTCAGGCAAAGAGAAAAACTTTTTCCAGAAACGTTTCGTTTTGAGTATTGACTCCAACTGGCTATTTAATCTCAGAAGCAGTTTTATTCCAGAAAGAATAATTTACAGTTTAATAGAATGTATCGGACAAATAACAAACATATAATTCAGTGAAATGTAACATTGCTGCAGGTGTGTGTTTGAGTGCGTGTGTGTGTGTGTGTGGTACCTGGCTGTTGTGCGGAGTACAGGTTCTCCTGCAGGAAGGGCATGGCCATGACTCCCTCGGCCGACCGGGCTGGATACAGACACTCGTCCCCTTCGAAAGACCCGGAGCTGGCGCTCAGCTGGAACAGCCGCGGTGTGAAGTTGTACTTCCCTGGATCTGGAGACGACACAGGCACACACACGTCGTCACACATCAGATAACACACCGAACACAAGCAGCCTATAAAGATCTCTCTCTCTTGATGTATTGCCAACAACTAGGAATGGTATGTGAACGTGAAGGGCGCACCTTGCAGCATGCAGTCGTAGGCCTTCTTGTCCTGCGGGCCCAGAGCCTTCTTGAACTCCGCGGGTTCAGATCCTTCCTCCACCTCCTCAACGTCCACGCTGCTGGTGCTGCTCAGACCCAACTCCGATGGACACCTAGAGGACCCAAACACAGACATACTGTGGGTCCACAACGTGGTGTCCATCCACATGTCATCTATTTAGCCATCTGCTTTTCCCTGACCTCTGGGTTAGTTTGTCTGCAGCTTTTTTGGCCACCTGCCTGGCGCTGGCATGTGTTTTACAGCCGTGCCACAAGAAGAGAAGTTCTTTCTGAGCATTAAGAAGCACCAGGCTCGCACGAGAGCGCAGACTGGCATGCTGGCAATCTACCTCCACCAGCGAGGCCTCCACCTCTGCCTCGCCCCGGACACAGAACAACCGCCAGCCAACTGGAGAGGTAAGCATTTAGGGTTTATTTGACATTTTGAATTAATAAGTGTTCATCTGTTTGATATAGTATTTTATAAAATGAGCCAAAGTCTCTCCAGTACAGCGCATCACCGAAAAGAAGGAACAATATGTTGTTTACCTGTGTTGTTGGCATTATCGTCTCTGCTGCCCTTGTGGATGATCAAACCTCCCTGGAAGAGATGCAGGAAGCACGGAGACTCTTTTCCCTCACTCACCAACACCTGGATAGCCACCCGGATACAACAGATGACAACAGGCACACTTAGATTCAATCAGCCTTAAACACACAGCCATTTATCTGCTCATTTAAAACGAAGAGATGATCGGAGTGACTTTTCCATAAACAAATGCCGTTTAATTGATTGTGTGTGGCTGTGATGAACTGATACCCACTTGTGACCCCCTGTGGCTGCCCAGCTCCACTGTCATCAGAGCAGATGTTCCTTTCTCACTGACGCTGGACTGGCTGCCTTGCCAGAAAAAACAAGCGGTCCTCTCTCTGCCTGGAGCCCCGACACTCAGCTCCCCGGGTTTCTGCCGCTTACCCACTGACAGCACAAAACGGGAGTAAACCCAGCGGATCAAATCAGGATTTCTTCTTCCACGCCTGGACTAAAAAGGAACGCTAAATAACCACACTTAAATGTGCTTTTCCACTTTAAGCACAAAGGCTGTTCTTCAGTTGCGCTCCATTACGACTCAAATGTGAAGTCAGGCTGATCTATGTCATCTTCTCCCAGGTCTTACTACTTTGTCACCATATTAACATCTCCTATTCAACATTTGCTCTTTCGGCGGCCTCTGTGCCAAACACACGACTCACCGAGTGTGGTGATAGAGTACTTCCAGCGGATGATGTAGGCGTCGCACTCATGCAGCTGGCCCAGGCTCTCCTGAGGCAGTTCCTCCTCCCCGTGCTCCTTGATGTGCCAGGCGTCCACAGCGACCGTCGCCAACTCGGCTTGTCGTCCGTCATCCGCCCTCACCAGGCCGTGGCCCCGCTGGACGTTCACCCCCTCCAGGACCGTCTTCACCGGCTCCGGCTCGTTGTCCAGCAGGGCCTTGGCGTCACATGGCTGCAGTTCCAAGTCCAGTGAGGGCCGTTCAATGCGGTGGACCGGGCTCTGAGCAGAGCGGGAACACTCTTAGTTAGTTTCAATGAGTTGCATCAGTGAGGAAATTACTTCATTTAACAGCTACAGACGCAGTGTTTCTTCTTAATGCCTTTAAAACAGATTGTCAGTTACATGCAGAGAAAATGAGACATGCAGATTCATGAAAGCTGTCACTGATTCATGTACTACATGAATGCAAAGTCACTGTGAAATCAAAAATCCAAACAACCGTAGTCTAATCTCTTCTACCTTGATGTCATCATTTTGAGCAGCTTCCTCCTTCTTCCTCTCGGCCCAGTCCAGGAACTTTTCTCTGAACAGGGCCGTCTCATTGTGCTCTGACAACCGGCCAAACAGAGTCCAGCTCGGACGACCCTCCCCTTTCCTGGAAATCACACAAAGAAGGTCTCCTCATTGCAGCTGTACCGGCAAGATAAAACCACTAGGGGCTACAATAACACAACCAATAATGTAACTAACTTTGCTCTCCAATAGTGCTCACTTCATATCAGATATTCATTATTTATTAAGAATAAAAGCTAGATGGATGGATAAAGATAACACAGGCTGTTAACTTCTATAAAAGTATCAACATGTGATACTCACTGAGGTACATCTGAATCCGTGCAGGAGGCATCTAGAGGGTTGACTCTGCAGCTGCTGTAGTCATAGCTGCCGCTGTGAAGCTGTTTGCCCAGTTTCACAGCAACTTTTCTGTCACCCAGGGGCACGTCTTTTCCGTGCCAGACATACACTTCGCTGCCAAAATCAAACACTAAGACCTGATGTGGGGAGGAAGAGGGAGAGGAGATGAAGAGCAGTTATTACTTTATTTAAAAATAACAGATACAATGTCTGTCTGGACTATCATGGGTGCTTTGTGAATATTTCTGCCATCTCTTTTCACACTTTCTAAGCAGGTCCCCCAGACTTTTGCAGGTGTAAAACCCAGACACGTGAAGCCATTACTCTCAGTAGGGGGGTTACCTCTTTGGAGTCGAGCAAGGAGACACTTGGAATGGAGGCCCACGCCTCTTCGTGAGGCACCAGTTTCTCTCCGTGGAGTCTGTACACCCCATTCGAGTCCAACACCCCACTCTCATACAGCTCGTCCTCCTCTGGCTCCCCTGCCCCTATGACACACAAAGAGCAAGAAGCTGAATCAGCATATGCTTAAGTAAAACAAAGAAAAAAAGGCATTATATTATGAGACAGCCGTGATGTACGAGTATGAACCTCTGTATTCGGTTTGTCCACCCAGCAGGCTCCAGAACTCTTTGGCCCATCTGGTGTCGGTGTTGATGCCCTCCTCCAGCGTCGTCACCTGGGAGGCCTTACAGCCGAGGTCCCTCTTGGCCTGAACAAACGCCGCCATCTCCGATGCCTGGCCACACAAAGCACATTGTACGTGTCACATCTGTCTTCAGGTGGAGAATGTGTCATTCTGTGTCATCGCCTCTCTGAACATTCAAACCCAACAACTGCTTCTGGTTTCTGCATGAGAGGTTCTTCACCTTAGCTTTCTCAATCACGTTGGCGAACTCTCCACTCCACATGTAGCACTGCTTCGGTGTTATGAGAAGGAAGCAGTCGCCGCTGTTTAACGAGTGGGCTGTCGGCTCCACCAGGCGCACCTGGATGTGCCTCCGACCTAAAGACAAAGACGCAGCAGCTGATACTTCCAGACTTCAGTAGCCTGAATCACATACATATAAATCACTGCTATAGATCTGTAATTGATCTGTTTCAGGTTTATTAACGAATCTGAAGGACGAACACAGGAAGCGCAGCTCAGAGTTTCTCCCGAACAGCATTTTGAAGTGTTTCATTTGCTTTTCCTTATTTCATCGGTTTGAGCAGCTTATGGGTGATAGAGCACCATTCATCATACCTCCATTCAAAACAAACAAACAAACACGCAGTTCATTTGCATGTGTTGCTGACCTTTGATGCGAATGAGCATGAGCTTGTTGAAAGGCAGAGTGCTGTTGTTAGTCACAACATCGGTGGATTTCACGCTGCGCAGGTTGACCTTGCGGAAATTCTCCTTGCTCGCGAGGCCCGCCAAGGCCACGTCCGCCAGGTTTGTTTTGGAGTGTTTCGCCACTTCAAGGAAGAGAAAAGGAAAGAAAAGAAGCGGTGAGGTTAAGGAAGGAACACACGCATCAGAACTATCCCTTGATCTAATCTGCCATCTCGCTAATTATGACAAATAAAAAACAGACAGATCACAAGAGACGGAACATCTTTTCTTGATACTTCTTTCATGTGAGCAGTACGAGACAGCTTCCTCTTCTTTAGCAGGTAACCTGTGAAAAGGTCACTGTGACTAGACGAGTCTGTGAAGAGTGTTTACGGAGAGGAACTAAATATAGGAAATACACAAGCAAACTAAACTGAAAATGGTTTATATATATATATATATATATATATATATATATATATATATATATATATATATATATATATATATATATATATATATGGCTCTGGATCACACAGACTCCAGTGGTTGTCTGAACTCTAACCTTTGCAGTACTGCAGCACACAATAGTACGGCTAATTGGCATCCGGCTTTAACTTGTACTTTTATGCAATGAGTTTACTGATAATAAACAACTTAAGCTGTGTTTTAGAAATGGGACAGGAGACAACATGTATGTGAACATAGAAGTCATGTTAGTTCCTGACAAATGTTCCACCACTGCAACTAAATGGTAATCTCGTACTTTTACTGTTGTTTTCGCCTTCATGTTGTTGTTGAAGTTTCAGAACAAGCAACGAAAACCACTGGATTGTTTTAGGTTTATCCGAAACAACACGACACACCTCGGTATAGTCGTTAAATAGCAAAGTTTGGTTTGGATTCAACTTTTGGTGATGCTTGAAAGCTGCTGAGCCAAACAGTCGTAACCCTGCGTGATGGTGAGAACATTCATAGTGCCAGAGTCGGTATGAGCAGCCTTACTCCTCTCCACTTGGATCCTCTTGGTCTCTAATGAGGCCACGTTAAGCCTCTGCTCAGTGTAGACCTGGCGGATGTCGTTGCGGGCAGCCAGAGCCCGCAGAGGATTCCTGGAGCCCTGGTTCCTTCGGTTCGGTCGTACTGCTCGTTTGTGCTCTGTTACAGCTGAGGTCAGTCTAAAGTTGCACAGACACAACGCAGTGGTCATTTTCCATCCAAGCAACCAATGACGTTTAAATAATGTCATTCATTATTGTTATGCCTTCTATAAACTCACTTTGGTGAATTGGCCTGAATCTGGCTGAAATCCTCCTCTGTCAAAACCACACTGGAGTCATGGGGGGCCGACGCTGACACCGATTTGTAGAAGTTGCCGAACGTCTCATCATCATCCAGGGTCATCACCTCTTTCTCCGTCTCTGCCGTCACCTCGACGGTGGAAGTCTTGCCTTTGCTCACGCCTGAAACCCCCACCATGGAGAGGAAGCAGGAAGGTGAGAAGGTGACTCAGATATGTGCACAATGTTTTGGATATCCTGTACTGTGAGCTTACGGGCCTCCCGTGCAGAGGCTCGTCTATAAAATGCTCATCTGTAATGTTTAACTATGTCTATTTGTCAATAACGGGGGTACGGTACCTTTATTGTGGAGCTTGTCGAGGAAAGACTCGAGCTTGTCGAGTCTTTTATCTCCTTCCACCTTGACGTCAGTTCTACTGGAGATTTCTGTCCAGCAATAAGAAACAGAGGATTAATCATAGCTAAGAATACATAGTGTCACATTACAAAACATTGGCAGTACTATTGTTTTAAAAAGGTAACAAATGTCTTTAAAATACCGGAAAGACTTGATTTAAATCTGCCACACACTGATTGCAAGTTGAAGGGAAATGTTTCCTACCTTCAAGTGGCTTTACAGGCGTGGCGTTAGACTTCTTGAGGGAGACGGGAGTCGACTCTTCCTTTACGACGTCTGTCACAAGACCTGGAGGAAGACAAGGGAAGATTTAGAGGGGCAACTAACATAAAACATACAAAAAAGTATTTTTTTTGTCAAAAATGTTCGGTTTACTTTCAAGCATCCAATTCTCACATTACATAAAAAGGCATTTTGCCAGAAAAATAACTGTCAGAGAGTCAAATTTGGACAATTAACTGACTAATCAATGCAGCTCAAAAGGGAATTGTTTTAGGTCCCATCAAACAACCTGAAAGAAGTGTTTGTCAGGCAGCAGCACAGAGTCTGAAGACAGAAGCAGAGCAACTTGTGTCCAGCCGCACTGAGTTAGCGCGCTGCAGGCTCACCTTTCTTGGCCATGCGTCCAGCCACAGTGAACTGGACAGAGTCGTTGGCGGCTCCTTTGCCTTTGCTCTTCCATTGCTCCTCCTTGTCTTTGAGGACCTTCATCCTGTCTGCCAGGGACATCTTGGGCCCCACATCTACGTTGGATTTCTGTTGGAACATGAGGACTTTTATGAAAAAAGGAAGGTGGTCATGCAGTCTACTGCCTATCTATTTTATGGACACGGTGAAGAGATAACGGGTGAGCAAGAAGGGTTCTGCGAGAACAGGAGAGACAAGGGGTGATGGTGATGGAGGATGGTAAAGCAATGAGAAGTTCCTTTAAAATGGAATTTTGAATGATATCATTGTTTTGTTATTATTTCTGGGGGATCGCCCCGGGGCTCCTTTAAAAAACAACAACCTCCACAGGTTCCTAGTTACAACAAAAACATGAAGAATGTGGAGTCCTAAACAATAAAAAACCTAAACTGTGCTGGGGTCATCTATCACCGGCTATTCATTAGAGCTTTCCTGACGTGATTTACTCCTGCTGCCATGTTTGCACCTGAACTCCACCATTAAAAATGAATTAGCAGAAGTTTACTGCCCCCCTGGTCCCAATGGACCCCAGGAGCTGTTTTAAAGTAATTAATGATATTCCACTCCTAAATATTCGAAGCGTTTTACGGCCCTGCCAGAGCTTTTACTGGCTGCCACCACCTATTCCTTCACTAATAATGAGCACTTCACTGTGTGTAATGTACCGTGAGCTGCACACAGGATAGTCTCGCAAAGAAAGACCTATCTGCAGTCCACTGTGTGACGGCACAGCAGAACAATTCAGAGCAGATAACAGCATGAAGAAAACTTTATCTTCTGTAAATGAGCCTCTAGGCCGGTCTACATCATATTACACTTTTACTTTTTTTCGCTTAGCTCAATTCTTGAATAAGAATGATTTCTTCCAAACAATAAGTTTAAATCTCTGTACAGTTAGTCAAACAGAATTGAATTCCTCTTCAAGTAAAGTACTGCACATGTTTTGGCACATTACGTCAAACGAGGAAGTACAATTTGCACATTTACTACTGACGCATGGTTGTTTCTCAGTAAATATTATTTCTTATGAACCATTCAATCATCAATCAATATATTACATATTGTGTTATGTACTGTGAGGAGATGCAATTGGACTTTTATTTTTAGATTCATAATGACAGGCAGTGATGTGTGAGGGCAATCAGAGTATCTATTTCAGTCTTTGCAACTAACAATAACATCATGCATATTTATGGCCCACTTTATTTTGTATCCTTTATTGTATTGCTATGTGTATTTCTCATTTAACTGGCATGGCGGTCATTGGGATTTAACAATCATAAGAGGGCCTTATGTTACAAAAGGTTTGAGGACACCTGTCCTGGCATGTAACAAAAATCCCCCAAAGAAAGAGAATAACAAACCAGAGGACTCCTATGTGCTGTTTGTCCTGAATTCACATGAGACATGCTACAATACACAGCAGTGTAGTAACAAAACATAAAAACACCAGTTCCCCTCAAACCATCTTCCACTCATATCATAACACGGAACCCCCCCCCTCCTTCTAACCCCTCCCTTCTCTCTGTCTCTTTCTCTCTCTCCATCTCCCCCTCACTGCCCAATTTGTTTGTACTTTAATGCTAAACATGTTGCACACAGTGGTCAAATATTAGCCTGACGTGAGACATGAGTTCAAAGAAATGCTTTTAATCACACTGGCATGCACACAGAGCCGACACACTGGGTCTGAACATCAAAGTGAACCCTTGCAGATTTCATAACATGAGAATATGATACATCCCTTTCTGCGCACGTGTTAACCGAATAAGACAAGCTGGAACTCCTCTTTCAGGACTCAAAAAATGCTAATCACATCAGCCCTTTATTATACTTTATTAGTATAATAAAGATAGTGCTTGCAAACTATAATATCTGTCACCTCACTCAGGCCTGAAGCATTCTCACACACTTCCAGACTGACACAGCCTCTCCAGCTAGCAGCTCATCTCTGGAGGCAATCGGAGAGGGGAAATACCTTGGCCCGACAGGACCCTCGAGAGAAGGGGTGGAGGCGAATGGGCCTGGGCCTCAAACCCCCACAGGAAACCATTTTTCTCAGCCCTGTCTTACTGTACAGTGCAGGCAGCACCTCAGCCAAAGCTCTGACACAGATATCGACCAACTGAGGGCTGGCAAACCACATTCATGTACCAAGAGCAAGTGTGTTGACAGCTCTGAGTTATCAGTGGTAATTCCCAGAGAGTGTGTGAGAAGTTGTCCAGAGCACAGGTAGAGACATAGGGGCCACCATGACATTGAGATTACGCCCATGCAAAGAGGAACGTGCAGTACGAAGGCACAGACACACACTCACCTGAAAGGGGGCTGGGAAAGGTTGACAAGTGGGTGGCAAAGTCAAAGAAAGGGGTAGAGTCCACAGGTGAGGACAGAGGAAAACTGGGAAGAAAGGTTAAAGGAGGAGGAGGAGTAGTAAAAGGAGATAAGGAAAAATTATCAGCGAAGAAGGGAGGAGAAAGAGCATCTCAGGGCAACGTTAGACTGCAACAGTTGGAGCAGATTTCAGCGTGGAAGACTAGAGATGAGATGTGGTTCATTTAAAGCCTGGCCCAAAGTTTGGAAGAATGGAAGAGAAAGGAAAAGGGAAATAGTGATATGAAACTCACCCTATGGTTTAGTTCTGATCAGGTGAAAATGTCTCACTTTGTTGGTGGATTTAACACAAAAAGTGTGATTTCTTACAACGTGATAGCACATGTTTTTAAATTACCTATTTTGAATACACTCTTCAAATCCTATTGCATTGAAGATAATACACTCATTTTAAGTGGATTATCTGAATTTAGATTAACAAAGCAGCAGTTATTGGGAAATTTATTGATGATTATTATGATTAACAATCATTAGTTTATGACAAGACAGCCACTCTTTAAAATTTACAACGAGGCCTCACTTTACAACACAGCTGCGATGTAGAACGCAGCTTAACAGGAAACATCTGGCGCTGGTTGGATATGACCATGGTGTGTACCATGCATGTTACATTCCCTGGTCTCCCACATATCAACCAAACAGCAACAACATCTGGTCCAGATTGGCCGTGTATGAGATAGAATGACAAACCAACGGCCTTTCCTCGATCCAGAGAGAGAAATGTAACAAGAATAGACACATGAGGGAATGCCCCATGGCTAATTTTGACATTACATCAATGCCAATCATTTATCCAAACCATGTATTATCTACATCTCTGAGGTGAGTTGGTTTCATAGAGTTCTACGGCGACAGCCAACACGCACCGCGGGTTTCAGATCAATTCACAGACAAAAACCTCAAATTGAATTCAAGGAAGAAATCCGCAGACATTTTGGACACCAGTTTGGACGTCTTTCATGCCTGCGAGTGTTGAGGATGCAGTTTGGACTTGTTATAATGAAGACCACTCAAACATAAAATGACATCAGTTTTCAGTATTTAATTGACGGGGTATTTGTTCAAGTTGCTGGCTGTCTGTACTTACTTATTAAACGGCTTTTTCCAGACTAAGAGTACATTTATTCAAAGGTTATCTCATCCTTTTGGATGAAGGATGAGCCCAAAAGCAGAAACCCCCCGAGAGGATCATTGATCTGGACAGACATCAAACCAACAGATGCTCCGTATGAATAAACATGACATCACTTGGGGGGGGTCCAATATTGACCGTTTTGGGGATATCTATGTGGCACTCATTGGGGTTTTCCACCAATCCTTTACTTGCACTATCCATGGAATGGTTTTAATGTTGTGTTTCCACTTTAAAACTCAGCAAGGGTGGTCTTGTTTGAACAGGAGAATAGCATGTAGAAACCTGCATGCACTTCTGTCACCACTTCAAAAATACATCAGTTATCTTAGCATGTGTTAAACATTAAACCCCTCGATGCTGACCCGTGTAAAACTGGTTGACGCGGATGTTTATATACATTTGTGAGTCATGGAAGTCTATAAAGAACAAAAAGCTTGCTTATGGAGGGAATTGTTTGTTTTTTGTACTTTGCAGGCAGGTTAAGAGAGGAGAGGCCAGAAACTAACAAAAAGAACCAGCATTATATTGGAAGGTTTGCAGGTGTTAGGTCACGGTGTAGGATTTTATTTTCACAAGGGGAAGGGGCGTGTCTCCCTTTCTCTTTGGGAGACCAGCTAAGCCCTGGATCTCTGGGATTTGGCGTCACCACTCCCAAATCTGCTGCACCCCAAAGCCCTCCTAACCTCACATCCTTATGGCAACAAGTCAGGGAAATAAGCTGATTCAGCAGAGGAAGAAATGTGTCCGCAGCCAAATCCTTCTTTCCCTGCACACAAAGCCGAGGGGAAACCTCAACCTGTGGCAGTAAAAACTCTATGCACTCCAGCTCCAGCCTTGTATACCTGTTATTTATACTAACTGAACAACTCCAACGATCTACTAAACCCCACAACAAAAGGAAAGAGTCTGCTCAAATAACAAAAGCCTACCTTTTTCATCCAGGCATTTTCAGCATCTTGGAGCTTGCCGAAGCGATCGGCCAGCGGTGTGTTGCTCATCTCGGATGTTTTGAGCTTCTTCGGTCTATCCTTCTTCTCCTCTTCACTAGTGAACTCTGCCAGTCTGAAAAAGGCAAAAGACATATTAGTTCTCCCCCTATTGAAATAAACTTTCCAACCCACTTGTACGATGCATTTCAGAAAGACCTAAATGGAGCCTTAAGTCTGGATATTGAATACATTTGTTTTGCATATGCAAAGTCCATTGAATATAGTTTTTTCTTTGCTTAGAAACTAATATGCACATTTTGGCCTCATAATTCATCATAATGGCTGCTGTGTTTGTGTACATCCAATGACCTCTGTTTGAGTGAGGAGCCCTGGCTGCCATCCAAACTGCTTTCCAGTTCCTCCACATCCTCCGACACTGTGGACGTCTTCTCCAGGCTCTCATCGGGCGAGGAGCTCCGCATCTCCTCAAAGCTCCCTCCACTGCTGCCGCCGCTTCCCTCGCTCTGTTGTCTGTCGATGCTGTAGCACCCTCCGTCTGGGATATCATCAGTTAATGACTCATCCTCTCTGTAATGTTCCCCATTGATCTCTTCCTCCCCCTCCTCCTCTTCCTCCACCTCCTCCTCCTCCTCCTCATCCTCCTCCTCCTCCTCCTCCTCCTCCTCTTCCTCCTCCTCCTCCTCCACGTCCTCCTCCTGCTCCTCCTCCTCCATCTCCTCCTCGCTCTCAGGGTGGCTGAGGGTGACACCGGTTTGTCGGGCTGGCGTGCAGTCCGGCGCGGAGCCCTCGCTGTGGTCCGACTCCATGCTGGTGGAGCGGCTTTTCTTTAGGATTCCCTTGATGCCCCGAGACCCAGAGTCTTGGCGCTGCAGCGAGGCAAGCTGGCAGGGAGGAGAGGGAGGTGGGGAGGCGTCTCTGTTCCTGCTGAAGGGGAGCGCTCTGTCCGAGAGGAGACTGGAAGGCTGATGTAGAGAAAGAGAAAGAAAGCTTGTTTTACTACCAGCCATAATATTTACAAGGGCTGGAAAAGCGGATTAAAGTGTATTCTATGCTCCTTGATTATGGCGTTTAACTCTCTCTGACCAGACCAACTTTTTCCAATGTCAGCTCCTCTGCGGTTTCCACACAAACTTGTTTTGACATACACAGACACACACTCCTGCCTGGACTAGAGAGTGTGAGAAAATGACACCATTGTGATTAGAAAAAGGGATAAAGTGAACACTTTGTCCTTGTCAATAAATCTGCAAGACTTGTTTGAGATGTCGCTCCTGTTTTTTCTCGGAAAAGAAAAAAAGTTTACAAGAAATACATTATGTGTCATGTAAAGTTGTGATTTTGAGACACAAGCTTTTTGTAGTCTAACCTATTCAAAGTTTTAAGGACTAAAAAAGCATAAAAAGCATGAAGTACCGTTAACCATTTTAAAGAGTAAAGGTTTCAAAATGCAATAAAGACACATATAGCAAACAGGAACATACAATGACACATCTAAACACACCCTTTTGTGAGTGTAATATGCTGCTTTGTAGATGCAACAGCAGCTGAAGCAACAGCAGACGTCCTACTGACAACAGGTCAAAGGTTACGAAGGAGTGTTGATTTAGGAGCAGATGATGGAAGAAGCAGTTTGTTAGCCAGCTGAGTGTGAAAGTGCAACGCAACCAGGTGGTCTTCTTAAATTAAAAACATCGGAGTGCATAATACATGGAGGAGGCGTTGTGTGTGCAATGTGTGGTTTAAAGTATGTATACATACTTAAAAAGTCAAAAAGAGTTTGTGTGTGTGTGTGTGTGTTTGTGTTGCGACTGTACATTAGTGACATAAATAAAAGTCAACTAGTAAAAATATATATTTTTTGAAAATCTAAAGCAGACCCAACGGTAAGAAAGCCAACGTTAAGGTGAGTAAGCGTTTTGGAATTGGCTCGCATGCGGCGCAAAAGCAGTGCATAAAAATATGATCTTTCCAAAATACAATCCAGAGAGATGACTTTTATATTTCAGCCTGGTGAGTTATGGAAACCATGTGCCCAAAAAAACCTAATGAATAAAATGGAAACAAAAATACTGACCTTTTCTTCGACGGTGGAAGCATTTCCATGCAGCTCCTTCGCTGAAGCTTCATCTGCGGCTTCTTTCTCATCCATTAATTTGCTTTCAGCTTTGGGAAGGCTAAAATATGGGCGGAAAAAAAGATGAAGATGATGGAAACCGAGAGAAAGAGGAAATATATATTTGATGTGAAAATATAAATAAAATATTCAGCCGTTACAGAATGGAATCGCAGGAAAGAGCTGCAAGGTGGATTCAAACCACACTTTAGTCATTCGTCTGCTGTGCCACCACAACAGCTTCTTTCTGTTATGATCGAGCACTATTTGTATTTATGAGGCGATACACTAAATAACTGAACCAGCCCAACGGTAAAGACACTGAACTCAGAGTTTGCCACTGTCATCATCTAATCTGATGCGAGTGCTTTTGACCCTTGAAAGGCAGCGACGCTCGGACACATTCACTTTTGCTTTGAGCCGGCTCGTCACTTCCTGAGCGATGTCTTTTTTATGCAATCGTTTTCTTTTTCGCACAGGCTTAACTATCAATGTGATAATGTTTGTTTTGTTGGAGCTTTGCTGAAAAGATCATCGACACCTCTACACCCAAAAGGTTCAGTTGCAAATAGTGCAAATATACTGACGTCCCCTCTGACTCAGGAGGAAACTGGAAGCAGTTTATGGGAAAGCAATGAATTTATGGTACTTAAATGACACACACACACACACACACACACACACACACACACACTAGCTCAGTCCAGTCTCCAGCGGTTACAGGGCTAAGTACAGTTTTGCGCTCACTGCTGCAGCTATTAACTTCAGTCTGGTTGGGTTTGCATCACCATGGCGACATCACAGCCCTTCTGTGTGTTCATGCATGTGTGTGTGTGTGTGTGTGTGTGTGTGTGTGTGTGTGTGTGTGTGCATGCGAGAGAGTGAGTGCTATTAAAGGCAAGCTCCGCAGGTTTATCTGGTTTATCTCTGCAGCTGTTCCCATCATTTGACATCCAGCCAATCGGTGTGTAATTACCTCTGTGCTCCGCTCGGTCTGTGTGTGAGAGTGTAAGTTCATTTTCATCTGTTTGTTGTATCTGCTAGTGTTGTGGCATATGTATTGTAGACCACAGCGTTTATTGCTCCAATTTGTAAAAAAAAGAAGAAGTGCCCATTCAAAGTTCAATCGCTACCTGGTGGAGGATTCCTCTTCGTCGCCGCTGAGCAGCTTCACCCGGTTGTCGGTGCGCCGGCCACTGCTTCCATCCTCTGACCCCTGCTGGTCCTACAGGCAGAAGGAAGGACGACCGTAGCCTAAAGGTTGGGATTGTGTTTGCAAGAAATTCCGCCTACGTCCTACACTAGCTGTAAAAAACACACTTTAATAAGGGGAGTGAATGAATGAATGAGGCTCCACCCACACACCTAAGCTAAGAAGTTAACCCTTCAAATGCTCAGCTGAGTTGCTCATGCCAATGCTGTAGTTTGTGAGAGATTGTGAAGTAAAACGACCCACCCAGACAGAGTACATAAGTATAAACTGAAACAGAGTTTTCTACATTGAACTAAAGTCTCGCCAATGGAGACATTATTTTCACCATCTTCAAAGGGTTCACTTCCAGACATAACAATGTGTGTCTGATATAGTTTAACAACAAAAAAGCTCCAATTTACCTGGTTAAACATTCTTGAAATTTTATCTCCCCCTCCCTTTTTAAAACATCCAATATGCATGGACATGCCCATGTGTATCCTTTCAAAAGTCTAAACGTGTCCTACTTCATTGAAAAGTCCATTCTCAGCATATGTGTACTGGATGCTTTCACCCTGACACTTGTGTAGGCTGCATACTGCACATTTTCAAACATGTCCATTGAAAACTATCCAGCTGTGTGAAACACTTAGCCGAGAACCTGGTGTGACCTGAAGGTAAGTGGATCTGCAGCCGTTAGCTAAGCAATATTATATATTAGAGGCCTCTTTCAAACAGACTGACGCTCTCTGATTGTAAAGAGGGAACTTTTTTTTCCCACCCAGCAGAAATACTCTGCCTTCTGAAAAAACATGTTTTATATCCCCGGGAAATTCAAGACATAAATGAGCTGTATCTTTCTCCAGAAGTCAACATTTACACTTTTTATTGCCTTCATCGGTGCTGGAGAGCAGACATACTGTAACCTCTATCCTGTGCTGTCTCTCCTCCTGGAGACACTGACTCACTGGCTCTCAACAGGCATCGTGGTGGAGAAATGAGTGATAAGGGAAAAGTGAAGACAGCGCAGTGCTATCCGTCACCGCCGATGACTTTCAAGGGAGACACGTAAAAATAACAAAGAACTAGGTCAAAACAATGGATGGAGAGCCCCCGGAAAAAAAAGGAGAAAACAAAAAGGAGTGTGGTTGTGAGATAGCCTCTTTGTGGGAACTTGTTTTCCCAGCAGGTTTTGCTGCCATCTGGGTTCACTTGGCCAACCTTGGCACTGCTGCTGGCCTGAGAAGGCCAAGTCAGAACAGCTATTTACATTAAATATGATGAAACCTAACCACGTCTGAAACTTAAGCAGCCTGGGAAAGACAGATTTAAATTAAAGCACACGTGAATATCTCCCACAAGATTGGGGCTTTATCAAGCCGTTGTTCCTGATCGGATCTTTTGGATCTCTAGACTTCTTCTTCCAACTGTCGCTTTAAGACCTCCACAAACTATGTGTGTGAAGTCATGACTTTGGCCAAGTGTGCTTCCAGGTGCGGGGCAGCTCAGTGCTGTATGAAACAGCTCAATTGGTTATTAATGAAGCAAAGATCCAGGGGGGGGGTTAAAGGGAACACCAGCTGTGGTGGAAAGGGCTGGGAGTAAATCAGTGGGGAAACTAAAAAGATTTTACATTAGACTGCAGAAAAAAAAAATCTTTATAGGTTTATTACACACGCAGGCACACAAAATCAATCAACGATACGAAACATTTGGATGAAGGGAATGAGAAGAAATACCGTACCTTAAAAAGAGACATCTTGTAAGTCCTCTTGGCTGAGTCCACAGACTTCTCCTCAACTGGAAAGAACACACACACAAACACACAATCACATATATGGTTAAATGACAATTTAGCGAAATTGCTTCATGCCAGTGTAGCATCATATGATCATATATATATATTTATATATATATATATATATATATATATATATATATATATATATATATATATATATATATATATATATATATATATAAATATATAACAAATGCATTCATGATTTAGCCCTCGCCTCACGATGAGTGCACTCAATCAGTCACGAGTTAAACTTTTTTTTAGATATAAGAAAACCCAATTACCATGTGGTGCATAAAATGCAAGAAATAAATATCTTTTTATGTGAGAGGTCAAATCAAAAACAGGCCTGAGAATATAATCTTCTAATCCGCACAAAAGGAAACCATTAAATTTAATGATATTCCAAAACAACACACAATTCTTAAGTCAGCGCACTCAAATCCATTCTCCCACTCCAAATCGCTTTTTATTGCTTCGACAATGAGACATTTCTATGTAAAATCGTTCCACCTCCAAAGAAAACAAATGAACAAACAAATCTGAAAAGTGTCCCTGGCAAACTCCCCATTTCCAGGAGAAAAAAAAGCTGCTCTGTTGAGCCTTAAAACTCAAGCTTGTTGTTCCCAAGCTCCTTCTCCTGTCCAGAATGTAACATGATTTAGTTCAGATGATGACACATTGCACATTGCAGACCGGTGAGTCCCCTCAGACTGCATTCTCTTAGTTTTGAATCCAGTCCAATGTTTTTTCTATCAGCATCCCTCAAAAATCCAACGCTTATTGAATGGGCATTTGACCTTGTAATGGCCAATAGAGACTGCACAAAGTGAATATTAGCCAATAGACTCTGAGATGTTCATGAAATCTGCAAAATGTTTCACAGCCAAATTAACTTTCTCCTCACCGCAGTGAAAATCTCACAGAGTTTTCAAGTCAATGTGAGCTGAACTCCTCCTGAATGCACTAGACTGTGACAACACACACGTCTAACTGAAGGCTCCTACAATACGTGTGCTTTAAACCTGCTGCATATTTGTATTTTTGTATCGCTGGCTGGAAGAGCTGACTCATCGGGGAGACCCTTGATGTCGCCACAAGAGGCGTTCTGGCTGAGAGCACTAAATGCTCTGCCAGCTTGGACAGGAAGCTCCTCCGCCGTGTGAATGCACCGCCAATGCTCTCGCACTCCCTTGCTTTCACAGACACGCACATATCTCAACTACAGACGAACACTGACTGGTCTTTGTTCATCTTTCGGCTTCTTTGGTTCCTTCTAGTGCAATCTTTTATCTTATCTTCCAAGCAGAGAAACACACCGGCCATGTTGAGAGGTATTCAATCATTCAAAGCAAAAGAGATCCTCAGTAATCTGTGTTATGTTTCAAAATAAGTCAAGTCATTACTTATCTTCTACTTGAGAACATTATATTCCCCCAAATAAAACCATTAAACTTAATGGGGTTAAATGGGGTTAAACTTTTTACTGTCATTTTAAACACTTTATGAAATATATCGTCAGAACAGAAAGGCTATTGAGGAAAATGCAGCAGTGAGCAGATCATTTGTAGCCACTGACTTCATCTTGTATTTTATATTTCATATTCTCTCATCAGTCCCAGTTTGCTGAGAAAAGGGTAGAACATGTGCTGCTACAATAACAAAAAAGGCACGACCTGAGCCAGAGCTCTGGCGTCTACTATTAAAGTTTACTGTGCACATATACATGGAGAAAGCCTCCAATTAAAATGCAGCATTGGATTAAAAAACTAGCAAATAGCCCGAACAGCAGATCTGCTTCTCCTTGGTTTGACTTCCTTGTCCCTCTGCGTGATTAAATACAATGTTTTGATGAAATGTGAGAATCACTTAGACTTGATTCACTTAGTAGGTCATGTTTACATTGCCTTCACAACACTGCATGACACACCCTGAGATACTGAAACCTGGGACCTTCCTATCACCTCGCTCTGTCCCTTTCTTTATGTCTCTCGTGCAGTCGAGCGTTCACACGCACATTCATACGCACAGAAACGCACACGGACAGACAGGCAGGCAAATCAATTAGGCTAGAAAGCACGAGGCCACTGACAGAAACACAGGCGACAGACAGACTGACTGGGCTCAGGTGGCTGGATGAGTTAGTGAAAGCAGCCAGTGGGCTGTGGGTATAATTAACCACTTTCTCTTGTGGCCGGCTGAAACACCTGCATATGATCTAACATTTGCACAGAAAGAGTGTAAGCGCACACCCACTAAGTCTCGGCCTTTGAATCAAACTCGGCAGACACGTGCCGAACATTATCTCCCTTTTTTGGGGGGAAACAGAAAACCATCACTTAGGGCCAAACATTCGCTTCATATTAGAAAGTGAACATAACAGAGAGACATCAGTAGATCATTTTTTCTTTTACTCAGTTTCCTCAGTGGCAGAGTACTAAACGGCCAGCCTCTATAAACCATGTAGGTGATCTGACATCAGCAATGAGCTCAGTATTCCTTTAACGCTGAGTAACAGAGAACTTGAATGAGTTCGGGGATAAAGCAGTCTGTGGAAGGAAAGAGGATCTGAGTGCAGTGCAAGTGAAGAGTTGTCTTACCCTTTGGCTCCTCTGTGTCATCGGTTTCCAGCAGACTGGGGGGGAGGAGGAGAGAGAGACAAATGAGGTCACTCAACACACTGATGTGATGACAAAAATGATGTGCTTGGTAAAATTGAAGTTGGAAAAATTAGACAGAAAAACGAGTTTTACTGACAGAACTATAATCCAAAAATGTACTCTCAAGCCACATAAAAAGGTGGAATACAAACCAAACTATCAACAGAGCCGCAGACAGCCCCTAAATGTTCTGCCTACGATATGCACCTTACAACAATTACTCATGTCGCTCTTCCAGTCCCATGTTGCCAATGATATAACAGCGATGCTTGTGCAGCCTCCAAAGATGGCCATCCATCTCTGAGTAATGGGCGTTAAATATGGATGGGGACAGCAGCTGCCTGTGGGGTAGCGGCGATGATGTAACAGGAGGAGGGGAAAGGACTGCTCTTAACACAATAGAGACTCCCGGTGGACATCTGGGAGGGGTCAGAGGTCACTGAATAAGGGGAGCTGCCCCAAGCTAATGCGCTGGTTCAGACTAGAGTTTGGTCCATTTCCATTTGTACCGGTTCGGTCCGGTGTAGAAGCTGAAACCAATTAGATTTTATGCAAACCGGCTGAACTGCCACTTGTCATTATTGTCCATTCTGGCGCTACACTCTCATTTATGGGCTGCCTGTGTCTCATTATGTTCCACTCAGGAGCAGCTCGATATCTACCAGTAACTGCTTTAAGAAATGTGACCGGCTTAAACCTAATTAGGACCAATGAATCAAGCGTATTTAAAGGCTCTGTTTTGGCTCAATGCAGTCGGATCCATTTCTGATCCGTATGACCTTTTACTGTTCCTCATTAAATTGCAAACACGCAGCGTTGTGACCAAGTGAGATATGGATTATGGAGGATGAATACACAATTTTGAAAACACTACAGGACATCACATATTATAGCAAACATCATTGAACGCTGTGATGCAGTTTTCATGTCTCAATGCAGAGTTATTCAGCTGAGAGATAACTTTATAGTGTGAAGGCATATTGTAGAGTTAGGGCTTTTTACACTCCAAGGTGGAGCGAACAACCTTCAGTACGTCTTCCTAAAATTAAGAAGGGTGATTTTTCAGTAACAGCTAATTGTAAATGTTTTGGAACGTCTTCACAAGGAGAGAATTCTTGTCTGTGGCAAATAATTCATTTGAATGACAGTTTTCATTATCGCTGGAACAGCTGAGTTACAGTTTCCTTTGTGCTATTCCTGGAACAGACACACGCCGACTTGTTTATGCCTACGAAGTTCATGAATATGTGTGACGCACATACAAGTCAACCAGGAATCATATATATATATATTGTAATATACAATTCATGATTATCTGTAAGGATGCGTAATGAGACACAAGCTCCTCCAATTATAATTGAAAACACCACTAATATCTGGGTATGACAAGTTATTAGATAATAACAACAGGATAAATACAGGCTTCTTTGTTGAGCTCTGCGTGTGGCATAAGAATGCAGACGTGCAAGACGGCGCAGCTGGATGGTGACATGCAGCGAACGTCAAAACAAAGCTGACAAGAATAGCAGCTAACGTGACAGGCCTGCGAGACAAACACGTCAACCCGCTTTCATGTTCTCTGTCATTAAACATGCTGTCCATAACTTTGTGTGTGACTGCATTTTGCAAAATCTTCTTTCTTCTCAGCCAAAAACAATTCCTTTCACATTGCATAATGTGTAAAAAGCCAACAAAACATCCTATATATCGTCATTGAGACAAAACTTCTTTAACATATTGTATACTCAATACTTTAACGCATGTTTCACATAAGCAGGGACATTAAAAAACAACATGCACATACAAAGCCTTGCCATCAGGAGATGATCAAGTAGAGCTATTGACAGCTGAGATTTGCTGAAACATGCAATTGCAACACATGGATTTCTCAATCTTCTAAAATAATTGCTCCATAATATCTAACAAGCCATCACTCACAGCTTTCTAGATGTCTTGCTTCATTAAGCGCAGGGCATGAAGCCCAACGCAAGTCCAAATCTGTGACATTATCTCAGCACTTTGTCCATCTCAGTTCCTCCCTCTAATTATCAATCCCCAAGGCTGTTTTTCAAGAACAGACATGTATGGCTGTGTGCAGCATGTTTTAGTCCATCTACGCACAAAAATCTGAGAAGAACATTCCTGGCAACCAAAGAGAAAACTCAAAACGTCTTTCAGGTCACCCTGACAACATCGGCTTGTCATCTCAGACGGGCTAAACAAGCGAGGTCCTCGAATTGACTGCTAAGTGAACCAAAACAAGCAGCTTGTGTGTCATCCCAGCAGAACATGGCAAAATAAATGAGGCAGTCCTCTGCTCTGCACACATGGCCAATTTTGGAAATGTTAACGGCTATGTTTAAAGTGTTCTCCAAATGTGCCGACCTGTTGCCGCCACTTCGCTCATTAGGAGCCAGCCGGCCTTTTAACTAACTTAATCTAAAAGTCATCTTCACTAGCTCTTCTGAAAATGTTCTCTAAACCAACGGATGCTGGTGTACATGCAAGTCATGTACTATTAATGGAGTCAAAACTGAGATGCATGCAAGAATATCTAATAAAATAAATGATCTATTGCAATCTAACCTGGGTTCTACTTCTACCGGCCTTCTGAGACAGCTTTGTGGTTCACGGCTCAAGTTTACGTCCCACCCTGTGGCTCATGGTCTTTCCCAAAACAACAGAAGTGTGTGCGTCTTTATGTTGTGACAATGTGGATAAACTTACCTCAAATGAGAGGACTCCTTCATGAAGGAGACAGCTTCTGATTTAACTGATGAAACGGTGTCTGTTTTGAAAAGAGCGGCCTCATTGTGAGCCTGCTCATCCGCAGCTTCTGCCACCTTGCTCCTGAAGCCCCTCCTGGTGTACGTTTGCTCTGATTCGTTATCCTCATTTTTGTCCTTCTCCTTGGTTTCTGAAGACACCGTTTCGGATGCATCTCCAATTTTCCTCTCCCTCCGGACATATTTGGAGGTAATTTCGTCTGTGTTGCCATAGCGCTCAGCCAGCTCCCTCCTCCTTTCGGCCTTGTACCGAGCAATTCGCTCAGCCTTGGTCTCTGGGGCCGAACTCTGCAAGGTGCCTATTCCATCCATTTGGAAGTTCACTTCAGTTCAGGGGTTTGAACGCAGGTGAGAAGTTTTCACGTCGCTACTTCAGGTGTCCTCAAACAGATATGTAGATCGCCTTTCTTGTCGATCTCCCTTGACAGCAGTGTCTTACTCCATTAAAATCATCCCAGTGCTGCAAACAATAGAAGCAGAGAGGAAGATCATTAATGCGTCATGAACTTAGAGTACAATTTCAGATGACAGGCACACTACAGCAATGCTTATACTCTTCCAGCTTGCATAGGAAACTGGCTCAGCTGTAGAGCTGCAAGCCAAGCCCTGCCCTGCCCCAGCTAACACCCCCCCTCCCACCACACACACACACACACACACCCCCACTGTGAGAATGATGTCAGCCAGCTCTGCTCAAAGACAGCCGACCACCGCAGCGAGACTCTCATATAACCTCTGTTCCATCGACTCACTTGGAGTCCGTTGGAAAGAGGGAGGAGAAAAAGTGAAAAACACACATCAAATGACATCTTCATCCCATTTAATTCCATACTTAGTAGAGGCTTTGCGCCAAGGCCAATCACCTCTTCAACATTATCCCGCCTCATAATGGTTCTGTATTTACTACAAACAAAAGTACAAGAACTTTTAAATTGCCCCCGAGTGTACGAGTACACCAGTCTTTTCAGCGTCCCTGTCCACATATAGCCATGTAGTTAACTTTGAAACAACTTTTCAAATGAAATTTAGGAGGTAAAAAAACAAAAATCAGGAAGTTGAGCTCATATGGTTCTCTTAAGTATTCACACGGAGCAGAAAACCACACATATGGCTCGGATGCAGAGGTTTGAAAACTGCACTCACATGAATGCATCACCAGCTGACAACGGCAATAATAAAATATGTGTTTCTGATTGCACCAAACCAAACACAGGGGCTTTTCCACAGACATTTTTCACAGCGCAAGTGCACTTATGATGATGCTTTGGGCCTCCTGTCCGAGGACGGCCAAGGAGAAGAGGGATGATAAAAGGAGGCATATTTATATTAGAGAGCGGCAGAGGTTGGAGTCGCCCCTGGCATCCCTCAAATTACAGGGCATTCAGCACCTTGGTTCTCACATTTATGACCAGGAACAGGGGTAGGAAAAAAAAATACAAATGAAAAAGCGCTGCGTCTGGACAATGTTAGCGATGAGAGATGGAATAGTGAAGGTGAAGAATGAGTCAAGACAAGAGGGAATAGAAAAGTGATTCTGGTCATAAGGTGAAATAAATGAGCTGCCTTCTCTGTAATGATGACAAACTTGAACCAATCTCAAGTGCACCCCCTCTGACCCCGGCCCCGACCACCTGCTGGGCCATAAAACCAACCCATAATCAGGACTCTTTCTCCCTTTACAAAAATATGGCTTTGAAATATTACACAGGAAATATGTGTATATGTTGGTGGATGTGAGTATGTGTGTGTGTGTGTGTGTGTGTGTGTGTGTGTGTGTGTGTGTGTGTGTGCATGTGTGTCAGTCTTTACCTTGACCCTTTACTGTGCCTCCTCCACCTAACATAATAGTGCTTGGCTAAACGGTGCCTCCCTTGTGTAGATTTAAATTTAGTCGAACCATAAAATGTAACTCTGCAGGACGATTACATGCCGTCTTCTATGTTCGAGTCCGGAGATGTCCGAGACACCTTCACTCTGGGAAATGTTTGCGCTGGGTAGAAATAAATTCACCATCTGTTTGTTAAATTAGCAAATGAGCACCAAGCACTTACTATTCCAGGTCGTGCACTGACAAGTACCCATGGCCAATTAAATTGAGCCAGAACACACATACGAGAACATATTTTAGGAATGAAACCAGGATCAGATGCTAAAGCTTTTAAAAAGGAAGTTATTGTGTAATATGGAAAACAAATGGCCTATCAAATATGCAGGCATAATCAATTGGGGGCGATAAATCCACTTGGAGCCAGCCTCAAGCCTTTAAGAGCTCTGCAGCCCAATAAGAAAATAATTTTATTGTATTACATTACTGCTCATGGGTTCTAAAGCTTAGCATTTCATGATAGGCTTGTAATATAATGGTAGACACATATAACATATCTCAAATGGAGGGAAGCAGCAGATTTCCTCATCAAAACCTAATGCAGATATTTTTAACTTGACTTGTTTTGGGGTTTAATCTGAATGTCACTCCAAAGTCTGTGAATTTCCTTATGAAGGCAAAACGATCCTGACTTAGGATGTTGATTTCATCCTGTGCACTCGCTTACATAATTCACCTAGGTCACTACCTATAAAAGGAGTGCTAAACAGTACGCTAAAGCTTGTCCGTGGAGACCCAGAACATCGAGGCTGCTTTTCTTGGAAGCTGCCCGTGTTATTTTAACCAACAAGGGGGACTGAAATCACAGTTGTTAGTCATACAAGAACAATTACCATCCCTATCAGAAAATGTGAACTCACCCGGGAATTTGTTTTTGGGAGGTGTTTGACACGTCCAAAACACCCCAAGGTGTCTTTACCTATTTATGGTTCTTTCTATGGTGGAGCCAGCAGAGACGGGCAGGAGGACCAAAGCACAGCCAGACGCCTCTGAATATGCTCCAATGTGCTTGTATTGATTCAGAGAGTAAGAATGAAGGTGGAGGAGGAAAAAAACCACTTACTGCACTCAGTGTCACAATTGAGGGGTTGTTGCCAAACAGAATGGAAAAAGAAATCGAAGCACAGGCTTTTGTTCTGGCGAGAGTGCGCCTGTCTTGCTCAGTATGTAGTTATACCGGTCCTTTGTGCTAATTTATACGGGCAGCGTGATTTCTGCTCCTCTAGGGCATGTAAACAAACAGAGTCCTCCGTTTCCAATCCCGGAAGTTTTCTTTGACCTTTTTTTGCCCATTGGGAGTTGTTCCTGGCGACGAAAGGAAGATCTGTCTCAACAAAGGACACATGTGTCACTTCCTGACCCACATCCTCCTTCATGAATACTCGATTAATCCGGAAATGTTACTCGTGAACCTGGCAAATGTCCAAAAACTTTGAGGGACGGGACCGGCGAGGGCAGGGAGAAAGCTTTGAATGGGCTCAACATCCCATACGCTTTCAAAACAGTATCAGATTTAGTGTCATCATTTCCTCTAATAGGTCTAAGTGCTCCATGATGGCCTCATATTTAAATATTTACTTCTCTGCAAAGACCACCAGTGATCATGAGCGGTTACTGTAGATTACATAATAGGCCCGTTCTCGGCCGACTGACGAATGCCGAGGCAGAAGTCGCAGAAGCGAAGTGAGGAGGATCGTTTTTAAATTAGGTACATTAACCTTTTATATGTTAAATTGAATTGAGTACAAGTGGTGGTTCACTCCAAGACCAGAGTTAGACAGAAAGCCTCAGAGGCCAACGCTGACCCGTGTATCTCTTTAGCATTCATGTCCACACAAGAGGACAGAGCAGGAATGCGGGCTGCACCCGACACATAAACAGCGGATTTGCATTGAAAGTAGGAGATTTGGCCTGAATAAAAAACGTACTCACTCTTCAAGAGAGGCTTGAATAGACAAAGCGATCTGGTCACCTCCTTCGCCCAAGCCAAAGGAATGCGCTTGCAAGCTTACATTCTCCATATTTAAATAGTGTGTCAGTTTGATTACCCAACGTTTCTATTGTCTTCATCTTTTCTTTATCGAAACTCTGCGCAAGGAGATTTACACCTGCAACTGCTTGCACCTGGACAGTTATTCTTAAAATGTACGCCCGTGTAAAGTTGCACTCACACTACACAAGGTTCAGCAGCAACGCTTTGTTTAAGGACATGTTGCCACTGTAAACCTTCAGGAATCCACATAAAGTCACTGCAAACATCAGCCAGACTGTACAAAAAGAGAGGAGGCAGTTAAAGACCCAGCCGGCACCTTCATTCGAAGGGAAGAGGGTGGAGGGCAGAAACTTTGCTCCACTGAGGAAACCAGGTGCCAGTGCATGGATTGACAAGTTGACGGGCAGAAACAGACTTGCGGCCCATTTTTAAGAAAAGTTTGTCGACTGACGCAGCTCGAGGGAATTTTCAGCCAAGGTCAGGGACCATAAAGGAGCGAAACAAAAGATGGAAGTATCTTCAAGGAAGAGGTAATCCGAGGGACTTTCAAAAGTATTGTTTCCTCGCTTTGAGGTTTGGTCACGTAATATGTTTCACTATCACAAATATTAGTACTAATGTGGGAGCGTCAATAAAGCCACTATACACATGTTATTTAAGGTGTATGCCTGCAGAAAAGTTACAAATCAAACGTTTTATGCCAGGAAGCATAAAAAGGCATGTGTCCTATGATCTGTACAGTTGCATGTTTGTGTGCATGGCTGTGTATGACTGGAACCAGATCATGTGACCATTCATTGACAGCTGATAGGCCTGAGTACGTGTCATCAGTCCCTAATTCAATAACTCCATCTTGTAAATTACGCATTGGCTTCTTACCGACTTATCCGACCAAACAAATGCATCAGAAACCGGCTGGAGAGGGGCGTGTCCAGGGTGTGTCACACGTTTTTAAGGCAGCCTCATATAACAATCAACCACATACTGAGTGGCCAGTGTTTCTCATTAAAAAGCAATCATTCAGCACAAGGCGGTTTAAGTACTTTGCCTGAAACCATCGGCAGAGTGAAGTTTTAATTGCGATTGTAGAAGCTCTTGATCCGGTTAAAACAGGCCTTCACTAACAGAGAGCTTCAAAGAGTGATTCTGACAGGAGGAGTGTGTTTGTCTAACATGGCGAAAGCCCTTCATTCACATGACTCAACTCCCCTGACTTTGAACTGTAAGGAAATAGGAAAGTGGGGAAAAGGGGATTTAGCGACACAGTAATCCTCCCCAAAGGCTTGGTCGGGACACACACGTGGGGCGCAGAATATTTTATTAGAGTCGTCAAAAAAACTTCCAGAATTTCTTCCATTGTTTTTAGTGAAGCTTTATTGATGCAGTACATCTCTGAGCCACTTGAGGGAGCCTGAATGTTTGCATTTTTCTGATAATTGTAGCCTTCATACATTGAATCAAATATGAAAGGCTAGTTTACGTTGTCTTTTTTTTTTTTACTGATAATAGTAAAAAAAAAAAAAAGAGTCTGTTAGCTCCGCCTAAATGCATTTATTTGGTCTAATTCATCAAGTATGTAACGTGTATATTTTCAATAGCACATAAACAATACTAAGTTTTGATTTCATATATCTGTTCAAAATGTCAGATTTGCCTCTTCAAGATAATCTAAGGTGATGCACAAATGGCAGTAAAAATGGTCAAGAATATGTATGTATGTGGACAAATTTGCTCTTCTCAGGATACGGATGTATGTGTCGCAATGGTTTGTCTTTTTTTTTTTTTTAAACGGGTCTCCAGAAAATGTTTTTGGAAAAGAGGATGCAGGACAAAATAGGAAGGAAACAGAAGGGTGGGTCCAACAAAGAGAATTGCCGAGATCAGAGGACAGGGAAAAGAGGAAAGAAGATGGAAAGGATGGAAGAGAGAATGGGATTTTGTGGGGGTGGATGTGATCGCTTTGTGGGGCATGTGTCTCCGGGGTGCCAAGGGGCCCCCGTCTGGTGGTGCGGGGGTGGAGGGAGGACAAGATCTGCTGAGGAGGAGGAGGATGGGGCAAATGCCTGGGCCCGAGACTAATCCATCTCCCCCTCTCCCTCCCCTCCCCTCTCTTTCTCACACAGACACAAACTCCCTTAAATCCCTTTTACCAGAAGTCCTGCTGACTGGAGCCAGTCACCCGAGAGGCAGTTGACATAACAACCCCCTGGGTACTCATGCCTGCACTCTGCTTTGCCTAAGTAACTGACACTGTAAAAACTGTACTGACCTGCTGGAGGCGGAGCTACCATTGTCACCAGGCAAAGAAAGTGTGCAGCTTTCCCTCCTTGAGGTCTTTGTCAAGGGGAGGACAACAGCACATGTCTTTCAAACTCCATAAAGCAATGGCATTTTACACAGAGGAGCATCTGTGTTTTCCTCTATTTCTTTAGTTTTTACAGGCTGGCTCTTTGTCCGAGCCTTCCGGCTTGCTGTTTGCCACATTCAAAGGAGCCATTAAATGTGACGTATGGGAAGGCAAAACAAGCAAACGCACACAGAAAACACACACCGCGGTGCACACCGACACGCAAGTGGAGAATCACAATAACAGGCCGACAGGAATACACACACACACACAACAAGGCTGCAATCATGGAAGCTGGAGTGTGGAGAGGGAAGGGTGGGGTTTATGGGCCTTTATCTCGCTCTGGGATCATATGCATGTATACTCGCACAACACAGTGTGCTACGTTGGATTCCATTCAGGAGTTAATGAGGACCAGAAGAAACTAACAGCCACACAGTTGTTTTATGGGACAGATGTACTATAGTAGCTGGAGTTAAAGCACCTACCCTCACACCGATTGCTACCCTTTGTTGCGCTCTCACGTACAGAAAGCGTTGCCTCACTCAGGCAACACTCCAAGGGCATTTCATTTGCCAATCTTTCACTGAAAAGTGTGAAAAATGTGCAAACTGACGGAGACATTCATCAGGACACTCAATCAAAGTCGTTTCAACTATTTTAAAACTTAAACAAGGTCAGTTACTTTGAGTAGAACTGATGTCTTGATCAAATGCATTTTTCCTCTTCTGTGTGTACTTCCAGCATGCTTTAGATTAGTTCCTGAATGAAAACAAGCCTGACAACAATTATTCCACTAATGATAACGTGCATCTAATTTACATGTTTTACTATGTGTAATGCTGTGATGGTGGTTTGACGCCATGCAGCTATTTCTAAAACCACCCTGTCCTAAACACAGACATGAGGGACTTTTTCTGTCGCTCTTACGCACAGTTCATGACAGTGAAATTACAGACCTGTCCCTCCAGAGAAACCATCTAATACCATTTTCCCGCTTGTCGACAACTTATCAACGTGGACTTCATCCTCAGAGTGGCCGCCTGTAGGATACAGACAAGACTGAGCAGTGATGGCGACATTAGGGCGGGGTGAGGCAGGGTGGGGAGGTGAGGGGGGGGGGGGGGTCAGTGGGGTGGAATGTCTCATCCGGTGAATCCTGCTGGTGGGGATTCTCTCTCTCTCTCTCTCTCTCTCTCTCTCTCTCTCTCTCTCTCTCTCTCTCTCTCTCTCTCCCTCCTTGCTCTCTGGTGTCCACTGTGCAGAGCAGACACCATCTGGCCAGCTGGAATGCCACTGAGCAGGGGGTGGATGGGTTAAAGGGGTCCTTGCAGGGGGATGGGTCTCTCTGGCTCGGAGATAGAGTATTAAATAGTCGTGGTGTAAACCATGTAATGCCAACTAAACCCCTTTTAAGTGAAAAGGTTGCCATCGGAGGCCAAAATCATTCGCTACTAGCAGTGTTACACTGAAAATATCACATTTTAAAGTATTAAACTATTAGAGTTGGAAACCTAAAATATAACAGTATTGAAATACTCATTGCAAAAGTGTCCCTTAGAGATAGATTCAAGTCTAACTTTGCAACCCCTTTTTCTGGATTGCATTAAAGGGCTGCTGTGTTTAAACAAAATGCTTCGACTATGTCCCTGCTTTACAAAGATATATTGTGTATGTTTCATTAATGAACGTTACGCGGCCACATCTGCCACACCAAGGCAACACAACCCTGGTTGACAGGTACAGGAAAGGTTGCCCATGAGCTCACTTGTTTTGAATATAGATTTGAAACACTCTCTGGTCATTTTTTTTCAAAGGCTTTATTTTCAGTTGACGCTAGTGTCAGATGAAATTCTGCTCTGGCACTGAGCTAAAACAAAGTGAAAAGTAGTACGGAGAGACGCATGCTGCTGCCCCTACACATGGAAACTATTATGTGAGCGCAAATCAAATGGAAGTCTGAAGCATTACCATATGTTTATTTGCCATGCAAATATTACCCCGGTTGAAGACGTCATTGAAGTGGGCCTTGGCTGTGCAGTCGCTGACCAAAAACAGTTAGTGTCTTGGTGACAAAGCTGGAAGCGGTCCAGCCTAACTGCTAGCTAGGTTTATAAATATGTCTTCGGGGAGATTAGCCTTAGGGTAACCCTCAAGCACGCTTGCCTGAGTTCCTATTGCTCACTTTGTCACAACCCTTTCTGCTTTCTATAAATATTTGCACAGCAGAACTTCTTGGCTGTGTAGCCGACATCAAACCCTTCTGAGCGCTGAGGAGAGCACATGGGTCAGACTGGAGAGAGAAGGGCTTGAGTGGGTGGATCTTGTGCTGGACCTTATGCAGCCAAGTTTCACAGTTCATCTGCAGCCTGTTATTTAACTGTTAAGTAACACATGTAGGTGGAGCTTTAGACTAAAAGTGCTCAGTTTAAATACAATCGTACTGACCAATACTTTAACAAATGCACGCTTCACTTACTTGTGCAAGACATCTTCATAGTTTGTGGAGAGCGTTTGAATGAGGGCCACTGTTCCTGAGTGGTTTTATTACCATCGCAAACTTACGGCCACGAATATGAATGCAATTAAGACACTGAGAGCCTTGTGCCTCTTTGCTCTGTTTGAATCAAAAACAGAACCAGCTTTATTGACTGAGTATTGCTTGCACACGCAAGGAATTTGACTGTTTTTGTTGCATCTCTTTCAATACTTCATGTACTATACTACAGAAATAGAATGAACAGCTAAACTAAACTAAAACTAAACAATAGTGGAGAGATCATAGGTAAAGACTTTTATTTCAACAAGTTGTGAATATAATTCTGTAAATATTAGTGGTATATAAGCATATAAATAAAACTAAATGTCTTCATACAATCCAATGACTAATGTAAAGTGTTTATCAGATTGACGGCCAGTGGGAATAAACTGTTCTCCTGTCTGGTTGTTTTGACGTACCGCACATAGTCCTGTAGCAATAGTTGTAAGTACAGAACTGCATGATATGAGACGTTTCAATAAACTGACAAAAGGCACATTCTTTTATGTAAAAGTCGATCCAAAATAGATATAAATGTAAAGCCGTGCTCATTTTAAACTAAACGGAGGCAATTTAGCAAAACATGTGCTATGTTATGTCTTTTCCTCTTTAACCCTTGTTAAAAAAAACGTAATTACCGATTTAAATCTAATTTACAATCCTAATTTAACAAGAGGGTTGTTTACATCCCTTCAATTACTTTTCAGCTAAACAACACTCTGTGGGAGGTTCGCTCACTCAGTGCACCAGACCAAAGCTCGAACCTACGCCTACATGACAGAAGGTTGGCAAAACAGCAGCAAAACCTACAAAATAAAAGCAATGTGAGAGATCATTAACTGATCTGAAGCTTCAAGAGGAGGGGAAATCCATCCAGAAGCCAACACACAACAACACTATCACTCAAACCACTGGATTCCCTACTATAGCGTTCTTGTATTATTAGCAATTGAGAAATTGAAAGTGAATAGTTTCACTCTTGAAGACTTGTTCAAAAGCATAACAAGTTGATGTTACAGTGCAGAACAAGACAAGTCTCTGCAGCAGGAGCCCTCGTCCACATCGCGCTCCTCCACCCTCCAAAAGCCTTCGAGTCCATTGTTTCAAAACCAGATCTCTGAGCAACGCCGCCCCCAGACTGACACGAGGCGTTCAGGTCAATGTAAAAACTTACCACAAGCACATAACACACACGCCTGGTTGACAACAATAGAGTCTCTTTGTCTCTTTGTTTGGGGTCTTTACACGGTCCACCGAAGAGGCAGGTAAAGAGCAGCAGAATGATGCGAGCATGACAGGAGCCACTCCCTGCTCGGACAAGTTTTGCTCCAGGCGCTAATGTATGCACAGGCTGGTTATCAACTTTCTGCTATTTCTCAACATCAGTAACACTAAGTGGCATGCTCTGTTATTAATAGGTTATAAAAAAAGTACCACACACATGTGCAGTCTTGCTTAGCGCCTGACACACAAACACAGTATCTCTTATGCATACATGTTTTTTTGGTGTCTTGCTCAACACCGGCAGGCTGAGCAAGGTCTTGGTAAACCTGTTGTGACACAGGCCCCTGAGATGCCATACAGAGGAAAAATTACAACCTGGCAAGCTTTAAATACCGTAGCCGTCGGATATAAAGCTTCAATTGGTTTCCTTCTATTCCCCATTTAAGGAAAACCCTATATATCTGTACTCTTCCACTGATTGAAAGCACTTTGTCATCAGGCGATCTAATTTCTCTCACTTGAATTACATTATTTTAGATCGTAAACCTCTGAACTCTCAGCCCGATGACAAGCAATACGAGGCAGGCCCAGTTAAAGAGACTGCTGTTTGAAATGCACGCTGAATAAACAAAGCCTGCACCCCACAAAGGGTACAGTCGCCAGATCGCCAAGGAAATCAAACAGGTCTCATCCATCTCAAACTACACTGACATTACCCAGGCAGCCTGCAGGTATTTGCACAGCCATCGCAGTTTGACACAGATAAACATGACTTTGATTCCAAACAACGTCGTGCCAAGTGACATAATCTAGTTCGTAGTGGCATTAATGTAAGCCTGTTCCCCACAGAAAAGTGCACAAAAGAGTGGCAGACATTTCAGTTCTCACACTTTCTTATCACGTCGTTTTCACAGGTGTTTTTTTTTTTTTTTTTTTTTTGCAGAACTCAGCCTTAAATGCTCAGCCCTATCTGGCACTGTTTGGAGAGGGACTGTCTCGACTGAGTGAGTCTCTGTTGACCAACTTGCCAAGTCCAAAGTGAGACAGTGGGTGACAGGATACAAAAACAGCAGGCTTGGACATGTGGTCATCGATTAAACGTTTAAGAAAGGCTGCATTCAATGAACTTCTCAGAAGTGTTGTTCTCTCTGATCAAGTATGCAAAGGCACAAAGGTCCAACGTGCAATATTAAAGAGCGATGAATACATTAAAAAAAACGAGGTCCTCTATTGTTTATTGTGAGAACTAGGCTATTGCACAAGGAAGGAAACTACTCACCAATGCGATATCAGCTGTTGGGAGTGGGGCAACATACAACTACGCCTCACACCCTTGAATGTAACATTTTGCACCGTGAGATATGACTGACACTGATGTGCATTTCCTGAAACAGCCAATACATGACTTAACATCGTGTAGACGAGAGGAAGCTGTGGCGACGCCTCTGTAGTAAGTTACACTGCAACAACACAGTCGTTACAAAGTTACAACATACACTGCGCCGCTTCATTTTTGCGCATAACGTACCTGCGATCCTTTATGGAGGTCTGCCCGAGCGTCCGCAAACACGGCATCCACGGATATGTTGCCGTGGGACTCTTTGAAAGACAGATGTTCAAACTAAATACCACAGTAGTGCACGTTAGCGAATTAGCTTTATGTTTTCCAAACGTTGACCGCAGCACGTCTAGACACTCAGTCAACAGGACCGGCTCCTCGACTGAAATGCAATTAAAATAGAGAAAATTCGACGCTTTTTTTTTTTTTACGTCTTTATAAAAGAGTTTGGCTTCCTCTACTCATCCTCCGCCGAAGCTAACGGGAGACACGGCTCTGTCCTGCCCGGGCAGGGTGCAGAGGCGGCAGTGAAGGGTGCTGTCAGGTCCAGTCACTTACTTCAAACTTAAAATGCCTTCTCGCCTCTGATTGGCTCAAACGCAGCACGGTGATGCGTTCATGTACATCTGGTAAAAGCCATCTCCAGAATATGACTCGTTTGCAGCGTTTGTACGTGCAAAATACAAAAGAAGCTGAAGGTGACAACGGAGAAGTCACTCAAGACACATTTTTACAACAGTACGTTTTTAGCTTCGTCTACTTACCGACGTATTTATTGTTTCAGCTATTTTGAACCTAAAACAAATGTGCTTTTCTGTATGATTTGTTGGAAAATATGCTGGTGGTTCCAAAACCAATTGGTTTGTGACAGTTTTTTCATGGCCCCAAACAGAAAAAATCCCCAATATTTCTCACACAAAATGAATGGGTGAGAGCACATTCCCTAATTAATTTTGTATCTGTCTTTGCTGTTTATAATATAATCATATGTTGACACCTTGAATTAGTATTGTGATATATGGAAGAGTAACAATACCCAACATGAGTAGCTTCAGCTACATAAAACATTGACAATCTACAATCTACATTGACAACACTTTAACAGACCGAAACAGGACGTTCTTCCAATTACCTATTACTTGTGTTCACCTATTTAGACTGTTACTTGTAGTGGGGTTTCCCATTGTAATATCCCTCTAACTTTTCTGTATACGTGTTATTGCTTCAACAGGACGTGAATGCGTCACATAGCTGAGTTTCAAAGCATCTCATCAATCTCTCGATCTGCTTTTCTTTGTCCTTGGGTCTGATACTGTCCACGCAAGCGCACATTTGATTTATGTTTTTCTTACTCATTCAACAATACAATGCAAAGCAGATGACGTCTGCATCCGCGCTCCCAAATTGAATGCTCGCAATAAAATGCTCTTTGTAATGTTAATGTTGCAGCGCCCCCTGCTGTTTATATTTAGATATTGTATGAACCTCCTTGTTGTCTAGCAAGTTATCATGGGATTTGTGCGGTCCAAAACAGTGGCGTTTTTACAATTTAAGGACATTGGGGGTTTAGGTTGGGGGGGATCCTCCGACTCCCGCTACGTTTATGTTGATCATGGCGTAAAGTCTCTGAGGTTTCAGGGTTCGGGGTGGACATTAGATCTTGTGAGTTGTGTCTGCCAATACCGGGATTTATATAAACTATTCACCATCTTTACTCACAAGTCCTCTATGTGGCAGAATTAAGCAACTTCAGCTGTACGTTTTGTTGAATGCGCTAGTAGCTAAGATGGTGACAATAATCCATATTATGTCATAGTTGAACATTGCTGATGTGAGCATACAGCTCAACGCACCACGGTGTCTCCTTACAGCCTCACAGCTGCAAGTGGGCCTTTTAGACTCTTGTCTTCATCTGATTGATTAACCTTTAAGTGCCAAGGTTTCTAAATCCCAATCTCTTAGATGTTTTGGCTTGAATTGAATGTATAATGCTTGAATAAATTTCTGAGTCAAAAGCAAGTTGCCCCTGTGAAAACTAGATAATCCATCTAATGTCACCAGAGGTTATGTAAAATTGCCTGTTGAAATACCCAAAGGCCAACACACATACACTTACACATACACTCACGCACACTGTTGTTCAGTTCTCCATCATGTCAGAAACAATAATTTCCTGTCACAGAAACGCTGAATGAAATAACTGACATCCAGATGATGAATGTATTTACAAATGGAATTATGTCTTTATTATTTTCCTTGATTTGTGAGTGAGCCAGAATACAGACTGTCTTTTTTGAATCTCAATGCATGCCGGTGGTTATGACATTTGATGCCCAATGTGCTGCCAACCACTATAGTCTTTCCATCTCCACCACCCACCACTTTTTAGGTTAGTTGGGGAACACCAGGCCGACCTGTAAGACATACAGCCGTTACTGCTGGCAGCTGTCAAACACATCAATCATCTCTACTGCACCGGTACGTGGTACTTGTGTGACATTAAGAACATAACTGTATTCAGCACTGCTGCACGTTGTATTTCTGCATTTTATCCAAAGTGTTACTGTTTTAGTGAAGTTTACAATTTGCTGCTAATGTCAGAGTGTTTTTTCTGCTATAATGACATCCTTTCCACCAGCTCTGTTGTTTGGCAATAAACGGAAATGTAAATCATAAATCTGGGCACATAAAAGCCCTTTTCAAAGATTTGTTTAGCTTGTGACAAGGTCATGCTAGAAAATGTGATTTAGTTTACCCCTTTGTTGCACTTAAATTAACTGCTTGAATGACCAATGATTCAATGTGTTATTAGAATTCTCCAATGTATAGTATAGTATAAATGCTGTAATGATAAAGGTAACTGTACAAGGAGACATATTAATAATCAAGTTTCATTTTACTTTTATAAGATGAACTTCAGATGCTGTGGAGGACTTTGGGCTTTGAAATCATAAAATAACAAGTGACATGTCTTGGCAGGAGAAGATATTCCAGTATTCTGTACCTTGTCTGGGCTCATATTAGGACACAGCCAGTTGTACAGATAGTAATGTAGACTCTTGTCCATGATGCTGAACTTGAGGGTTTCCAGGAAACTCTTGTTATCCATCACGTCGAGAGCAGAGAAGACGTCAAACCCTTTCTATCAGGAAGGAAAGGGAGCATTTATTTTGTTATCAAATCTATTAATGAAACATATACATATAACACAACACTTTATCACACTAATTTTGAGTACATTGATTATTTATCTGCATGTACATGTATGAATTTGCCCGAATTTCTGTGCATGTAGAAAAAATTATGTCGAGAAAATAGTGGGATGGCACCTTAATGTTTCTGCGTGTAGTGTAGTCAAAAGCCTTGTGCGCTTTTTAAAATATTTAAAAACAAAGTTTTTTAAAAAGACGCACTCACAGATTTAGCTAGGACCAAAGTGTCCTCCATCAGGTCAACTGGGTCCGTGGTACCGGCAACATAAAGGAGATGAGCTGCTCTCAGGCCGGTGTGAACTGGGTGATTCAGCACCCTGGAGGAGACGCTGTAGAAACTCACCACGTCTGTCAGTATGCCAGCATCCCCCTGTGTGAGGAGGGGCATAAACTCTTAACTACTGCAGTAAAATAAGCTTAAACTGGACATACAACATTTTGAATTTGAATTAACATCAACAAATCGTAAAGCGCCACACCTCTACTACATAGGTGTCAATCACACTCTCTCTGGGTAACAGCCAGTGCTCTACTTCCTGCAAAGACAACACGGAGCTGAGGTGAAACCTGCGGAGGTTTTCCTGCAGCAGTGCGTGGACCCCCACCACATCTTCTTTAGTCAGAGGGCGCAGACCTGGAGTCTTGGTCACCTGCAGGAAAACACACTTTCAGTAAGCTACGGAGTTTCCTGCATCTTTAAACATTTTGTGTGCAACCTTTTGGTCAGTAAGTTGACAACTCTGTGTGTGTGTCAGGTCAATGTCAGGCTGTAATGGCACAAATTGGTTTTAGCCTCTAGGTGGCAGCACAAACTAACCTCAGGCAGACGGTAGAACTTGAGCGCTCTCTGCAGGTTCATGTTCTGTCTCAGACCCGGGTAGCTCACCTCCGTCAGCTTCCGGGGATTCAGAGGCCGAATCCAGTTCCTAAAATATTTAGTTTGTTTATTTGGTAGGGACACTGAAGGTGGAATGTTGCTTCACAAGAGAAATACCAAAGGCAAGATGTAGTCCCCTTTCTAACATACATGCATTAAAGAAATAGCATAAGAACAGTACTGAAAACAAACACTGCCTGTTTGCTAGAGGAACGACAGTGACACCCGTAACCAGATAAAGAAGTTTCATGTTTAATTTCAATCTTAATGTGTTAAAGACCCTGAAAATGTATTTTTCCATGACATGACACATTCTACACTAAATTAGCCATCAATACCAAATCAGATGTTGTGTTTCACTCTGAAAAACTCTGATAATCTGCTTCACCGGGACTGGTAGGTCTTTGGTTTGATCAGATTTGATTCACTTGGACCTGCTACTTTTCTCACCTTCCTCCAAATGAAATCTGACTTTTCAAACGGTTAAACAAAGCAAAGGCAAAAACAGAAATCTGCCATGTCAAATGACCAAAATTCCTGTGACTCTGGCAGAACATTTTATCCTCAAGTCAAAACCCTTCTCTCATTAAACGAAAAGAAGCGTATTGAGATTTTTCACAGGCATTAAAAGGACTAATTGTGTCTTCACTTTGTGAAATCACATGTGAATCAACCCTATCTACTATACCTGCAGGAGCTTAATGGGGTGGGCAGCACGATGCCAGCAGTGTAGACAGCCTGGTGGAGACCTTGCTGGTTGACCCGTCTGGTGAGCTCTCGGATCAGAACTGGAGTCACCCGCTTGAGGCGCAGCTTCTTATGAACACACAGGAATTTGACCTGCGACATCCGCCTCTCCCTGCAGGAGAGCACGTTTTGAGCATTTGCTTTGAGACACTTGAAAGTAAAATTGCTACAGTTTTGTCGGCAAGTGCTTTGAATGTTAATATAGCTCATCAGCCATCATACAAACACACATCCTTGGATACATTTATGAGCTACTCACGTCTCATACACGCGGACATCTGCAGGAAGAGCGGCGATGAAGCCGACTAACTTGTTATTGGTGTGTACTCGCACGCCACAGTTCCACTGAGACAGACAGTTAGGAGGTTGTAAAGCCCTTAAGAGGAAGAGAGGGACATTGTCTGCAATATTGGTCTGTGAATACATGAAGGGGTAGTTCAATGAACTCTGATTAAGGACAATTTTTGATGAAAGTATTGAGCATGAGATGACATAGCTGAATAAATACAGCAGCTTTCGTTAACCTCAAGGCCAAAGATCTGTGTCGGTTCCATGAATGCAAATGTTAATTATTCATATCTAAGTACATTTTTTAAAGGTTTTACTCCCTGAAGTATCTTGTTTATGCAGATCACAAAGCAAAAAGGCAGCAAAGTGAAGTGAGGTGATTAGAGTATCCAGCTTGTAACTGATTAACAGTTTGTCAGAGGGTCAGGCTGGAAAGTTGACAGGAAAAAGTGATGTCACGCTTTTTAGACTCTCAACGCCATCATTCCTACAGTGCAACTCAGAGGCTTGAATTCGTTGCAGGTATACAGAGCAGTCTTAAGATGATCCAGACGGAGGTGAACATGTTCTTCAATACATTTTACTGATTCAAAAATCAAGAAAACAAATTGACTAAATGCGCATGCTTGAAGCTTACCATTGCAGATACTCCGGCGAGAACTCCCTTCTCATAGTGTTGTCATCCTCTTCCATGTAGTTCTCGTTGAGCAGAGTGCAAAGCTCTCTCAACTGCAATAAGATGGAAACGTGGTGAATTTGCCTGGATGTGAGTCAACTTATCTTTAGATTCACACAAATAAAAGTACCGTTCCTTACCTCCGAAAGAGATGCAGCTTCTAACTAGTGTAACTTACAGTAAGTGACTCACCACAGAAGGGCTGCTCAGGTCCAGAGTGTCCCAGGAGAAACCTGAAGGTAGGGAGTAGGGCTCCTTACGGAGACTAGCTTCACCCTCTGTTATTGGGCCATGAGTCACACAACTGTCACCTGAGGACACAAATATAAAGACACTTCATTCACAATGTTGTAATTATAGTTTAGAGCTTTTTATTCTTCTTACCATTCATAAGCATGGATTAAATGGGAATTAGATATCTATAGTCCATCTATATTTAGTTAAAATCAATGAAATTAGGTGTATATAGGCTGTAATCACAGGTGGAGTTAAAGGTATCCAGAGCAACGTTTTGATGAGCATCTATTTTTTGTGTCAAGTTCTCTGCCAGCGTATACCCTCAGGTGTCATACACGCATGCACAACCAGGGGGAATGTGATCACACGTCTGCCCACAGATCTTGCCATGAATGTGCTGTAAAACGTCGGAGTGTGCCAATAAAATGATAGAAGTGGTTTGAATGTTGATGTAAACAATAAAGATTTCAAAATGATCAAAGGAAGGATTTGCAATTGTCCAGACTTCCTGCTCAGTGAGTAGCACATATTTTTTATATTCAAAGGAATATTTTATTATTTTGGTATATAAGCATACAGACTTTCTGCAGGAGAGTTAGATGGGAAGACTCGTACCACTCTCAAGCAGCGAGCCTGTCCAAGGTTACGCAATCCAACTCTAAAGATCACTGAATAATGTGTCATAACTTGGAGAAAACCAAAGTGTAAAAATGTCAATTTGTCTATTTACAGGGGGTAACTACTACTACTATGTGTTTTTGACACCAGTAACTTCCTGAAGTCTCTGCGGCTGAAAACTGCTCGTGGCTATAAAATAATCCTGTACATTATATCCTATTACAACAAAATCAACATATTTTTACTCTCAACTCCTCAAATAGTGCATTCGCCTCGGCATCGGAGACTAGCGCACCAGTTAGCTGGGCTTAGGAAAGGAGTGTGGTTGATGTCAACTTGACTGACAATAACCAAGCGTATTTGACGAGTACACTGCAGTGTTTGTACTAATTAAACAAACCAGACATATTGTGTTCATTAATAAGATTTAAAGATGCTGGTGGACATTTTTCTTTACCGCTGGAATGAGCCACGTCAGCGGTTTGTCCCGTTTCCAGTCTTCATGCTACGCTAAGCTAACCATCTGCTGACCATGGCCTGATATTTAACAGACGAATGGTATCGCTCGTCTCATCTATTTTCCTGTTGAAAGCAAAGAGGGTAACTCCTAAAAATGTCAAAAAGATTTGCTTTGGTATACGTTTCAGCAAATTGGTTTTTAAAGTATCTTACCTAGTCTGGGGACAGGCTGTGTATCCCAGAAATGGTAAGTGTGTGTTATGGCCTGCTGCAGGGTCTTTGGCAGACTTGGGCCCAAGGAGAAGAGGTGGAGGGTTCTCTGGATCTCCTGCTGCTTCATCTCTGAAAGAGCGTCCAGCTTGGGCAGGACAAGGACAAGTTACTATCTCTCCCAAGAAGATTGATGTTTGACCGTCACACAGCAGCATAACTCAACTTGATCAGCCCAAATCTATAATTTTAACAGCTACATTCACCTGTTTCATGTGTGAGAGGCCTAAAGAACATCCACGGGCAAGTTTATGAGCATTCACATTGCAACAAACACAGACTATCCTATCATATGATTTATCTGCACGTATACACACTCACACTCTGAGGAACACACCAACCATAGCAAATGGATCCCTGGGTCCTTCTGGTTTCCAGGCATCTTCCTTCTTCTGCCTCTTTTTGCTCCTTTTTATGCTCTTGTCCTCCGTCAGCTTCTTATCACTAAAAGACATGTTCACGCACTGACGTTCTTGAATATTGTAAGAAGGTATTTCACTAACTAAAGAAACAGAAAATACTGTCGTACTTACAACACGTCTGAATCCGTCATCGTGAAGAAGTGTGAGACCTTGAAGCTGAGGGTGAATTGGGTGTTTTCTAACACATTTGTGGTTTTTCTGCGCTTATCTTGCCGAGCAGCGATGGGAGGAGAGTGACCGCTTCAGTCACCCAACCCTACTCCCACCCAGTTGATAGATAACAATACTAACAATTAAATAAACTTCTCACGGTCTTCATATGTCAGACAGCTGCTGGATAGAGCACTGCGGCAGATTAAAGCTTATAGCAGCTTGATCCTGGCTGCAGATTTAATTGGTTGAAGTTTTCTAATTGCAGAGTTCCCATATAGTCTTCGACCTAAAAGTCAGCACTTGGTCGAGAACTTTTTATCTCTTGTAGACTTGATAATCTTCGGCTGTGTTCAGTATAATGCACAGTATGTTTACACTGACTCAACAATTTGACCACAGGTTATTTTTTTTATTGTTATACACATTGCATCGACAAAGCTATACATTCAAGTAGAAATTATATAAGGGGTTTCATTCAATGCCTTTTCAGAAAAAATGTCACTCAATTAGCTTTCTTGTCATACTGGCTCATTTTGCAGGTGCAATTTTAGAAGAGAAAAAACTTTTTTGTGAGGCAATATCTTACATCTACTATCGAAGGGTTTACAGTGTACACATTGTCCTCATGCTAAATATCCCAGACCACATACTTAATATTCACTTGGCGACACCCTTGAAATGGTGGAAATATGCCCACACTTTTTGTAATGGAGGAAAAAAAAAAATCTTACAGCAGCTGGTCTTCCGAGTTGGTCTCCCTTCCACGTTTTGACCGGTTCCAACTCTGCCCAGCTTCTGAGATCGGGCGTGATAAATGCCTTTTAATAATACATATCTATATATATATATCCAGGTATCTTAGAAAAATAAACGTAGCTCAGCTCTATGAGGCAGAATAAGAAGACGAAATCAGGATCATACATTAACTTGTAGTTGAAGCAAAGTTGAGTTTCGGAGCATGTCCTTCATCAGTGTGAGAGCGGTTGTCTACATTTTACAGGTGACGGCAGAAAAGGGTCTTTTTGTTCAATTTACATAGCCCAATATAAGAAATCACAAATTTTCCCAGAGGGCCTTTACGAGCCTCACAACATCCTCATCAGTACTGAGCCCTTTGCGTATTATACATCTGTAAACCCATTTGTGCTATAAATTCCCCAATCTCCTTTGATCTAAGTGTTTTAAACTGTGATTTACATGTAGAACAGATTTTCTTTCATTTATAAAGTGCAGCCCGAAGCTATTTCTGTCGCTACTTCATGGTTCCACTTATCTTGCCACTGAAATGCAAATATAGGGAAGTCGGCTGAAAACACCTGTCACCATTTAGGGTGAAGGAGTGGAAGTTGTGCAGTATAAGGACTTGGGAAAGCTCATAGCGTGCATATTGACAACAAAGAAGGGCTGAGCTTGTTCCTCTTGAGGTGTTTCAACTTTTCTTTACTGTGATAGAGAGGAAGCACCACGTCTTGAGATGCAGGAAGGACGACCAAACTGGGACCGGCTCAGCTGCACACCCTGGAGGCAGCAAGGCAGAGGATGAAGGCTAAATGAAAGTCCCATCTGAACAACACACAACACGACTCTGGTGAGATGATGCAGCCTCAAATACCCCTTTTTGTCTAACTCTATATTTAGCATTATTTTTGTTTTGTTTTACTGCATCTTTGTCTCTTATCCGGGCTTTTTCTTCTTAAAAATACCCAATACCCCCACCCTCCAGCCCAAAGATCATTAAAATGTAATCTCATAGCTGAGCCCTCCCGAGACACTAAAAGATTCACTCACTTTTATTGTGTTATCACGTGGACAAATTACTTATCCATTTTGTTGTGAAAGTAGGGAATTCATTTTGGATACAATAATGATTTTAGCTCACCCGTGGTGATTACTGTCACGTTCCAAACGAGGACAGCAGATTGCTGAAATGCATATATGTCAATATAATCACTCGTGATATACATGTTATATGTGTCTATTTGAACTTTCTTCATCATTTCACTGCTGCACGACTGCCAGCACAGAGTTTGGAGTCCTTTGCCTGAGACAAATACAAACTAAAAATCCATATTGTTGAGTGAATGCAATTCTTAATCAAACATCATAATAGATGGAAGTGTTCAACTCCAGCATGTGTTTGGTGACATCATCTTGCAGCTCTTATGACTGTTATTTATACCAAGAATTATGAGCATGTGATGGCACAACATTATTCTATGCACATCATGGATCAAGCGCCAGCATTTTGGGATATTGAAAACACCCGCATCCCTAAGAAGAGAGGACATTATGAACAAAAGGATGAGCTGGGCAAGCTCCTGGCTGAATACGTTACATGAAGGAGCCATCACGTTCCCTCTGCTTTTTCTAATTGCATTCTCAGATGTTTCCTTTGATGGTAGCTACACCTTGTTAAAAACCCTCTAAGTCAGCTATAACTTCATATTCTAGACCGAATCACTCAAGATCCTGTATTGCTTTTTGGAATTTATTTGTGCTCCAAGTTGGCTGGTGCACAACGATTCCCTTATTCTTGAGTTTAAAGAGGCCTTTAAATGCCCGATGTAAGGAGCAGATTGAGAAGAGGCAGAGGAGACATTCAGACAGAATGTTACTCATTGGTTCATGGGATATCATTTCCTTTACTTACCACCACAAAACATTCATGCATTGCATTTTTTCAATTTACTTGTTTTAGATGATTCTGTGATTGCAATGAATGTATGCAGCGTAATCCGTCAAACGCTTAAAATAAAAATAAATGCCATATGTTCAGACATAGACCTATAGATGGTGCAAAAAAAGCCTGCAATAATGAAGTAGACCATTATTAAAGCCAATCCGGGACAAATCTCAAAGTGGATGTAAGGATAACCAGGCAAAGGTGTGTGTGCGTGTGTGTGTAATTGTGAGTGTGACTGTGTTCTGTTGATTCCTTCCCCACCATACACACACACACACATACACCTACACACACACACACACACACACACACACACAGTCAGAACCATTACCAATCTGTAAATAGATCTGTATTGCTGTGATCTCTCTGCCGAACAAGATCCTACTCGCTTTGCCTCGCTTTCTCTTCTTCTTTCCCCGTCTCCCTCGTCTGTCTTGGTGTCTGTAATTCTGTTGTTTGCGGGATTGGATGAATGAGAAACAATCTCTGCATCTCTCTTTCTCTCTGCTGACTCTTGTCTTTCAGTTTCTCTGACTCACTGTGTCTCAGATTTATCTTTCAGCCTGTTGTCTCGTCCGTGTCTCATTCTCTCTCGCTTATGCATTTAACTCAACTCGATTCTTCTTGACAGCCGAGACTGTCAAATAATGTCACGATCTCCATATATATAGTGAATATTTCTAATAGGTCCATAGGAATGATTAGGCCATGAAACCTTTTTTTTGTATGAATAGTAACTGGCAAGCTCCTATTTGTATATGTTAGTTTGTTTCTTTCATCTTAGTTTTTTATTCCTCTTTGTTTCGCTCTTTATTCCTGTAATTTTTTCTTTTATTGTCACTTTAAGTGGATAAAGATAAAGCACAAAACCTGATGTAATATAGCACAAGCAGAGAAGAGTCCTGAAGCCAGAAGACTGAGTAATGCTCATTAAAACCTAAAGTTTGCAAACATTAGCTACCAAAAGCTGAGTCAAGCTGAGCACATTGAATAAAGAAAGGGTGCACTGTATAGCCTATGATTTAAAATATCTGTTTGCATGTGGAAAAATGGACTGTTTCTTCATTCAAAAGTTACTTCGACCAAGTTGTCATTATTACATTACGATAATATTGTCGCACATTTCCACATATATTGATTTCAGATATATTGACGACGAACAAGCATCCCAAAAGGTTGTGAAAATGCACCAAGCGCTCATACTCTCTCGCCTCATCTCCTTGCAGGTGATGTCAAAAATAGAGTTTCAGGTATAATGGGACCATTTTAGTTAAGAGTTGAAAATGATGCATTTTGCAGACTAACCTAAAAACAAGAGCCAGCCGTCCAAGAAATTCATCTCTGCAGCAAAGTGTGTGCAGTTCATGTTTTTGGTAAAACGCAAAGCTTCATGGAGGAAACCTTGACCATGATGCTGTGTCAGATAAAAACCATTGTGAGTACCTTTTTTATCCTTTAACCTCATTTGAGTTTAAGTATTTGATTATCGCATCTTTAAAACAAAAATCCGATGGCATTGGGTGTTTTTCCAAGTCCTTCATTAAAGTTTTACATTATTAGGTTATTTTTTGTAGTGATTCTTTGTCTTTAATTGTTTTTGTACACCAACCAGTAAACATGTTAGCATTGAATGTTTAAAAGTAGCATAGCTAAATGTAATTTAGCCTCCTGAAATATCGGTGTTCTTATTTGTCGAATAGGTCGTGGAAACAGTTAAACAGTCTCATTTCAGTTCAGGAAGTCTCCAATCCACTTCCTCCCACACACCTGTCACTCACCTTGATGGGATGTCTCCCAAAAAAACACTGTGGCCTGAGGCTGAGCTAACTGGCTCCCCCCAAGGGTGCGGATACAACCAACTATGGGGATTTTCACATGAACACACCGACTTAAATTGATAAATGATACAACCGTTGTACTTTTTGTTGTTTTGACAACAACGAATTTCAGGTTGTAACATGTCAAACAAACAAACCTGTCGGATCAACTCCTGGAAAGTTGAAAAACTTTTTCAAAATAAGCCATACAAACAGAGCTGCGAGTCTAATTCTTTGGTTGAATTGGAGAAGGCAGCACCAGTCTCTTTCCTGACTGTGGGATTAGCGTAGGCCTGGCTTTCTGGGTTCTGATCAAAATCCTTTCATCACAGAGTCCAAGAAGCCTTTGATGTTGCCAACAACTTGGAAAATTAAAAGCTTGCTTTTGTCCTGATTGGAGGATCCTCCCTCCGAAATCATGCAACTGCAGGACCTTGTTTGTTGATATTATTTGGCCATGTTTCCGGTCATGATGAGCGGACTGGACAGTTTGCGCATTTCCCTTGAGCTCCAAGCTGAATACTTTCTCTTTGTTGTTGAATACATCTAACTTTTTAATGGTGAAGCAGGCCAGCTTGTTATATTGGCAACTTGTCATTTATGTCCATCTTTGTCCATCTTAGGTTGAAGACATGTAACTGGGATTATGGTGATGACTGCGACAGCGAGCAAGCAGGATGCAGTGTCTTGTTCAAGGACAAGGGCGATAACTCTTGGAGAATATGGCTGTTGAAGGAGATCGAAACATTGACTTTACAATAAGGTCCATTATATCTACAACCATGGATAACCTTCATCTTACCTTTCCTCTCTTTTATACATCTCCCTCTGTCTCATTCTCTGGCTTAATCACTTCCTGCCAAGGAATAACAGAAACAATAAGACAGTCACACTTTCCTTACCTGCCCTGTACGTTTCTAAAAACAATTTTGACCTCAACTCTCAAGGACAAACAAGAGACAACAGTCAAATGGAAAATGTAATTACTTCATCATCCTTGACATGCTCTTCAAGGAGCACCGTGCAGTTCGGGTGATCTATTGGCATTGAATATAATATTAATGAGCATGTTTCCTTTTGTGTCCAATCCCCTGAAAATAAGAAACTTTGAGATGTATTAAGCACTTCCAAAGTACAGGTTTACATTTTTTCCCACAGGTTTACTGAAACTATATCTCAATTACTCAATACTCATAACACAAAACTAAAACCAATTTTTGTCAAAACTCTAGAAATGTTCTGCAAAATGAAACGCTGCACTCAAAACCATCTTCTACACACACACACACACACACAAGTGAATGCATTGCCTTTCTAAGTATGAGTGGCTTCTATTCAACGCAGCAATTTCCTGGTATATCATGATATTCAATACAGTCAACCTCTTGTGCATCAAGTGATGGAATAAATTAAAAATAAATATTATCCAGTTGGGGCCAAATGAACAAGCCAAGCAAGAGATGAGATTCATGAAATAAGCCGATTAAGAAATTAGCCAGAGCTTTAATGCTTATTTGATCTAAGTAACATTTCACCTATAGAATGATACAAAATGTTAAGATGCAAGATGCCTGATGAGAGTGCCAATTCACAAAAAATACCAAGGTCAAAAAGCTGGCAGCCCTGTGGGAAGAAGGCATGACGGTATCCAAATATTACACAATGATATGTAAAGCATACACTACGGGCACTGAACAACAAAGACCAGTTTCTGCCGAAATAAGGAGGACTTAACTGGGACAGGGCAGTCGTTTGGCATCAGGGGGTTTCATTGAAGCATCTGGGGAACTCGTGGCACACCGAATCAGAGCCTTGATGTAAGAGCTCAGTGTTCATTTTCTCTTACAGGGTACGTGTCCCGTCACTTCAAACCCTCTGGTGCTGCCTCTCTGACAGCTACAAAACACAAGCATGTATCGTTTTAGGGGAGAAAAAAAAAAGCTGCCAAGAATGAGGCCACAATAAATCATAGTACAATAAGAGTACACCACTGTGTTTTACAGTAAATGACTGTGATGTGTGGCTTACTTTTTTTGTATCCAAACTCCTGTCAAGGAAACAAGAAGAGCCCAAGATTAAGCTCAGTGTGTCATGTGTACCAACACTGATGTTATTCCATTGAGTTCTGCAACATCAGGTACAGTACATAGATATACATTTGGCTGTGATTCAAAGTACACGTTTCACTTGAAACACAATTCACTGTTTAAAATGTATTTTCAATGTTAATCAGCTCAGTCAAGTCCGTTTCTGACCTCAGAAAAAAGTAAGCACAATTCAATGCACTGACTCACGGCTGGGTCTGAAAATAAGACGCTGGGCAGATTCTATTTTTCCTAATTCCTGCATCAGATCAACATGGAGCATTTGTTCTCATTATTGCAAGGTGACTCTTGAATGTATTTCATTTCAACATAATTGATTTATTTCACTAGAGAGAGTACAAATAAAATGGTTTGGCATTTGGAGAAATACACATGTTTGATTTCTTGGCGAGAGTTTGATGAGAAGATTGATAGCGCTCTCATCTTTGTCAGGTGAATATGAAAACACAGCCAGAAGCCAGTTTGCTTAGCGTATCATGAAGACTGTAAACAGAGGAGACCTACTAGCTCTTTCCAGATGTAAAAATAATCCTCCTCCTACCAGTTGATTTGAGCAAAATAATGTTGTCTTGTGATCTTGTTGTTACTGCAAGGTTGCCTGTCTTAGCTTGATGCTAAGCTAAGCTAACCAGCTGCTAGGTATAGCTTCATATTTAACAAAACAGTAGTACTATGTAATAATATTTTTTTAAAGTATATATTTCCTTATATGTGATATACTTCTGCATTAGATTGTGTGAATCAACACTTAGTTTTCAAGGTTAGAAACACCATTCAAACTTTTTCCCTGTGGTGACTAAACTACTGTACATGTATATATGCTGTGTCTATTTATATGCAACGGCATGAACTCCCTACTCAAATGTGTTCCAGGCAGAATACAAATCCTCTTTGGGATTTTTCACACAGTGGTTTGTGCATCCCAAAGTTCATCAGTCACCTCCATTATTCTAGCAGCCAAACTCATTTTGTGCGTTAAGACAACCTCCATGGCTGATGTAGGTATAGAAGAAGTAGACAAAGCTTGACAACCGCAGTCAAATTCACGAGCATTTATTGGCTGTTGCCTATAATTACTTCCCCAAGCTGATTCTGTGCAATGTACTTTTATGGAATTGGAAAGAATACGAAAACAAACACTTACTTTATCACGATGCAAACTAAAACCTGCCAACAAAAGCCTGCCATCTCTTTTTTGTACAGGTTTTGTTCTATTTCTTGTACTATCTATCTTGTCTCCTCACGCAAACCTGCATTTATAATCCTTTGTTCTGTGCAAAAAAAATGCTGACAAGGCTGTTTATAAAAAGGACGTTAAAAATAAAGTTGTCTGACACCAATATCTCCAGCATAACATTATAACCCATTTAAATGAGCTGGTGACCTAACTGATGATGCTGAGCCAGTTTTTGAGGAATGCTAAAGAAGAAAAGTTGAGTCTTGAAGGAAAACGATTTTCACTCTGACAGCAGCCTTAGCATCAGACAGATGAATCTGTTAGTTCAGGAAACAGTTTGGCTCCATTTGGGACACTATTTCCTCCAAATTTCATCACAAATCATCATGACAGAAGATGCAACGCTTCAAGAATTCCTCTTATGACCTATTATTCCCATGTTCTCTGCGTTAGTTTCAGAAATCATCCCACAGATCACCACAATTAATCCTCTTCTTTCCAAAGTTTACTGTAATCCCATCAATCTATTACGTATATTACATCAACCTTCGATTTCAGTTGAAAAACTAAGCATGATCACAGTCTTCTGGAAAACCTTGGGGTTAGACGCACGCGTTTGTTTAAGTTAACGATGTGGGTTTGATCTAGTTTCGATTGCTCCGTTCTTACATCTGAATTTTCAACCTGACAAAAGGCAGAATAGATGGATGAACTCAATAATTAAAAGGAGGAGTTGAGAAATTAATAAAAGAGGAGTTGAGAAATTAATAATAAAAGGAGCACGTTGTTATGAAGACTGTCAGTCTGCAAAGGACTCAGCATGGGAGCTTGCCAAATTACTTTGTTTGGAAAATGATTAATAGACAATTAATAGGCTCCTCTTGGTTTTGTGTGTAGGTGTGTGTGTGTGTAATGTCTGAGGCTCCAGTGCTGCGCGCATGTTTTTACACATTTATATTGTGAGTGTGTGAGTATGCATGCCTAAATGTAAAGTTATGAATTGCATTGAGCAAGAAATGTTC